>NC_088684.1:264341059-264645455 GCF_028017835.1 Emys orbicularis | reverse complement strand
CGTACTGGCTTACTTTCACCTCTGGCTTTGAGTGAAAGCACTTTTGGTTTGCCTGTTTGCATCAACTATCTCTTGACTGGATGGGCCATATCCCCATTGATTTATGTCCTGCCACCACCTCGCAAAGAGTAAAAGTACCAACCGCTTTGGGTTCAGCGAAACCCTGGGTAACAATGTCTTTGTTATTGACAAGCAACTTTAAAAAAAAAATATGTAGAAGTTGATATGGAAAAACTAAAAGCTTTGATTGCCGTTCATTTAAAGGACATTATCATTGTGTCATTTTGGCCAAGCAAGTGGCCCATATATTGTACTAGGTCTATAGAGAACTGAGAAGACCTCATCCTGATATTTATTTCCATGATTAAACATGTAAGGCGAAATTCTACCTTCAAAGGCATTCATGGGATACAGGAACTTCTTGTTTACTTATCTGAGATGCTACTGCTGTCGTCAGGCACGAGCAAGGTATACCTGGGGGCACAACTGAGCCCAAAGTATTAGACTTAATTTCAGATGCCCTACCATAGTTTTTGGTCTTTGAAGAAAATAGTTTTAGCCATAATGATCCTTTAAATTATCTTTATTCACTTTTTTAAATGTCCTTTGACTAGACCAACATCTAAATACATCAGCTACTGGGTTGCAGGGGAGGGAATAACTCATGGGATTGGTTGTGAGAACACCACCCTTTATCTCTATTGTACAGATGAGGAAACTGAGGTCCAGAAAAGATTAGTGATTTGCCCAAAGTCACATAGCAAATCAGGAGTCAAAAATTAACAGTTCCCAGAACGCAATCCTATGTTTAGTCCACTAGATTACCATTTGCTTGCATTAAAAGGCAACATACTCCATGGCCGTAATTCAAAAGTTATGAGAGACCAAACCAAATTAACTGAACTGGGTCCACTGCTGAAGGAGATTGCCCAGGCTTCCCTTATGGAAGGCATGGTGCTTGATTCCTTAAAGGAAGCTGTTGTGTGATCTTTACTCAAGAAACCAATGTCTGATGCTGACAATGATAGATGTCATCCAGTGGGCAACCTTCCATTTTTGGTTAATATATAGATAAGGCGGCTGCAAGACAATTCACAGAGTAACAGGGAGGGGGTTCTCACAACAAATTTTTTGGTGACTTCAGAGTGTGGCCATGAACTCTTGCTGGTGGCAGCTCTGACAATTTTTCCTAAAATACTTAATTAATTTTAGGAAAAAACAAATAAATATGCACATATACATGTCCAAATCATTGTAATGTATTTATGTAGGGTTTTTTTTTTCAGACTCAATAATAAAAATAATGTACAGTTGTCTCTATTCTTTAACTGGACCTAAACAAAATAGAAACACAGGGTGCTTTGCATGTTTTGCTTTATTTGGTTGATTTTTTTTTTTTAAATAAAAAGATTGCTAGCTAGTAAATCTGCTACTTTTCACAGCAGACTTACTCAGCCCAGGCAAGCTGGGGGACAAATTAAACCCTAGATGGGGAGGGAGGAGGGGAGGGCCAGGGGTGATGGGGGGGTGAGTCCGGGGCTGGAGCCTGAAGCCCTGTGACTGGGTCACAGAGCCTGCCACCACATGGCCAGAGCCTGCCACCCACCACCCCAGGACTGAAGCCCGAGCACCACCACCCCTAGGAAGGTGGGGAACTCACACTTGTTGCCTGCTCCTACAGTCTTTGTGGCTCCAGAAGGGAGCAAGGACTAGCCCCTGCTGGTGGCCCTGGGGAAGGGCAGCTGCTTTGTCCCCCTCCCCCATCACCACCTAGGAGGCTGTGGCCACAAGAAAAGCCCCTGGTGGCCACATTTGAGAAATGCTGAACTAGATGCTTCTGGTCTCCATGACCCTTGTCAGGGTCCTGCATATGGTTCAGAAACCACACTGGTGACATTGGTACTGATCTTCTCCTACTGATGGATACAGACTGGGTGTCCTGGCTGACACTGTCTCTGCTACCTTCTACCTTCATGAAAAGTTGACTTGCCTGTGGACTGTAGCAGAAGTGGTCAGGGCTGCTCTTGAGTGGCTCCATTTATTTCCTGAGCATTCCCAGAGGACAATTGCTCTTCGCCCCTAAAGGCACTGTCATGAAGGGTTCCATCTTGTCCCCCATTTCCCCCCCCCCCAACTAGAATGGTTGTATTGCACACTAAGGGATAGAATATAGGCCATGCAGGCAGCCTACACATATTCATGCACCTCCATGATAGTGTCCTGGAGGGGGATTCCAAAGTAATGGGGGTCAGAGGTGGCAAGGTCCGTGAGCATGCATATCCACTCATCTAACCTCATGCATGGGGCTGCACAGTGGACAGTCTGATGTCAATTACTGCTACAGCAGGCCCTAAATTAATACATAATTCCCATTTTTAGTCACATTAAGAGTACAGGAAAAACAAAACCAAAGTAAAAAAAAAAATCAATTTTTTTTTGTACTTGTAAAATAAAGTGATTTTAAGACTTCTATGCCAACGGATGCTACAGAGAATGTTTATGCCAGGGCATAAACCCATGAAACTATGGATAATAATGGAAGGCTGGAATGGTGATGTTACCAAATTTATTTGGACCTTGTGCCTCTAGACGCAATGAGGTGACATTAAACAATCAATGAACTGAATCCTATCCTTTTCATTGTGTGGCTCCCAACAGAAAAGTATTGCAAGTGATAAGAGAAATTTTTCAAGGCTTTCAGAGCTAAAGCATTGCTTATTTTTACATAAGAATGGCCGTAATGGGTCAGACCAAAGATCCATCTAGCCCAGTATTCTGTTTTCCGACAGTGGACAATGCCAATGCCAGGCACTTCAGAAGAAATGAACAGAACAGGTAATCATCAAGTGATCCATCCCTTGTCATCCATTCCCAGCTTCTGGCAAACAGAGACTAGGGACACCATCCCTGCCCATCCTGGCTAATAGCCATTGATGGACCTATCCCTCCATGAATTTATCTAGTTCTTTTTTGAACCCTATTCTAGTCTTGGTGTTCACAACATCCTCAGGCAAAGTTTTCCACAGGATGACTTTTTTAAAATCAATAAATGTTTATAATGTCAAAAATCAATATGGTATGAATAACCACACCCATTTGTCTATTTCTCAAAACTTTTGACAAGCACCAATGATTCAAGAAGAATTGGTTAGCTTTATCAGCCACCTCTAGCAAAGCTTGAAATCATTAGACAGCAAAATGGGGAAGACATTAAAGGCAACAAGAAAATGTGCTAGTGATCAATATATAAAGAAATCACGATGTAAACATCTACATGGTATGTAGAGGAAGCAACTGGAAAATAAAATACAATCTCAAAGTTCCAGATTTACATTTAAAATTAATAGTTCCACTAACACACTGCTTGTCTTAATTCGCATACGTGGCCATGCAAAAAAGAGTTTCAGTCTCTCTTGGATCAAAATAATTTGCAAGCCCTTTGGACATTTTTTTCCCCTCCAAATATTTTCTACTTTTTTCCCCTCCAGAAGCTCATTTCCAATAACACCACAGTGACAAAGGGAACAGAACACATCATACAGGGTTCTGATGATAAAAAGTTCAGGAAACAATCCCTTTGACATTGCAGATTACCAGCAGTTAATGACTGATGAGTTAACGATTTAATGCAAAGTCAAGGTCTGTAAACAAGTCATTTGCTGTACTATTTGCAGGGTCAATTCCATTGCTATTATCAGATGACCGGAAAACTTTTCGCACCAGATGTAAAACGCTTTTAAACGTCATTTAACAAGGCTTTTTTCCTCTCTGCTTTTTCACTCTTCCCTGCATTGTGCAAAGGTGCATTCTGTGTATACAGCAACAATCATATTGAAGCCAAAACTGTTTTACAGGCAACTTCAATTCAAAGAAGATTTATCCTTTTAACGTGAGCAGAGGCATTACCTAAGGTGCGTTTGTTGGCTAGGTAGTTTATGTAACGTCATTTACGCTGATTATAAATGCAAAACACCAGGAGCCATTATACTACTTTATCCTCTTAACAGACGTTTATTAAACAAGGGGGCGAGCTCCAGCCCACTCCCGGGCACTCGGTGTATGGAGGCAGCTTTTGCTTCCCCCCTTGCCCTCTGTTCTTCGGGACGGTTTACACTCCTCGAGCATCTTCCCCTCAAGGGAGCTCCCCTGAACAGCCTCACTCCATACCCAGCAGGCTGGGGCTTGCTTGTTTTGCAAGGAGCGACTGAGCCCCTTGCTGCTACTCATTACCTAGCAAGCAAACAATGAGGGTCACTCACCTGTGGGAGAGCAGGGAGCCGGCAGGAGACTCGGCAGCAGCTGCATGCATTGACCTACCCACTGGATTCCTGCACCTGGGCAGCAGCCAGGGTGGGGGGCGGGCTCCTGCTACCTCCTCTTTTGCTCTGGCAGCCCCTGCCTATGCAGCAGCTCCCATGCAAAGACCCCGGGGCCTGGGGTTACTGGAGGAGTGAAACTAGTGTCGGGTTTCCAGGTTGCTTTGCTCTGCGCGCAGCTTCCCTGTGTGGGGCTCTACGCTGCCCCAGACCAGGGCCCCTTCCTGGGCTTCACCAGTCTGCTCCGGGCCCCCACTCCCGCCCCCAGCACGCAGCAGCAGTTCCGCCCGGGGGATGAGCAAACCGCCCCACTAATCTCCTGCAATCCCAAGCAAAGCCGGGGGGCTCCCCTGCTCCCCCCTCTCCGCCGCCTGGGGATAATGAGTCGCTCAACAGCTTGGCAAGGGGCTTGCGCCCTATATAGCTGCTCCCTGCAGTCCACGGGCAGCTCCTAGGTACAGGAGGGCTCTGGCTGGCCGCAGAGCTGTGTGCATGTGAGGCCAGCAGGGCCGGTTGCCACGGTAGGAGCTTTGCACTAATAGCAGCGGATCAGCTCCTCTCTCTAGGTGAGCGGCAGGCGCTGGCTTTATCAGAAAATGGATCTGGGTGAAAACTGGCTCCACCTGGCTCGTGCTGAGCTCTGTACCAATCCAAGCCCCCAGACTGTACTGTCAAAATAGAGAACAAGCGTAAGTGTTCCCATTGCACCTCAAACACCTGCAGTTTGCTGCATCCCCTGGAAACAACACAGCAAAGCCCCAGGTGCAGCACCCGGAATGGGCTCCTGCCAGTTTTAGTCGCTGGCCCCCAAATTCTAATGTCTAATCAGAGAAGAAGTGCAAATACTTCCATTGTGCCAAAAAAAAAAAAAAAAATCATCCTGACCCTGCCATAAATACCCAGAGCTGGCACGTGATTTCTGCTGGCTCCTGCCATTTTTTTCACTACTACCTTCCCAGATTCTACTGCCATAAAAAAAGAACAAGCTTCATTGCCTCTGTTGCACTTTAAAAATCTAGATCCTGATGCGCCCCAGTGCAAAGGTGTACCAAAAACTCAGAGCTGACATACGGATCCAGACAAACTTTCTTTGATCACATACTCCAAAATTGTACCACCAGCCCATAGAACAAGCATTACTTTTGCCATGTCATCAAAAAAAAAAAAAAATCTGGAAGCAACAGATCTTGCTCAGAAAAAGCTGCAAAAACTGGCTTAGCACCTGGATCTGGCAAATTTTTGGCTATTACCACTACACCCATTGTGAAATTTAGTGCATACGTCCCAGAGAGACCAGGCAGGGCCTACAATGAGATCATATGTGCTGCACGGTTCCTTTGGATGATCACAATCGGTTTTCTTCCACGTCATCTCTCTCTGACTCCCACTCTGGGGTAGCATGGGTCCATTAAATGGCCCTACTCTGACCCTAAGTCAGCAGTAGGTGAAACTAACCTCTTTGACATATTGACACTTCCTGAAAATTGGCTAAAGTCAACTCCCCTCTCCTCCCACCCCTCCCAAACTTTGGCTTCACTGATAGCCCAAGCATCCAAATCCCTTGAGCAGCTTTGAAACTCTCATCCTAAATGTTTTATGGAGAAGGGGGTGTGTGTGTTGGAGGAGCAAAGAGGAAAGATAGCAAAGCATGCTGGGATGGGGAAAGAAGAAAATCAGCAGGAAGGGATTAAAATGAGTTTAGGGGAAAGGAAATGTATCATTGACCTGCTGCATGACCTTGGGTGTCACTTTGTCTCTCTGTGCTGCTGTCTCCCCTCCCATCCTTTGTCTGTCTTGTCTGTTTAGACTATAACTCTTCAGGGCAGGGACTGTCTCTTTCTACGTGTTTGCACAGTGCATAACACAATGGGGCCCTGATTTGGTTGGGACTTCTGGGTGCTGCTGTAACACAGGTTTAAATAAACATTATTTCTGCAGCAATGTACAGTATTGTTCAAAGCTGTATGTGGGATCAGTTCAATGAAAACAGTGTTTTTAGGAGGTTCATGGCAGATTGTATCCTAAATAAGCTAAAGTTAAAATAAATTAAAATTAAAATGTAATAAATGCAAAAAAATGCTACCACTAGTGCAGTGTTAATGTTGTAAGATCAAGCATTCAAAAAAATTCGGAAAGCTCCTAAAGTGAAGCTCGCCACAGCAATATTACTTTGGCCATATTATGCATGCTGTATTATTTTATAGCATACATTAATAACATTGATATTTTACAAGGGAAAGAAGAATAGCAAATACAATGTACAAAATGGGAGACAACAACCTGCAATAAATAATAAAGCAACAAAAACAGGATGAGGAGGAAAATAAATATATAACATGCAAAACATACATTTGTGTTAAATGTACTTAGGTGGCCGCATGAAGCACTCAGAAGTTAGGCCATATTTAAGACTGTACAGGCAGCACATATGATCCCACTGTACCTCAGGCCCTGCCTGATCTCTTCGGGGCACAGTGGGATCATATTTGCTGCGCCATTCCTTTGGATGCTCACAGTCGGTTTTCTTCCAAATCACCCTTCTCTGACTCTCAATGCAGTTTATGGATGAGTATAGAAATATAGTTTAGGTAGCTTTTCTTTATTTTAAATGCTCTGTACTTTCTTCAAAACTTCTGATCATTACCTAGGTACATTAGAAGTTCCTAAGACAGATAGAGGGGTGACATTCTCTTAGTTAGCAGGCACACAGCATGCTCTGTATTAGAGAACACCATTTTATAGCTTCTGGATTATTTATTATATACAGACATAGCAAAAGTAACGGTTAAAGACATAAAATAAATAGACTTTTTAACGAAGAAGAAATATTAGGCTTACACTATCCAATCTTTCTTAGAGACTTCTAACATGAGCATCACTAGAATGGTGAAGAGAGGGGATGGATGCTCTTGTGATTAAATCACCAAATTAAGATAATAATTAACAATTATAATCTTAATTTATTTATATTGTGGAAGCAGCTTGTGGCCCCACTCAGGGACTGGAATCCTAGTGCTGGACACTGCACACACACACACAGAACAAGGATCCCTGTCCCAAACTCTAATCATAGCTCTGCCACAGATGTCTTGTGTGACCTTGGACAAGTTATTTAGGATGGGTCTACTCTAGGAGATGGGGGTATGATTCCCAGCTAAGGAGACATTTTTGCATTAGCTCTGATAAAACTAGCACACTAAAAATAGAATGTAGCCACGGCAGCATGAGCTGTGGGATGGGCCAGCTGCCCTGAGTTTGTGCCCACATGACTGACAGGCAGGTACTTGGGGCAACTGGCCCATCCTGCTTTCCCAGCTACATTCCATGTTTAGGGAGCTAGCTCAATGGGAGCGAGTGTGTCTCCTCTAGCTGGGAATCACACCCCCAGCTCCAAGTGTAGACATACCCTTATCTCTGTGCTGCAATTTCCACATGTGTAAAATTGAGATAATACTGCCCTACCTAAAGGGAGGGCTTGTGAGGATTAATTATTTGTGTGGCATTCAAATACCACACTGCCGCGTACCACAGAAAAATCTATAAATAAGCAAATAAATAAATAAGAAATTGCATCTAGGCAGCAGAAGATACACTATTGTGTTAAGAATTAAATACAAAGAGTACACTTATCTCTCTGGATAATTTTTTTCCCCATCCACTCGTTCAGCATAACTCAACAAATTCCTCCCCTTTTGGTGTCTATTACAGGAAACAATACTCATCTCTCTATACCCAAGCAAATATCCTTCAGGAAAACTATCAGCTAGCTTGTCTATGCTATAGACAATTGTTCTTCTGATCACAAGTATCATTTGCCATAATAAATAATCGAGCATAACCCAGTTCCAGAGTTACCCATTGAATGCACAGATTTTTTTGAAACATTTAGGCTCTGCCAGATATTTTCTTTAGAAACTCAAGAAAGCTCCCTAACCCCTGTTGAAGGTCTTAGATGTGTGATCTGTGTCATCACATTTAAGGGGCTAGTTGGGTCAGGAAATTGTTAATAGGATACAGAGCCTTTTGCATCTAGCCTGGATCAGGGGTGATGAAAAGTTGTTTCCATCTAACAGCTCTTTGGGATCATATGTGATTTGAGTTAGTGGCCTCAGTCCAGTTCCTAGTGGAGACATATTTGCATTTATTATTTTAATGTATAGAATGTGTTTATCAGACTTCTCCAATTGCCTGGACAACACTGAAAGACATTTGGTAATTAACAAAATAATTAATGTGCACAATGACCATTAAAAGATTCAGCCAGGTCTATCATCAAAAGGATCCAAAAAATCTCCACTCCAAAATGTATCTCCTTGACCCATGCAAGCCATTGTAAATAGGTGAACATTAAAGTGTTCCTTAGAGATCAATAAACTTGGGATCTGTCAGAAAGCCTGGGGAGTGAGTTAAAGAGTTGAGAGCCCTTCACTGAGATTCCCCTTTTATAAATTCCATGGCATTAAATCTAGGGGCTATTAGACTGAGCACCTAAAAGGATCTCTCTGTCAGGAGAGATTGAGAGGACAGAGGTGGTCTCTAAATTAACTTGGATTCAAACCATAATGGGATTTATATATCAAACCCAACACCTTCAATTGCACTGGGAAATGAACTGGAAGCTTGTGCAGATTATGGAGTACAGATTCCCTGAAAGAAACCCCAGCCGCTTTCTGCTCCAGTTGATGTTTCTGCATGGTCATCAAGTGTAGCCCCTGCATTGTAATAATCCAACCTGGAGTGACAAAGGCACAAATAGCTCTGGAGAGATTCAAAAGGACTGAACACAAGTAGAGCAGATAAACAATATTTTTTAAAATTTGCAACATTTTTGTTTAAATTTCAAAGTTGTTTCCATTTCACAGGGTTCAAAACAGCCTTTTTATTTTCAATTTTTTGGTGCTTTTTTAAAAATCAAAGCCAATTACTGCCTTTTTACATTTACTGAAATCCCAATTTTGAGGACCATTTTGATCATCTATTTTTATGACAAATTCTATAATAAATGTCAGGGAGAGGAGTCTTGGAAAACTGAGGACTCCAAAAATGTCCAGAGCTGCTCACTAACTACAGATGGGAAGGTTAGAGACAAGATGATAATTGAAGAGATTATCTATATCATGATAGGTTTCAGAGTGGTAGCTGTGTTAGTCTGTATCAGCAAAAACAAGGAGGAGTCCTCGTTGCACCTTAGAGACTAGGACATCTTGGGTGTGGGCCTAACAATTGTTTATTTAAGAAATGCTGGTAACACATCCCCACTTTGAAAGTCATTGACTATTTTCACCAAAAACAGACCAAGCCTGGATTTTTGGCACCTAGAAAAATCACAGGAACACTGTGATCCACAAAGCCTGAGTTAAGCATCTAGGCATCCTTTACAATGGATGGGGAGAGACAGACACATTAGAATGGGCTCCATATCCTTAGCAGGCTAGGCAGGGAGCTGCCTAAGATAGCCATTGGGATATGCTAAGGAGAGGGGTATATCCTAAGCTCTGCCTCTCTCATGGAGACAGATACCAAAGTCCAGGCTGCAGGGAGCCACCTCTCTCTGCTAGTGATCAACAGGTGGGAACCCCTTCTTAGAGTCAGGTTGCTTAGGTGCCTAAGTCATTTTTTGTGAGAATGAGTTAAACACCTGTCTCACTCCACACAAAATGGAAGAGAAGGAGGTGTAGGTGGGTAAAAGTTATAGAGTTGGCACCCCGCCACCTTTCTCCTCCTCAATTTTGAACGGGACCTGATCCTATAGGCAGCCTCTGAGCACGCCCACCAGATTGTGCCCCGCACACAAGATACATGATCACCAACCTATCTTTCTCCAGTTCATGGATCACTCTGGGGGTTAGGTGGGAGATGGGCATCCATATGCCTAGAGTAAGGCAGCAGTGTGCATGCCCAGAGGCAGGAACATAGTTGCCTAGGGAATTTTTACCTTGATAATTTAGACACCAAGAAAGTTTAGGTGCCTAAAGGGATTAGCAGAAATTTTGTGGATTGCAGTGGAGGCATAGAAATATCTTTGTGGATCTGGGCCCCAATGTTCTGCACGCCCAAGCACCTCCAGTACCTCAGTGAGTGAAGGTAGCTGAAATCCCTTTACGAGTATATGTATTTTGCATGAAAATGTTAATTTAAAATTATTTAAAAATGATTGTTGAATTAAAAGACAAAAGAAAAAATATTGTCTCAGATTAAAAATACACATTTTTCTGCACCTAGACTATTCCACAGCTAGTCCAAAAATTATGCAGCTGAGTGGTTTGAAATTAAAAAAAAATACACAGGAAACAAATATCTTCTTAAAATAACCATTAACTTCATTAAGTAAAATAGGCTCTCTTACTTAAATATCACTTTGTTAACTAATGAAGCACAGCCTGATATTAATGGTTTGGTTTGGCTACAAAACAAATGTTTTAAATGTAAAACAAATTCTCGTCTGAGTTATTCTGATAGGGAATTATAGGAGTAGTGCAAACATCCTGAACTAAAAAGGGCCCTTTCTGAGAGATTTATAGATCTCTTCCTGCAGACAAAACAAGAGCTAAAATCTAGGCGCTCTTTGGGGCAGGGACTGTTATTTACTATATATTTGTGTAGCACCCAGCACAAAGGGGTCATGGCCTGGTTGCCTACCGTGTGCTACCACAATTTGAATGTTTAATAGGAGGGCAAACAGAGGCCCAATCCATTTAGAATGATGAAGCAAGGCCCAAGCGTTGGTTAATTGCCCCCCGCCCTCCAGAATAGGCCACTGGGCACAAAGGTGGATTCAGCCCAAGGGTAATAGGTGACAGTTTTTCACTGGTGACCAGCCTGAGGGTTTCATCAGGGCAAACCTGTGCCTCTGTGGCCAGGATGCTATACTTCCACTGGAGGATGCTGTACATGAAATCCATTACATACTTTGATACCCTGGCTAATCCTGCCCTGCCCAAACACCAATTCTAGGGCCTGCACTGGTCAAGGGAAAACAGGGGGTTATGGCTGCTTGCACCATTGCAATTCTCCTTCAAGTGTATCTTCTGACACTGAGAACCCTGCAGCCCTAGTTAGGCCAATGTGAAATCTGGGGCTTTTATTAAAGCCCCCACTCCTGGATTCATGTGATCAGAGGAGATTCTCAGTTTTTACTTTAAAAATTAAGTTTCTAGTTCTCGTGATTGCAGAGAAAATCTTGAAAGCATGGGCAGAGTGTGCCCTAAAGGCTAAGGAGTCAGAAGTTAAACTCATCTCATGTTTTATAAGCCAATCTTGTGATTCTTTGAGGCCTGACTCATGATTTTTGCACACTTGGGGTTGGCAGCACTACAATCTCTACATCACCATGTGGGCAAAACAATTCCTTTGCAAATTTCGCATTTAACATTATACACAAAATGTTTTGGCTCAGGTACACAGAAGATCTCCCTGTTCAAATGCTCCCCGTTCTTCTAATTCTGGCCTCCCTTTGAAATACTTACCAACACAGAGAACCATTTGGCCTGGATTCTGCTCCCTCTGAAGTCAAAGAGAGTTTTGCCATTGCCTTCAGTAGGACCAGGCACATTGCCTGACTCTGCACACATCACAAATGCATCTACTAATATCAAATCAATCCCATATTATTTGCTATAAAATATCAAAGACTAAGAATTTTCCCCTCAAGGCAAAATAAAATAGAAGCGGGCTATTTCTAGCTCTTTAATACCAAATGATGAGCAGTGCCTTAATCTGACAATATCTTTACTTGGCAAAGGGAGGTCTAGCCGTCTGTCTCAAACTGTATAACCATTTTTCTAAAGTAATTGGCTTATCCTGTCCATATATCCAACCTGCAGGTACTTCTGAATTCCTTAGTCTCCAAATCCATAGCCACATCCAAAAATAATTCTTATAAATAGTTTTTTTCCTGTGTCTTTCATTAATCTCTGGGGATATTCCCAAGATAGCCATCAGAGGATTTGGATTTGTCTTTCTTTTTTTATCCAATTAGGGAGCATAGCAAACAGTGGCACAAACAGGATTACACTTTCAGGGGGCCCCAGACCTCGAAGGATAGTTATGAGAAGGGAAATGGAAATCTTTTCAGCTCCAGCTCCCTGCTCTGCAAGCTTTTCATGATCTCTTTCTTCTGCATCTTTCTAGTCTATTGACAACACATTTTAAATACATCGCATTTTTTAAAAAGGGCATGCAGTCCTATTGCTGCAGTTTTTAAACCTTATTTGCCCCAATGAGTTGGACCAGTTTAACTAGATGTAGTATTTCCTCTCACTGAATGACAGGAGGTGCTCAGCCCCTCAGTACCAGGAAGTTCTGCATCTATTTGAACCAATCAACACATTGCTGGTTCACCAGAGCACTTCAGACATGCTTGCTAGGGCCTACCTGCAGAGGCAAATCCTTTCAAGGCCAAACTATGAGTAGCAATCACAATAGAAATAAGGCCCAAAGTTTTGAGAGCACGGGTGATTAAACACTGGAACAAACTACCAAGGAAATAGGTAGATTCTCCATCTCTTGATGTCTTCCAGTCAAGACTGAATACCTTTCTAGTAGATATGCTTTAGCCAGACAAGTTATTGGATTCAGTGTAGGGGTAACTGGGTGAAATTCTATGACTTGTGTCATACAGGAGGTCAGCGTAGATGATCTAATTGTCCCTTCTGGCCTTAAAATCTATGAATCAGTAGTAACTGCAAGGGTCCTTCCTTGAAGGAACGCTGGGACTGCTTCCTCCATACACTTCTGGGATGCACATTGGTTTAAATGAACGAGGAACAGGCAGGGTAATGACCCTGTCCATCCAGCCCTTGCTGGTCACTGAGCTGGGTGATTTATCTTCAAAAAAGTGTTGAGCATCCTCAACTCCCATTGAAGTCACTAAGAGGTAAGGGCACTCAGTACTTTGCAGGACCGAGCCCTGGAGAATCCTAAAGGATGGGGTAGCCTGAACAATTGTCTGCACAGTGAGCTGCTCCCCAAAGGCAAAGTCCTCCTCAAACTTCCTCTGGACTGCATTACCACAGCAGGGGGCACAATTTGGCTCCCTGTATTTAAAGCTTCCTAATCTGTGTGACAATCAGTTTACATTAACATAAATGATTATCCTTGGTCAAAAATGATCTAGGCTCATTCTTAAATCAAACTACAGTATTTAACTCTATGATCTGCTATAACAGCAAACATCAGAGACACTAAAACATTTTCAAATGGACCACGTGATTTTGGGTCCCTTAATTCTGGGGTGTCTTTAAGGTCTCTCATACATCGAGGCACCCAAAATCATTGGACACCTTTGAAAATTTCGGACTAAAGCTAATTGGTTTTCTGAAGCATGACTCTGCTCTGAAAAGTAATTCTGCAAAAGTCGCATTGTGTGAGCCCATGTTTATTGTCTCTCAGTAATTCCCAAATCAAATATGCTCCATTTAAAAGTTAAAAAAAAAAAGTTAAGTACCAGCCCTGCCAGTTCAGCCTGGGATCTGAAAGTCAAGCAGGATTCTTTCCTTTTTATACATTATCATCAGGACTGTTTCTTTCAGAGGTGCGTGCACAACCCAGTTGCCCTCAGTGGATTTGTACAGGCATTACTGACTGGAAATTAGCAAACAATTCTGTTCATGCATAAGAAGGTCTGTAGTAATAACCAGTACTTGTTACAAAAAATCTGGTTTGTGCCAGTATATTGTATTTGTTTTTAGAACTCCCAACCCTTCAGATCTTGGAGATCTGAGAATGTAACACGATTCTGCACTGCAACAGGAGCTGTCTTACAGGAATGGCTGATGCTCCCCAAATTCATTTCCATTGGCTCAGTCCCCTGTGACTGCTCAGTAGCTTCCCCGGAGGGAGACCAGAGGGTGGTAATATACTTTCTAGCAGTATTACCTTCTGCCAAGATTTCCATACAGGAAAGTCCATGTTCTGTAAGGGATGGTGTTGAAAATAGAAGCAACTCCCTTGCTCCATTCCCATCTGCCTTTGCTCCACCTCCTGAATTCCCCAGAGCTCTGTCCATGTGCAGTTCCGGTGGGTGGGCAACTACATGGGAGAGCGTATGGCATTGCAGAGTTGACACTCCCTTGCCTTCTGCACAGAAAGAGGAGAATCCATGCACATGGGATCCCTTCCAAATGGGGTGGTTCAACTCTGAATAGGGCCAAATTGTGAGTTCCTTGTTCTTGTCTCTCACCCAAGCCCAACATCCATCAGGGACTCACATTTAAGAACATGTTTGACAATTACTCTTATGTGCGGTCTTGCACATACACAGCAAATAGACAGCGCATGATAAATCACCCTGCTTTTCAAAACAGTGGGTCGACATCTCAATTCCATTACACCAGCTCTAGGTTATGATTGGAGAATGAGGCCCCAAATCATGGGCATTTAAAATGAATATGATGTAGCTCATTTTACAAATGCTTATGTATCAGATAGCATACAATGTAGTTCAATACAAGATGCTGTAAAGCAGAACACCACCTGACTGATCTTCTTGGAATTTTAATTTTCATGAGGAAAGATAATCATTTGAATATGCTATGATCCAGAATGTTATGAACAAAATGTAAAATTAAATCATGAAGCTGCATTTGAAAAACATAGTAATGTTTTAAATTGTCAGTATTTCCCCATTGCCTTGTCTAAGAAGCATGGAAGGTGACTTGGAATGCAGGCTACAATGTGTGTGTTAGTTAAATAATGTACCTTTGTAAAGCTGAGGTAAACTAATACTGCAGTTCCTTAAAACATTTAAGCTGCCAATTAGCATAATGGCCCAGCAGGTATTGTGTCAGGCTGCTGCTCAGTGCCAGAAGGAGAACTTTAGGAAGGAAAAAGCTACTAAAGCAAAACTGAAATGGCCATGACTGAGCTAATTGTAGCTATGATACCCGAGGCTGTAAGGGTGAGATTCTCCAATCCCAGATGTGAAAATGGATTTTCTGAAGCTGTTTTAGGTCAGAGGCTGAGAGGAAGAAGCTCCATGACTCACAACTACTCCACACTCCTTTGTAGGTGTTACTAGCCTACTGAATCCCCTCCAAGGGCCAGATCCTGCAAAGTGGTGTTTGGCCTCAGTTCCCATTGAGGTACTGGGCATTAGTAGGTGGCATTCATCCAGAGGCAGTGCTAGCCCATTGGGCACCCTAAGCAGGTATATTCCCCCCCCACCACCACCATGGAACACATAATAAAAAGTGAATAGGGGCCCCCCAGGAGCTGCTCAGGGCCCTAAGCAATTGCTTAGTCTTCTTATGCCAAGCACCGGCTCTGCAGTCGTCATACTTTCAGACTTACATCCTGCCAGGATTAGCTTTTCCATCACCAATGGGGTCCTGATTGCTGGATCTGTCCCTCAACATAACCTTGACCCGGCCTCTCTCCTGCAAAGAGCTTGCCTCTTTTAAACCTCCAATCCCTGTGGCACTAGTAATGCCCAGCCTCAGAGTTTTATTGGTTTTTATAACTTTTTGCATGGGAGTGATTGGATAGGACCAGCGAGCACCTCTCAATCTGGATTCTCAGCCACAGCATCATACAGAGGCCTTAAAAATAGGCATTACTTTATCCCCAGAGATCTGAGGTGAGTTTTTTGGGGCCTATGATGGCTTTGATGGTTCAGTCATCAAAGTGTGCAGTGGAACCAGCTGATGCCCTTGATATCTAAGTTCCAGTGGCAGCAGCCTCCCTGAAACCATCATCATCCTTCTTGAGGTCAATGGTTTCTTGTGGACAAGGATATCAAGCTGCTCACCTGAGTACACTGGGATTGGGCTATGCATGGGGGTATGGGCTTTGGTGAGCCTTAGCTTTAAAGTGGAAAGGTGAAGCCTGGGACACACATGAGCATCAGAAGCGGGGAGGCTAGCAACAGCTTGTTGTGACTGTTTCTTTCCTTCCTTCCTTCACTGATGCAGGACTGGCCACCTCTTCAAAAGGTTTAATAAGATAATGCAGATGTCAAATATATTATAGGTGGAGCTGATAATACAATGTAATAATAATAATAATAATATGTAATGCCCAACACTTCCCACTATAAACCTCTGTTTACAGTTACTTATAATTAGTCAAAAATTAACCATTAACCAGGCCCAGGCTGAGAAGAGAGAGAGAGAGAGAATGAATGTGTCTGTGTAAAATTTCAGCCAAATGCTTTAGCTGTTTTCTAAGAACTAGGGAAAAATACATCGTTTTGCCCATCGTGGTGGCCTTTTATTTGAAAAACTCAAGTGCCCACATGCTTAGGAGCAGGGACTTTAAATTTGCAGCAGGGACGGGACTTTTGCCATCCTTGTGAAATCCTGCCCACGTTTGGCCAAGTTGTAAGCCTTTGAAAAATTACAGTTCCCATACGTTCAGCAGAGACTTAGATTTTATCAGCTAAATTCCTCAAAGATTCTGTCCTCGCTGAGCAGGACTTTTCCTGCAATTGCAGTTTTGGGCTGCTGCAGGCTATGCTAGGTCTGGGCCTGGGCACATGATCTGAGAGAAGGAGACTGTCTCTTCTCTGTTCTCAGGGGCCTTCCTGCTTGGCTCAGGGTGGAGGGGGAAGCTGCCTGATTTGAATACAGAGGGACAAAAGCTGGACCTGTGGGTGTTGGAAACTGGGACTGGAGGCTGGTAGAAGAGGAGAGGGAAACTGGGATTAGGAGTTGGATTAGGGGTGGAGACAGGGCTGGCTGTATCAAAGAGAGGGCCTGAGAACCAAGGAAGGAAACTGGGAGCCAATAGATTAATAGGGATACTGAGATCGGATGAGGAGCCAAGGGGGAGACTGGGATTGAGAACACACAATTAGTGACCAATTGTGAAAAGTCTGATTTAAGTGATGTACCTAGCATCACATAGCAATGCTGTGGCAGAGGCAGGGACAGAATCCAGTTGTTCACGGCAGCTGTCAACTGCCTAAACCACAAGACCATCCTTTCTCTTCCTGCAGGCCCCTGTCTCATTCACTACACACCTAACTTCTGAAACAAATGAAGCAGGAACTTTCTAGACAACAGTCTATTTCATTACACAACCCTGATCCATCCCAAGAGCAGGTCCATCCTGTGGATTAAATGAGGCAGGTGGCCTGTAGAAAGACAGTATGTGATCATGTAATTGAAGACTATCATAGTCCATATGCCCAAAACCCTAACTGGCTTCAAGACTGAGCTGATAACTTTGTGGAGGGGATGGTATGATGAGACTGCCTACAAGAGCATAACCAATCTGTGACTCCTAGCAGCAAATATCTCCAGCAGCCAGTGATGGGACACTAGATGGGGAGGGCTCTGAGTTACTACAGAGAATTCTTTCCCAGGTGTCTATGGGGTGGGTCTTGCCTCTGTGCTCAGTGTCTAACTGATCGCTGTTTTGGGGGTTGGGAAGGAATTTTCCCCTGGGTCAGATTGGCAGAGACCCTGGGAGTTTTTTTTGCCTTCGTTTGTAGCATGGGGCACAGGTCACTTGCAGGTTTAAACTAGTGTAAATGGTGAATTCTCTGTAACATGACGTCCTTAAACCATGATTTGAGGACTTCAGTAACTCAGCTAGACATTAGGGGTCTATTACAGGAGTGGATGGGTGAGGTTGTGTGGCCTGCGATGTGCAGGAGGTCAGACTAGATGATCCCTTCTGACCTTTGAGTCTATGAGACCCCTGCCATCTGCAGTCTTCCACTTGCAGAACTTCTCCACCACAAACAGTTTAGTTTAGATTGTCCCCTCCTGCTATCACACACCTGTTAATCCTTGACATCACATACAATTAAAGCACCTGAGGTGAGCCAGGGAGTCAGTGTTGCCATTCTATGTGCACTGCCACCATCCAATCAGCCCTTCTCCCACAAAAAGGTTCATTTTATTTCCGTAGGCAGTTTTGTGTCCTCAGGTTCCAGCTGTGATTGCAGCAACTGCCTGATTTAGCAGACACCACAGGACAGGAAGAGAAAAACAAATCTTAATAGCAGGGGGAGGCTAGCACTGCAAGTAAACACACACACGCGCACACACACACACACAGCCACCCACATCTCCCTGCTGTGCAGATCAGACAATTGATCTTTGATTTCTAGCTTAGTTTAGCCTGAATTCAAAGGAGGAAGCTTCATGTAAGAGAAATTGTTTACGATTTTCTGCCTGCAGTAAATACTTTGAAAATATTTTCAAAACAGCAGGACTGCGTCTGACCCGCTCTCCTCTGCGTAAGACAGATCCCACTTCAAACTCGTCCCTGCCCTTTTTGAGGAATGCAGCCCTCCCTGTCTGCTGCATTTACAGAACAAAATACAATGGACTTGATTCTCCTCATTCTAACATCAGTACAAAATGGGAGTGAATTCCTCTGAAATCAAGGGTGTAAAACCTTTGTAAGCGAGAGGAGAATCTGGCCCATTGTTGCTAACCATTACAGCCAAGAGTAATGAGCTTTAATTACCATACTCATATTTGTATTAATTAGTTTAAGTGAGGCCATATGACACTTGTTTCAGGTTGTGTAGTGGACATGGATTACTAGCTACTTCCGATATTATTAGTTTACATTCCCAGGGCCTGATCCTGATCCCACTGAAAGCAATGGCAAAACTCTCATTAACTTCAATGGGGTATGAACCAGCCCCTGATTCACAATCACTGTTTAGGAGACCCAAGATATTTTGCTTGACAAATGCAATTCACTGCTTGTTTATATACAAGATAATAATAATAATCAGTAACAATATTTTACATATAAAGTGCCTTTTCTCCCTTAGGATCCCCAAATGCTCCACAGTTGATATACACAGAATTGATATGCAGCCAGCTCTGGGGTGGAGGGTGGCAGGCAGGCAAATGATACATAACACTGCAAAAGGAAAATTTTAGCTAATTTTAGAGAGTAAGGGGGGAGGGATAGCTCAGTGGTTTGAGCATTGGCCTGCTAAACCCAGGGTTGTGAGTTCAATCCTTGAGGGGGCCACTTAGGGATCTGGGGCAAAATCAGTACTTGGTCCTGCTAGTGAAGGCAGGGGGCTGGACTCGATGACCTTTCAAGGTCCCTTCCAGTTCTAGGAGATAGGATATCGCCATTAATTTAATCAAAGCTGCCCTCTATCCGTCTCTTTAAGCATTTGTAATGTGCCCAACACCACACTATCTGTGCTGCCTTAGGTAGTGGGGAATCTCTAATGCGCACACAGGACCTTAGTTTTTAAGGTCTAATTCAGCAGATCCTCACAAAGGAAACTGTACAACACTCAATCTATCTGCCTCAGTACAATTAAGGGCTGCAATATGTTGTGTTTTGCACTTACTATGCAACAGAGAGCAATTTGCCAATTAATTCAGGTGGTGTTAGAGAGAAGAGCTAACATGTCTTGGATTTCCTGCTTTTAATTTATTGAACAGTCCCCGTGGGACTCTGAAAATAACTCCATCAGCATGTCTATCATTTCTGATACTATACAAAAATACAGCATTTTGGAACAAGCAAAGTACTGACCTGGGGCAAGTCTTGTGTACAGAGCATTCATGATAAACTATGCATATGAACGGCTCCAGTCTATTGTGAGGTATTATCCCTGATGGGCAAAAGGATTACTGCATAACATCTTTTTTACAGGAGGGAGGCACAGGGGAATGAATTTGCTTCACTTCCTGCTCCTCTGTTTCTTCACAATGAACAGGCATGTGGAAACAGAACAAGGTTAGCAATCAAGAACATTTAACCCCCTTTCACAGCTCTGCTGGTAAGATCTAGGCCCCACAGAGGAGTCATGGTGACAGGTGGCTTGCATTGCTTTGGCCCTTCTTAGGCAGAGCTGCAGCCTGAGTTTCTGTCAAAACCCTGGAGTGAATTAGGCCCAAAGCCATCACTAAGGGCATACAGAGGACTCCATCAGCTTGTGAGTTGTAGAATGCATGGGAAATATCTGAATTGTATTGCTTCGAAGAACTGCCTGTAACTTGGCTGTGAATTTCCTGCATCTCTACAGCTTCATTAATAATAATGGGGGGGAACAGGTAGCACACCTGAAAGTCCTTGTGCAGCACAGCAAACTCCTAGAATCTTCTTAGTTTCAGACTAATAAATAAGTCAAACATTTCTTATTCATGAAGATAGCGGTGTCACGTTACAACGTTTGTTGTGATACCAGGAGCAATTTAGCTGGGAGTCAAGGGTCTTGTGAATATTTGCAAATACTTCCCCCCCGGAAGGAAAGATATTGCACAGGGTTTTTCCTGACTGATATACTGGTACCATCTAAAAACAATGCTATATGTATTTACAGAGGAGTATTACAAAATGAAGAGACACTGAGTAAGTGCCCGGTGAAGGACATTTGCATTTCACGAGTTCTGCTTTATTGGGTTTAGGGATGATAGATCATAGAGCCAATATCTAACTTCAGATGAACATGGCTGCAACTTTATTAAATGGGGGCTCAGACTATGGTGATGTGCATGGTATAAGAAAAGAACAGAACAGAGCTCATCATGTTGCCCCACCCATTCCCCCCAAAATAATATTAGTATTTAGTATTTTAGAATTTAAAATGGAATATAATTAGTATTAGTATTTTTCTTTTTTTTTTTCTAAATACCTACAATAGTTCCTTTTCCTACTTGCAAATGAAACATTTCTCCTCCCTTCCCAGGACTATATTCAAGCATTTTAGCAATTTTAGATTTCTAGCTAAGCATTTAAATTCCCGAACCTAGAACAGTTGTGGAAGACAGAAGATTCTCGTCCATTACTCCAACATCTCCGCTAACCTTTTCTTTGGACGTTCTGTTGAGAACACAGTGGAATATTACGGCATATCTGGTCCAATAGGTTGCACCACACGTACTTGCCATACCCAGCCTAGCCAAAATAAGCCTCACTTGCACCGGGTTCCACTCTCACAATTATTTGTAATTAGTGGGAAATTATGAATGTTGTGGTCTGTTCCCATTTTAATCCCTGTTGGCCTCAGAATATCACATCCAAGCTCTGTATTGCTGTACTTATACAAACACTATCAAGTTCACTGCAGGATTCCTAAACCAGGCTTTTCATTTCTATATGAACAATCAAGTAAATTCTACGGCCTGAGTGTGACAACCAAAACCCTAACAAAATCCCCTCATTCAGGGGATCTGTTTCCCCTCCCTGCTCCTCTTAGGGCAGCACACTTACTTGGTATCTCACAAACAGCAAGATCAGCCCTAAAAGGTTCTAATGAGAACTCCCTTCTTACCAAAATGGATGATTTTCAGTCCCTGTGTCTCAACAATAATTTTTGGTTGCTCCACACATGTAGTGAAGAGGACAATACAGGTAAAAATCTCATCTTTAATTTCTGTATGCTGTGGCATTGTTATTGTGGTGTTGTTTTTTCCTCTTTCCCCACAAGTGCTTAGGACCCTACCTTATATAAAAACATGTACCTAGGTTCTGTCCAACACTTCACCAGCAACATCAACAGAGCATCAATTTCATTTTGTAGCACAATATTCAGTTCAGAGATACAGGAACTACAAGTGCATCTGGTTGTGTTTTTCAAAGCCAAATGAAACAATCTGTCTGGGTGGCAAACAGAGAAGGAAATTGTAGCCAGGTCTAAAGAGAGGAGGGAGCAGAGCAGATAAAACAACAGTGAAGTGGACTTTCAATAACCTGTCTGATATGCAGACAAACTCCACTGAGTGCACTGACCCGTTCCTCTATGATTTCAGTGAAGTCACCTCACTGAAATGATGTTCCAAAACTTGTTGATCATGTGAGCCAGGAATTTTTTAAATCCATTTTTATGGTTTTACAACTTCCTGACAAGAATATTCAGAAAATGACAAATTATGTATTTGCACAAGAGGCCAGAATTCTCTCCTGTAGATGCAGTTTTTCTCTCTTCCTCGCTTTAAGTTTATTATCTGTCTTTACCAGATTTTTTGGGTAAACATAGCTTGACTGTCTAGTGACTGGTCCGCAAAGTTACTAGCGACTGAGAGTTTCACTTTGAGATTCGGGTCTGAGTGATTCCCCAAACCTCAAAGCAAAACCTAGTCAAAGTGCCTGGTTGAAACTATCATATTTTACTTACACAAAGAACAGAACATATCCTTCCAGTCTCGGGTAATTTTACTGATATTAAAGAGATCACAACAGATAGAAAATCTCCATGAGACAGAAAGCAAAGTATGGCACAGTCTGTTTGAAATTCTTAGTCTTGAAAGGTCTCATGCTCTAGCTTCTCCCCAGATCCAAAAACAAGGATTTCAGCTGTTTACATTTAAAGGCACAGTACACAATTTAGAATCATATCGTAGCTACAGACATTCTGGGAAACCATAGTGGTTCGTATGGTTTCCAACCAAGTCCCATAAAATATTGCATGCTTGCTTTAAACTTAGCCCAGGATTGCTCTAAATTTGTTCCTGGTTTTGTGAACCTTCTCCAAACTTCCTTCACCCTTTGTGAAGCCTGGGCAGAATCTCATATTTGTAACACAACTAGGCTGATTGTTTCAGAGTCCATTAGCAACATTTCACAGAGTTCAGTATGGAACTGAAACCCCTGTGCCTTTGTATTGCAGATGTCTCAAAATACTGTTTCATCTCACATAACATACATGCTGTAATTCCTAAACCCAGCTGCGTGAATTAGGGTGAGAATTATTTTTATGGATTTTGGTTACCATTATAACACCATTTCAATTTTATTTTCCCCTCTACATTTTTACCTTAGTAGATTCTCATCCAACAGCAATAAAACTACAGACAGAAAGCTGACATTTTCCTCCATTCATGTAAAACACTGATAAGCTTTATGATGTGTCTGTTTTTGTATATTATATTAAATCTTTCCCAGAGAAGACAGTAGCTTCATTCAAGTGATTATGGAACATTTTCATTTACTGTTTTCTTCATCTGTCTTATTTCAAGGCTCAGAATCAGTGGATCTAGGCAAGCAATTCACAAGACAAACCTTTCTGCTGATTTCAGATCACTCTTCTGCCCCATCAAGAGACCTATATTTTCAATTCTTTGAGCATGGAATTCTCATAGAACCTGATGCAAAGCCCACTGACTCCATGGGAGATTTTCCACTGAGTTCTATAAGCTTTGGATCAGGCCCACAGATGACAATGGGAGCTCTGCATGCAGAACAAGATCAGGCCCACATGAGTATGACATTGCTGATGAATGGTCTGGGCCATAATGCATATTTAGAGGTTTATTCTTCCATATGTAGCTGCCATTAATGCTAATGGGAATTGGGCACATAAATCTCCTGTGCATTGATGAGTGAACAAACCCATTTAGTTGCAGAATAAAAATTATCTTCAATATTTAAAGGAAAACTCTAGAAAATTGAATCACATTATTAATGTTTTATACACTTTACTGCTATAAAATCCATAATAAATATGAATATCAAGGCAATCAACACTCACCATCTCTCTCCTTATTGTTTTTTAGATGTTATCACTGTATTATACTGGCAAACTGCAGCCGGGTAATTCAAGCTTCTAAGAAAACCTGGGAAAGAAGACGTGGAAATATCCAGGCTGCAATCTGTGTTATAAGGAGAGAGATCAACTGTTTATATGTCATAAATCAAAACAAAATATTAAGGAAAAACCTCTATCATTTTTATACCCTTCATTTAAAGGGCTCAGGAATGTTCCTTTATGAAACCATGTAATATCAATAGGTTTTACAGAATGATTTAATCTTTAGCTATTTTATGTTGCTTGTGTTTAGAGCTGCTTCACAGTAAGTGATTTATTTACAGAAATCATATTTTAGTTACAATGCAAAGCAACATGAGTGTTCGAATGAAATCCTGTACCTTTATTGCAATTGGTATTCCAGAACCAGTGCTGCTGGGGAATCTTTTTCATTTCTTGCTCCACTGATTTAAAAATGGTAACAGTAGCAGGGAATTGTCACAGTGGTAGTCTGAGAGAAAGCCCCTAATCTCTTAATGGCTAGCAGGCAGCAGTCCAGGATGCTGGGTTATCTGAAGCAGCAGATTGACAATGGAAACATAGATGTTGGGAGATATTTGACCAAGTTGCAAGGCTAGATGAAAATACTAGGTCATTGACGCTTAAATGCTTCATACCTTTCTTTGAAAGCTGAAAGCTATATCATCAGGTTGACACATTCACAGGGAAATCATCATACAATAAAATATTCCTGGTGAATGCTATTACACACCACCACCACCACTAAATCTTTTATATACAGAAAGAGATCTCTACACAGTCAGAAGTCAAAAGGGAACAAACAGTGTTACACTTCCAAAGGATGTATTCCCCACACATTTTATTAGCATTCAATTGTACACCTCTACCCCGATATAACGCGACCCAATATAACACGAATTTGGATATAACGCGGTAAAGCAGTGCTCCGGGGGGGCGGGGCTGTGCACTCCGGCGGATCAAAGCAAGTTCGATATAACGTGGTTTCACCTATAACGCAGTAAGATTTTTTGGCTCCTGAGGACAGCGTTATATCGGGGTAGAGGTGTATAGCAGGGCCCACTATTGTTAAGGGTGCAAAACAGTTTCCACTGTAATGCTGTGTGCAGAAATTTTCCATGCATGCTCCATAAGCAATAATCATGTTTGTTAAGTTAAGAGCAATATCATCAGCAGTTTTTGAGTTATGGGGGAGGGAAGAAAATGGGTTTGTTTTATAATAAACATAACCAGGCTAAGTGTAATCACATTTCCATTTGAACAGAACTGCAGCAAATATGGCTGGAAATTAAACCTTTGCATGGATATAGTCCTCAGTGAGGACTACTACCTTTGCTTGGTTTGAACATTAAAAAGGAAAAGTCATAAGCACATGAAGAGTGTTCAACAGGAAAAACTTTTATGGTTAGTTATGGGTTGAGAGTGGTTTCATGAATATGTCTATATGAATAAACTGTTCAAGGTAACAGTTAAAAACCATTAAGCCATTTACAGAATCCATTGTGCAAAGCACCAGCTAGCACTTGAGAAAAGGATCCCGAAATTGCAAAAGTACTCATTACATGTGAACTACAGATCCCAGTCAGAAGTTTCTCATAAGGAAATATGCTTTCAAGAGTGCCATAAATAGTGAAAGCAAGGAGCTGGAGAAAGTTGTTTGAAGTAAATATAACTCAAGAAACACCCCTTTCCAAAACAAAATCTGGCATGGCTGGCACTAGAAACAACTACTTGAGGGAGTAATTCTGGGTGGATGGCCAATGAAAAAAGCCCAGGCATATCTAAATATAAAGTCTTTGTTGCCCTATCTCTGGATCACTCCCCAATGGTTGTGAAGCCCTTATTCCGCCCTCTTCTGGGGCTCAGTGACCTACTTTAAGGCCAATGGGCTACAAATTCTCTGCCCTCAGTGTCTCCAGCTGGTGGCTGGTTGCATAAACTCACAGAGCAGCACCTTTGACCTCTAGGACATTACAAATTATAGTGACAGGGAACCAAGGACCAACAGATTATAAATGATAAACATTTTATTCCAGCGAAAAACTAAATTAAAAGAAGGGAAAAGGTACAGGGAAGGGAATCAAAGATAACAAATAAAGGAGTGACCAACCAGTCCCACAGTGATAATTAAAATGATTCCTTCCTCAAAAGCCCTCAGCAGAGTAAAATCAAAGAGGATGCCCTCTCTCTCCAAACATCCTCCCCACAGCCCTTAGCTGGGTGATGGAATTGGAGCCTGAAGAAAGACTGTGGTGCTCTTTGCTGGGAAGCTCTGGCCCTCCCCACTGGGAGGCCTCCTGAGTGCTAGTGACTATCAGTTCTTTCTGGCCAGTCTTGGAGCTCAGTCTCTCCTCTGTGGAGCAGTTGGTCTCAGCCCCTGGTGACTCTTGGTTGGTCTCAGCCCCTCAACATCCCCTGGATCCCAGTGCAGGGGAGGACTTGTAGGCTTAGCTGGCAGGTAATCTCTTAGATTGAGAGAGACAATATGCAGTCTCTGGTTCTCTGCTGCAAAGATCACCTCAGGAGTTCACACCTCTCCTGCTGTTGCAGCCTGACTCCCTTTGTCTACAAACACTGTCTCTACTTGGGCTCAATGTCCATGTTGTCCAACCACATGCAGGTATGTTAATCAGGTTCTGGCCCAGTAACTCCTCCTCCTCAACATGGTGTAGATCTAGGCTCAGTTCACATATCTGGGTTGTCCCAGCCCTTTGCAGGCTGCCTGGGGCCTGCAGATGGTTGCCCTGCCAGTTCCTGGCCAGTAACTCCTCCTCTCTTCTCTGGTCCAGCCCTACCATCAGGCAGGTTTCAAGCACAAATTAGGCAAGGAGTTTCAGTTCCCCAGATTTGCCTCTTAGCTGCTCTGTCTGAGCAGGTAGGAATTGGCTCTCTCAAACCGCTGAGCAAAGAGAGGAAAGAGTGCAGATCTCTCCAGGCAGTGGAGAAGTCTGAGGCCTTTCAGCAGAAGGAGCTGCTGCTGGAACCTAGGGACTTTTGTTTTGGGACTTAAGTTTTATCTGGGCTCTGAGGTAAGAGTCTTTAAACCCTTGTACAAGTGCTCCTTTTGGAAGGCTTTATTAAACGGAGACATACTGCTGTAAAGTACAGTGTTTGGCTTCTCCTTGATTGGTCTAAGTGCCCTCATTGTTACCTCATTAAGGAGGGGAAACCGAGGCAGGCCACAGCAGAGCCACGCTCGGACACAACGGAGTGCTCAGGAAGTGACAGTGTCCCTTGCACAAACCACCACTCCAGAGAGACTCATAGGTGGAAGGACAAAATCTAACAAGCTTCTTGAGTCACAGGGCCAGATTTGTAAATGTATTTGGGCACCTAACTCCCATTGAAATCAAATATATTTAGAAATCTGGCTGAAAGACAATATACCCTGAAGTAGTTACAAAAGAGCAATATGCCAGGAAACTAGAACAGAAGAAATATTATGACCAGAATTTGAAACATTGCATCTGAGAAAACATTAGACTGCAAACAGAAAGGGGTAGGCAATCAGCCAAGCTAGCAGCTATCCCATCTGCACCAATGTCCTATGCTATAGTCACATCTTAGAATCAGACCCACGGATTGCATGTAAACAAAACCAAGGAAGAAGGAACTCTTTCTTGAGGATATCCAGTACGTTCCCTGCACCTCTAATGTGCTAATAGAAGGAACACATGCCCACCTGACCCAGTTAATGACCATGAAAAACACCAACAGCAGCAAACACAGGCTAGATGTGGCCAATCTACCACAGTAGCCCAACCGGCCATTGCAGAAGAAAGTGTTTTGTGAACAAGGGACAAGATTTTTAAAAATAGACACCTAAAGTTAGACTCTAAATCCAGTTTTAAGCACTTAAATATGTGGCCTGATTTTCAAAAGTGCCAAGTACCCATTAGCTCCCACTGACTTCAGTGTGGGTTGTTAGAAGCCAGCACTTTTGAAAATCAGGCCATTTGTTTAGATGGGCCATGTGGTCAGAAAGCCTTTGAGGTTCAAAGGTAGCAGTTATTCCAAGAAGAAGAAGAAGAATCCTCTCATCTGTCAGGAGGTTCAGATCATCTGTCCTGATCTCCATCTTAGACATCCCCTCTAATGTATTTATTAGTTACCTGGGCCCAGGCTTATAAAGATCAGACTTCTACAAGCATTTGTGAGTGTCACACCTTTATTAAAGGTGTAGTTCCATAAATCATTAAAATATTCCCAAACGTAATCATGCAGTTTGGTTTTAATAAAACATTAAATTACATAGTTTGTAATGCTGGATGGCACAAGGCAAAGCGTGTGAATTAGTGATGCCTTCTTTCTGGGAAAATTGCTTCATCTTTCAGATGCATAGATACTGCAAAAGGGAATATATCAGAGTAAAGCAGCACACAACGCTTTGGGCATCTCAAAGCTCTCACAGACTCCACATGACAGAAATAACAAACCTCAAGCAAAACATGTATTACTATGCTATCAAGGCTTTTACCTCTGACTTGGACCATGAAAGCTTTTATCTTACTCTTGCCTTCCTGATAGATCTTTCCCATCTGTATAAATAATCATTAAGCAAAGCTAAACCTGTAAACTTCCCTCTTTGTTGAAAAAGAAATTATTTTACATTATTTCTATTCATTTTTATGAGCATGAGAAATATAAGGATTAACCTTAAGCACTGGTAAAATCACTACCCAAGTTGCAAGGCCATGAAGAATCAAACCCAATTACATCAATGAGAGTGCTGCATGGAGGGCTTGTAGAAACCAGACTTCTGGAAACACTGTATCTTGGACTGATCCTGCAGTCGCAGACAAAATTCCCAATGGGCTTGATTCTGCAAGTCCTCCACACAGAACTCCTCTTGAAGCCACTTGGGGCTGATTGTCCTCTCCACTGCCTTGTACCTTGTCCTGTCATTTCGATCTAGGAACATAGGACATAGGTCTGGAAGGGATCTTCTGGGTCATTGAGTCCAGTCCCTGCTATGCAGACAACCCCATTCTGGCTATACATTTATCAAGATGCATCTTAAAACTAGGTAGGTTGTTTGCCCCTACTACACCTAGTGGAAGGCTGTTCCAAATCCTCACTCCTCTGATGGTTAGAAACCTCCTAATTTCCAGCCTAAATTTATTTGTGTTTGGTTTATACCCATTTGTTTTTGTGCCAACATTGTCCTTTAGCTTAAATAGCTTTTCATCCTCCCTGATGTTTACGCCCTCCCCCCCATACCCCGATGTATTTAGAGAGAGAAATCATATTCCCTCTCAGCCTTCATTTGGCTAGGCTTAACAAGTCAAGCTCTTTCAGTCTTCTCTCCAAAGAGAGACTCTCCTTTCCCCTGATCACCCTAGTAGCTCTTTATTGCACCTGTTCCAGTTTGAATTAATCTTTCTTGAACATGAGTGACCAGAACTGTACACAGTACAAGGTGGATGTCGAATGCTACCAAGTCAGAATGGTAGCACTCTCCCTCCACTTAGCACTGGTGTAAAGGACTACGCAGGGTTCAAGGCAGTGAACAACTATCATTGCCCCCAGTCTGTATGAGATCACTGACACAACTGAGGACAAGACAAATAGACAGACAGACAGATCATAGGTGGGGGAAAGGGACACAGCCGACAAATAAAGTGGCCAGGATGCTGTTAGTAATAGAATGTTTGATAACACAATCCTTTTTTAAAGACATGCAGACTGTTTAACCCTCAACCTGGCCTTGCTTAGTCAGCTAGGTTCTGATGGGCATCAGGGTGTAAAAAGTTGGTGTTCAGGAGGGATTTGCATGTGATGAAGACAGTTGCCTAGAGGACCAGCTCAGGAAGGGCATTCCATGCATGGAAGTTGGTGTGGAAGAAGGCACAGAGATGATTGTCAGATGAATGGAATACCAGATGAATGGCATCACTGGTTGAGCAAAGGGATCAGTAGCCAGGGAAGCTACAGAAAGACACAAGGACCAGTGATTAGGGTTGGAGAGAAAGATCCATGGCCTTGATTGCAAGGGCAAGGAGCCTGAACTAGATGAATTGGAAGAGGGAGAAACAGGGATATTCAATTAAGAGGCAGCAAATTCAAAACTGATACAAGGAAATAGTTTTTCACACAACACATAATTAGACTGTGGAACTCATTGCCACAGGAGACTGTTGAGGCCAGGAAGTTAGCAAGATTCAAAAAGGGATTAGAAATATATATGGATAACAAGAATATCCAGAGTTACAGGAGTTAGTACTATTTTGGAAGTGATTTTAAGCCAGAGTTTAATCCAGTCTCGGACTACAAGGGTATGTCTACACTGAAATAAATTGGCCTGGGTCAGCTGACTCAGGCTCAGGGGTTCGGGCTGTGGGGTTAAAAATTGCAGTGTAGATGTTTGAGCTTGGTCTGGAGCCTGGGCTCTGGGACCCTCCCTCTTGCGGAGTCCCAGAGCTCGGGCTCCAGCCTGATCCCAAACATCTACACAGCAATTTTACAGTCCTGGAGCCCAGCGGAGTCAGCTGACCTGGACCAGCTGTGGGTGTTTAATTACAGTGTAGATGTACCCTAAGAGACCAGGATGAGACCTACTGTTGGGGACAGATTATCCCACATCTGCCAACTGTGGGGTTCTGACACCTTCCTGTGAGGTAACTATTGCTGGCCACTGTCAGAGACAGGATATTGGACTAGATCAGGGGTAGGCAACCTTTCAGAAGTGGTGTGCCGAGTCTTCATTTATTCACTTTAATTTAAGGTTTCGCGTGCCGGTAATACATTTTAACGTTTTTTTAGAAGGGGTCTCTCTTTAAGTGTATATTATATAACCAAACTATTGTTGTATGTAAAGTAAACAAGGTTTTCAAAATGTTTAAGAAGCTTCATTTAAAATTAAATTAAAATGCTGATCTTACGCCGCCAGCCTGCTCAGCCCGCTGGGTGGGGGGTTCAGGGCAGAGGGCTGGGTGTTGGGGGGGGACTCGAGGTCAGGGCAGAGGGCTGGGGTGTGTGGACGTGCAGGGCACAAGACTGGGTGTGGGGGGGGTTCAGGGCAGAGGGCTGGGGTGTGTGTGGAGATGCAGGGCAGAAGGCTGGGTGTTGGGGGCAACTCGAGGTCAGGGCAGAGGGCTGGGGTGTGTGTACAAGACATCCGATTAGATGGATGGAAGCAAGTTAGGAGTGGACTGGTAGATTTGTGTCATCAGTAGAAAGATTACCTCCTTTCTCTGTCACCATGGACAGCACACCATACTGCCTGCCACTCAGGCCTGGGACCTGAATGTCATTTTCAACTTGGACCTCTCTTTAGGTCCTCACATCCAGAATATATCTAAATGTTGCAGTTTTTAAGACATCTCTAACATACGGCCTTTCCCATCTATCCATATAGCTAAAACTCTCCTCCAGGCTCTTATCGTCTCATGTCTCAATTACTGAAACATCCTTCTCTCTAGCTTTGACACATGCAACCTTGTCCCGCTCATATCCATTCAGAATGGTGCTTCAAGCACCATTTCCCCAGCCCATTGCTTTGATCACTTCATCCCCCTCTTTGCATCCCTCCATTAGCTCCTCCTTCTCTATCACATCAAACATAAGCTACTTGTCTTCACTTCCTAGTGAAGGTCTATCCCACCCTATCCTCTCTCATTGACTATCAAGATGTTGACTCCTGCCTCTGATCAGTCCATGATACCAGCTTCCATCACTCTCTTGTTACATTTGCACACAAGCACCTTTGTGCTTTCTCCAATGGTGCCTCTCATGCTTGGGGGAAGCTCCTTGTAAATATCCACAAAGCCACCTCATTATCCTTCTTCAAATCCCCACTTAAAGCTCTCATCTGCGGTGATATCTACAAGCAACTTGACAATAGCAAGTCTGTTAATGTGCTGAGGCCCCTACCTATCATGCTGTGCAATATTGTTTCATTGTTTCCTTGCACTCCCCCCTCTATCTATCTGTCATCTCATCTTATAATTAGATTGTAAGCTCTTTGGGGAAGGGACTTTTTGTTCTGTGTTTGTGCAGTGCCTAGCACAACAGGGTCCTGGCCCATGATTTTCACTATGGCAGTACACATAATAAAAAAAATAATAGTAATGGCCATTGAAGACACATGAACAGATGATGTTACCGAAATCTTCCCATATCTTCAGTACCTCTCTCCCCTTCCCAGCTCTTCTGCCTTATTCCTGTCTCTCCTAGACATTCCTCTCTCACTGCTGGAGCCAGGATCTAAGGGCAGCTCCTTTTTCTTCTACTTCTTTCTAGCAACATATAGTAGAGACAGCTAGGTTGGCTCCTCTTCCTTGTTTCTAGCTGCTTAAAGAAACTCCTGCAGGCCCTTTTTTGCAATGAAGATCCTTAACGCCTGCAGAAACCTCTGGAAGCAAAGAGAAGGATCCAGCACCATGTGAACTGCCAGCTCTCCATGGACCACCTGCAAGTGCTCTACAGACCACAGTTTTGGAATTGCTGTTAATGGCCCGATCCAAAGCCCATTGAAATCAATGGAAAGACTTCCATTGACTTCAGTTGGCTTTGGATTAAGGCCTTAGACTGTAAGCCTCTCAATGTAGGGAGTGGCTCTTTATTCTTGTCTATGAAGTACCAGAATACTAAGGGAGCCATATAAAAAAAAATTTGACATTGTATAAAACAGATCCAATTTTCTACACTAGAACTGCATATGCATTTGGAGGTGTTTTATGATCTGTACATTGGTTCTCATTCAAAATCAGAATAAAGAGTAACTGAATTGTTTTTGGTACTGCTTGACTGACCCTCGGCTGTTTTATGATACCTAATCTGAGATATTATACATATTCACTCATTCATTTTTCCCCATTAAAAATTCAGCTTGAATTCTCAAAAGTAGTCAGGTAGAGCAGTGGTTCATATGATGTTTCAAATCCTGTGATCATACCCAGCCAACAATATTTAATGCACTAGCATTTGGGGAAAGTATCCCAAGTTTTTCAGCTGTGAATCAGTATGCAGTAAAACTGCACACCTGAAATATCCTGCATTTGGGCAGGCTGCCATATATCTGTGGGCAAGGGACCTGAAACAGGTTTGGAAACTTAATCACTAAATTCTATAATTTGACTTTTATTACAAAAATATTTCTGGCCATTTACTATCTTTCTTCTCACAAAAATTTTAAAAAGATCAAGTAATCACAACATATAGGTAGAAAATACCACCATATAGTGTAAATCTCCCCCCCCTCTCACACACACACACACACACACACACATACATCCCTTCATCTCCCCCCCACACACACACGCACGCAAAATCTCTGCCACAGGGGCATCATTACAGAAAAATTCAGGGGGTGGTGTGGGGGAAGTTGTGTCAGCACCTAAAACTTTATCTGTGATTATATTATATCCTGCAAAGGAGGGGGGAGGGGGAAGAAATGGAAAACATACAGACCTACTAAAAGTTTTTTGGGGGGCAAACAAAGGTCTGGTGGGGGCAACTACTCCCTCTGCCCCATAGCAAATGACTCCCCTGGCCTGCAGTGAAATTTGGCCCCTGATTAATAATAGATACTGTCACGAACAATTTAGGACTCAAAGTGAAGAAGAACATTGTGTCTATCTGAAACTGCCGGAGGTGCTTCAGTAAGCAGAACGTCATTATTCAAACTGGAACAATTTCAGAGCATGGAGCCTAAAACTCCTTTATTTGTGTGCAAAAAAAGCATGGTATGGGATTAATAATCATAGATGTCAGGATCACAATTTGACATTTTGTCTAGAGTGTTCAGATAGTTTTATAGAACAACAAAAATATTTTTTTCCTAAAAGACAGCATCTCCAGCAGTACAGCATCCATTAATGCCATTCTGAGATCCATGATCAGGACTGACTCTGAGGGTATGTCTACACTACGAGGGTATTTCGATTTCACTTAAATCGAATATGTGGAATCGATATTGCAAAGTCGAACTTGTGTGTCCACACTAAGGACAGTAATTCGACTTTGTGAGTCCACACTAACGGGGAAAGCGTCGACATTGGAAGCGGTGCACTGTGGGCAGCTATCCCACAGTTCCCGCAGTCCCCGCTGCCCATTGGAATTCTGGGTCGAGCCGCCAATGCCTTCTGGGTAAAAAAAAAGGGTCGAGGGTGCTTTTCGGTAATTGTCGTCATCCGTCTGTCAATACCGCCCTCCCTCCCTCCCTGAAAGCGCCGGCGGGAAATCAGTTCGCGCGCTTTTCGGGTCAGTGACAGCGCGGACGCCACAGCACTGCGAGCATGGATCCCGCTGCGACCATCGCTGCAGTTGTGGCACTTGTGAATGCCTCGCAGGTTATCATCCACCTTTCCCAGAGGCAGATGCAGATGAACCAGGCGAGGAGGCTACGGCACCGCGGTGAGGGCCTGAACTCTGAGAGGGGCACAGACCTCTCACAAAGCACGGGACCCAGCTCCGAGGACATCACGGTGACAATGGGTCATCTGGATGTTGTGGAACGGCGATTCTGGGCACGGGAAACAAGCACTGACTGGTGGGACCGCATAGTGCTGCAGGTCTGGGACGAATCCCAGTGGCTGCGAAACTTTCGCATGCGGAAGGGGACTTTCCTGGAACTTTGTGAGTTGCTGTCCCCTGCCCTGAAGTGCAATGACACCCGGATACGAGCAGCCCTGACTGTCCAGAAGCGAGTGGCCATAGCCCTCTGGAAGCTTGCAACGCCGGACAGCTACCGGTCTGTCGCGAACCAGTTTGGCGTGGGCAAATCTACCGTGGGGGTTGTTGTGATGCAAGTAGCCAACGCAATCGTCAAGGTACTGCTCTCAAAGGTAGTGACCCTGGGAAACGTGGAGGTCATCATAGATGGCTTCGCCGCGATGGGATTCCCAAACTGCGGTGGGGCTATAGATGGAACTCACATCCCTATCCTGGGACCGGACCACCAGGCCAGCCAGTACATCAACCGAAAGGGCTACTTTTCAATGGTGCTGCAAGCACTGGTGGACCACAGGGGACGTTTTACCAACATCAACGTCGGATGGCCGGGCAAGGTTCATGACGCTCGCGTCTTCAGGAACTCTGGTCTGTTTAGACGGCTGCAGGAAGGTATTTACTTCCCGGACCACAAAATAACTCTTGGGGATGTGGAGATGCCTACAGTGATCCTTGGGGACCCAGCCTACCCGCTAATGCCCTGGCTCATGAAGCCCTACACTGGCGCCCTGGACTCTGAAAAAGAACTCTTCAACTACCGGCTGAGCAAGTGCAGAATGGTGGTGGAGTGTGCTTTTGGACGTTTCAAGGGGAGATGGAGAAGCTTACTCACTCGCTGTGATCTCAGCGAAACCAATATCCCCATTGTTATAGCTGCTTGCTGTGTGCTCCACAATCTGTGTGAGAGCAAGGGGGAGACCTTTATGGCGGGGTGGGAGGTTGAGGCAAATAGCCTGGCATCTGATTACGCCCAGCCAGACAGCCGGGCGATTAGAAGAGCACAGCGGGACGCGCTGTGCATCCAGGAGGCTTTGAAAGCCTGGTTCCACAGTGAGCAGGGTGACCAGTGACTTTTAAGTTTCTGTACAGAGAAGCTGAACCTGCCCCCGTTTCTTTACCCAGTTAAGGATGACTATCCTCTCCAGTTACAGACCCCCTCCACCCCCTTCCAAAAAAATAAATTCAGTTTTATTTTGTTAATGAACACTGTTGTCTTTATTACTGTTTTCACGAGAATGTTTTAAACCTGGGACGCAGACTGTGGTGGGGAGCGGGTGTAGTGTACTGATGCAAATGATCCTTCTAAACTCCAGGAATGACAGGATTCGCAGTGGCGGACTGGTTGTTTCCACGGAGCCTGCCAGCCCTCCTGAGCGGGACTGCGTGTATGTGGGGGCTATGTGACTTTATGGCAGGGGGAGGAGGGTTACAGATCCCCTGCTGCGTGGCTCTGTGATCCAGGACAAGGACCGCTGCATAACATCTGTAACTGCCCTCCCCCGCCACAAAGTCACAGAGCAACCCCCCCCCCCCACGCACAGAACATGAAAACCACCTCCCAGACTGACCAGGGTAACTAGTCACTGCACTGTGTATGTGCCCTGCTGCTGGACCTGCCCCCGCCTCTGTAGCCTGCTAAAGGTGACTGTCCTGTCCAATTACCAAGCCCCTTCCCCCCCTGCAGACAGTCTCTCCCTCAAAACAGCATGACTGAAACAGTAATGAACAAAAACGTATTTTTTATTAACAACCACACATGAAACTGGGGGGTGAAACTTGGACGGGGGCTTGCTTGAGGCGGCCAGGAAAGGACTTTTCAAATTTTGGGGAATGACAGCCTTCTGGTGCTTGAGCAGTCTGCAGGGGTGGAGTGAGAGTTTTCACGGACTCTTCCGCCCCTCCTTCTTTGGACTTTGGGCCAGGGGGTATGGGACTTGGTGGCGGGGGAGTGCGGTTCCTGATAGACTGCAGCGGGGCTCTGTCCTCCTGCCTCCGTTCCTGCAGAACATCAACAAGGCGCCGGAGCGTGTCCGTTTGCTCCCTCAGAAGTCCAAGCAGCGTTTGAGTCGCCTGCTGGTCTTCCTGCCGCCACCTCTCCTCACGGTCCATGTGTGTCCGGTGCATTTGGGACAAATTCTCCCTCCACTGGTTATGCTGTGCTGCCTGGGCTCGGGAGCAGCCCATAAGTTCAGAGAACATGTCCTCTCGCGTCTTCTTCTTCCTCCGCCTAATGTGCGCTAGCCTCTGGGAGTGTGATTCCAGGCTGGGTTGGGAGACAGTTGCAGATGTGGCTGTGGGAATGAGGAAAAGGCAGTGAATTCCTCCGAAAGATAAATGTAGTTGTGAATCAAGAACCTTGATTCACAAGAACATAGTCTTTCTCCGTGAACAAGACCATGAACCACACCTATCACATGCGCACTGAGGACAAGGTCGAATTTTCGAACCTCGCCTTCAGTGCCTGGGCTTTTGCACTGCCGATCTGGGAACCGGGGCAGGACACGGTACTCTCTGTAGCAGGCAAAGATGGTAAGCCGTAGACTTGTTGCAGATTAAAACTTTAGGAGTACCACTGGCCACCTTTCACATTGAAAGCAATGCCAGTCTGTGCTGCCAGCAATCGGCCAAGCAAGAACTGTGGCCCTGTCCCACCCCCTCGCGGATGTGCCAGGGAAAGTTCCCTGGATGCTGACCCTCTCCTGCCCCCACCGCGTGGCTGTAAACCAGCGGTCACAGTTCTGTAAAGGAACTTGTTGCAAGCAGTCCCAATACTAACAGTCCCCTACCTAATTCAAAGCAGGTTGTCATGAGCGACATTACCCTCATGAGGATCCCGGACACCGAGATCCAGAGGATGCTTCGAGAAAGCCTGCAGAGACCGGGGCCCTATGCCGCCATGATATGCAAGGCACTGATTCCAGAGTACCTGCTTGTCTCCTGGCGCGGGAACGTATTGTACTTTGGAGGACCAAGTAAAGCCGCTCTCCCCAGGAACCTGATCAACAGGCTATCCCTTTACCTGCAGGAGAGCTTTGTTGAGATGTCTGTGGAGGACTACTGCTCTATCCCCGGACATATAGACCGGCTTTTCATATAGCTGCAGTAGCAGGGACAAAAGAGTGGAGCAGCTTGGGCAGCACAATCATGCACAACCGGACACTGTTTGATTTTTTTATAAATACTTGTTACTGATTATTTAAGCGCCCAGGGGGAAGAAATCATGAATCAAAGATTGTTATTAGTATTAATATTCAAGTTTTGTAAAAAATAAAGGTTTATATGTTTAAAGCACTTACCGCTTGATCCTTCCCCTGAATCTGTGTCCGGGTTACATGCTGGGGAGGGTTGGTAGGGGATCTCTGTAAGGGTGATGAAGAGCTCCTGGCTGTCGGGGAAATCAGCTTGGTAAGCGCTGCCGACTGCCTCGTCCTCCTCATCTCCTTCCTCATCTTCCACGTCCGCTAACATGTCCGAGGAACCGGCCCTGGACAATATCCCATCCTCAGAGTCCACGGTCAGTGGTGGGGTAGTGGTGGCGGCCGCACCAAGGATGGAATGCAGTGCCTCGTAGAAACGGGATGTGTGGGGCTGGGATCCGGAGCGTCCGTTTGCCTGTTTGGTCTTCTGATAGCCTTGTCTCAGCTCCTTGATTTTCACGCGGCACTGCGTTGCATCCCGGCTGTATCCTCTCTCTGCCATGGCTTTAGAGATCTTCTCATAGATCTTTGCGTTCCGTCTTTTGGAGCGCAGCTCGGAAAGCACGGACTCATCGCCCCACACAGCGATGAGATCCAAGACTTCCTGATCAGTCCATGCTGGGGCCCTCTTTCTATTCTGGGATTGCACGGCCATCTCAGCTGGAGAGCTCTGCATCGTTGCCAGTGCTGCTGAGCTCGCCACGCTGTCCAAACAGGAAATGAGATTCAAACTGCCCAGACAGGAAAAGGAATTCAAATTTTCCCGGGCCTTTTCCTGTGTGGCTGGTCAGAGCATCCGAGCTCGGACTGCTGTCCAGAGCGTCAACAGAGTGGTGCACTGTGGGATAGCTCCCGGAGCTATTACCGTCGATGTCCATCCACACCAAGCCTAATTCGATATGGCCATGTCGAATTTAGCGCTACTCCCCTCGTTGGGGAGGAGTACAGAAGTCGAATTTAAGAGCCCTCTATGTCAAACTAAATAGCCTCGTGGTGTGGACGGGTGCAGGGTTAATTCGATTTAACGGTGCTAAATTCGACATAAACGCCTAGTGTAGACCAGGCCTGAGAGAAGAGTACATATGGGCATCCAACATCTTGACAGATGAAAGGAAACACGACAAAGTCAGTCAATAGTGTGGGAGAAGAGCCCAATGGGTGAGCGGCAAACCTTCCCACAGTGGCTACAGGTCCACTCGCCAGATGGAGGTTGGAGCACACACTGCTTTCTGGCTCACCTGAGGCCTCAGCCTGGGCTCTCTGATGGCTCTCCATGATGACTGCACCAGCCTTGACCCAGCTTCTCCACACTGAGTGGTTGTGGGCAGGATGCTCCCAGTTGTCAGTGGGAATGCTGAATTTCTTGAGACCTTACTTGACCTTGTTGCTGTATCAAAGCTTTGGCCTTCCTCCGTGTCGCGGGCAGTTCTTGACTTGTCCGTAGAGCACAGCCTTTGGCACACAATCTTGAGGCATGCGCTCCATGTGTCCCAGTCAGCGAAGCCTGCAAATGTCCAGCGTAGTTTGCATAGACTGTAGGCCGGTTCTCTCAAGGATCTCGTTACTGGTGATCCGTTGGTCCCAAGTGACAGTGAAGGTGGAAGCTGTTCAATCTCCGCTCCTGCTTGGAGTACATGACCCAGCTTTCACAGCCGTAAAGGAGGGTGCTGAGAACACAATTCTGATAAATGGACACCTTTGTGACACCTTGAACTGTAAGCAGCAGAAAGCACTACTATTATGTATATAACAATAGTGCCTAGGGGCCCCAGTCATGGACCAGGACCGCACTCTGCTAGGAGTGGTAGAAACAGAGAAAAAAAAAAAAGAAAGGAAAAAAAAGAAAAAAAAAAGAAAAAAGAAGAGTCCTCCACTTTGAATGGAATTAAGGGCTTGTTTCCAATGGGTGCAGGGTAGGGGTAGGGTTAAACCAGACTAAGGCTAGGTCTACACTACCCGCCTGAATCGGCGGGTAGAAATCGACCTCTCGGGGATCGAATTATCGCGTCACGTCGGGACGCGACAATCGATCCCCGAATCGACGCTCTTACTCCACCAGCGGAGGTGGGAGTAAGCGCCGTCGACGGGAAGCCGCGGAGGTCGATTTTGCTACCGTCCTTACAGCGGGGTAAGTCAGCTGTGATACGTCAAATTCAGCTACGCTATTCGCGTAGCTGAATTTGCGTATCTTAAATCGACCCCCCCCTGTAGTGAAGACGTAGCCTAAGTCAAGTTAAACTGGTTGTGTATACGCAAGCATTTTCAAACAATTCATTACAGCATATTAACTTGGTCAACTTGGGCTTGAATAGGGACTGGGAATGGCTGAGCCATTACAAACATTGAATCTATCTCCCCTTGTAAGTATTCTCACACTTCTTATCAAACTGTCTGTTTGATTAGGCTATCTTGATTATCACTTCAAAAGTTTTTTTCTCTTACTTAATTGGCCTCTCAGAGTTGGTAAGACAACTCCCACCTTTTCATGCTCTCTGTATGTGTGTGTATGTGTGTGTGTGTATATATATATATCCTCAAAATATGTTCCATTCTATGCATCCGAAGCAGTGAGCTGTAGCCCACGAAAGCTTATGCTCAAATAAATTTGTTAGTCTCTAAGGTGCCACAAGTACTCCTGTTCTTTTTTAAAGTGAACTAAGTTTGCTGTGAATTGAGTTAGTTTGGTCTGTTGTTCGCATGCACACAATGCTGCCACACATTACTTTGGCAGTCCTTAAATTGCTATATGACACTGCTTTGCAACTACTAGCGACCAGTCTGTTTCCCTGCATGCCCTCCCCTGCTCTGGTATCTGTGATGGGTTCGGTCACAGAGACCCCCTTGGGACTGTCACCTGATGTGCTGAATTTGCCTCTGAGCCCATTTTCCCTGCCAGCTTGGGACTCCAGAACCCTGCCTTGTTGAGCCAGACATGCTAGCCAGCTGCAAACACAAACCCAGGTCTGGTCTATGCCCCCAAAGCTGCAGACTTTAACCAAAAACTGCTCAGCATGTCACCTATCTCCAGCACCCAGTTCCTAATGGGATCCAAACCCCAAATAAATCTGTTTTACTGCAGGTTGATCTCCCCGCTACCATGCTGGAGCCTCCACATTTATTTATTAACAAATAAAATTTGCAGAATTTTGCAGATGTTGTGCGCAAAACCAAACAGCATACACTGCACAGACAAAAGTCCCAGTGCAGCCCTTCTCATGCACACGCCACTTACCATTTCTGAGGTTCCCCCAGATAGGGAAGCATCTCAGGAAGGAAAGTCAGAAGTGGCAATTAAAAATATTCTATCAATGCCTCTTTGGAATATGTACAATATTAGCTTGTGGTTTTTTTCCTATTCTCACAGCCATGGCACCTGCAGCAGCCAGAATCTCAAGGCCAGGGCCTTTCTCAGGGCTGAGTGGCTGTCTAACTTGAAGGGGAGAAAATGGAAAACCATGGATAAAATGTTCATGGATCTCATTACGGAATCCCAAGAAAAACAACAATAGTGGAAAGGTTGAGACAGTGCTTGGGGATGGAGAGGGTAAAGGAAATGGAGCTCTCCAGGGAGATCGTTGGGCTGGCCCCAGACAATGTCATAAGGACAGTGTTACCATGTCAAAAGACACGACAGAGGCAACTTCTGGAGGTACTACAGAACCAGAATGGTCTGCTTCAGCACACACTGCTTGTTAACCAGGACCCACCAATGTTCTGCAGCCCCTGGACAATACAGGGTACTGGGAACACCAGCAACTCCTTCCCACCTTACCCCATAGCATTGATCCCAGAAGCCATTCCCTTGATAGGCCCAAGCTCAAGGCAGCAATTACAGCTGCACCTGGGAGCCCAGCTCTTTTGAGCCATTTAATGCTCTTGTCCAGTGCAGGGTGAGTGCACCCCATCCTTCAAGCCACCCTCTGTCTCCAGGCAGTGAGGCTTAAGGGCTAAAGTCAACTGAGTGACCCTTTTCTGCAGGGCTATAAGGCCTAGCAGCCAGTGTCAATAAGGCTACCCTAGTTCACCAGGCAGCAAGGCCTAGTGGCCAGAGTCAATAGAGATACGCTGATTAGCAGGGCAGCGTGGCCTGATGGCCTGAAGAGGGATGGGCCACCACCCGGAGAGGGGGGTGATGGCTGGGGGAGGGGGGACCTGGGCCCTCCCTACTCTACCAGGTCCCAGCTCAGGGCCCTGGTGGTGGTGAGCGAGTTCGCCACCAAGTCAGCGGGGATCCAACTGCAACACGCTGACTATGCTTGGACTATGGCTAGTCCCTCCTCTGGGCTACTTCCCATGGTGACTTCTGTGTCCATTGTCTGGGTGACTTTGGAGTTCCCGGGTTTCTTTGCCTGGGCTGGTTCCAGTGGCTCCGGAGTCCCTGGGTTGTCTTCAGGTATCAGGGCATCTGCCAGGGTCTCGGTGCCTCTGGCTTCCACTTTCAGGGGCTGCCGCTGCTCCAAGGTGGGAGCCAGCAATGGATGTTCTTCCTCTCTGGCAGTCAGCCCAGACTGAGCTGGGCTGCTCCTTTTTATACTTGTACAGCACTTGGTGCACACCCAGTAGGGATGTGGGGGCATGGCTTCCTCAGCCCACAATGAGGAGTTAACTCTTTCCATCCAGTCAAGTGTGTGTGTTCCCACAGTTTTTTCTCAATTTCCTCTTCCCCCCTATTGACTGCTGTGCTCATCAGGTAGTCTGGTTATTCAGTCCTCCGGCCAAATCACACTCTGTTCATGTGCGAAACAAACAAACCCCTTCCGGGGTGCACAATCCAAAATGTCCCCAGTGTCCTGCAGTTCTCCCTAGGCTCAGTCTTCTAAAACAGTCCAGTAGGACCCAAAGCAGTACCCTTGGTTGCTTGGTTGGGGTTGGGGTCGGGGTCAGGGCCGGCTCTCACCTTTTTGCCGCCCCAAGTAAAAAAAAAAAAAAAAAAAAAAGCACCGCTCTGCCGAAACAACCTCCCCCCCCCCGAGCACTGGCCTGCCCCGTCAAAACAACCCCCCCCCCCGAGTGCCACCCTGCCCCGCCAAAACAACCTCCCCACCCGCGCCGTGCCGCCGAAACAACCCCCCCCCCGAGCACCGCCCCGCCGAACCAAAAAAAAAAGAAAAAAACCCCAAGCGCTGCCCCGCCACCCGAAGATTGGCCGCCCCTTACAAGGGGCCGCCCCAAGCACATGCTTGGTCAGCTGGTGCCTGGAGCCAGCCCTTGTTGGGGTGTCCTTCTCTGCAGCCCTCCCTGGGCTCTGTCTTCAACCAGTCTAACAGGGCCTGTTGTGGTACCCTCGCTTGGTGCGGCTCAGTTGCAAAGTCCCTACTCTGGTATTGAGCAGTGCCCCGAGGGCTTCTTCCCTGGGGACTTCTAGCCTCTACTTGAGTCATCAATGTCCCCAACCTTCCTGCTGAGCCACCCTTTTTGTTTGCTGACCACATCTCCCCGCTGAGTCAGTCCCCTACTGCAGCTGCCTTCCTTGGGGTACCACAGTTCTAATTCCCTTCCTTAGGGCATAACTACTTTCCCCCCAGTGGCTGGTGGAGAACCTGGTCCCACCCACTGCTTTGTGTCCCAACCCAGAGACCCTTTAAGTATAGCAGCCTTGTGCTGCATCCCTTTACTAATTGCTGCTCTATGTTTCCCTTGCCACTTCTCCGTAGCCTGTCTTAATTGAGTCCCGACAGCCAGCCAGAAGCTCCTTCCTCGCTCCCCCAGTCCCTGCCATTAACTACCTGCTTAGTCCCAGAAGCCAGCCAGGAGCTATTCTCGGGCTCCCCCAGCTCCTACCAGCAACTTATCTGTCCAGCTCTTTCATCCCCTGCAGCCAGCCAGGAGCACCTCTTGCTCCCCCAATCCAGGCTAGCAGACTGAACTCACTCTGGCCTTGCAGCTCCTTTTATATGGGCCTGATAGGCTGCGTGGGATGCAGCCTCTCTAGGGAACTTGGAGGACCCTCTCCACTGCCCTTTTCTGGGTGGGGTGGGGTGGGGTGTGGTAGGGCCACCAGTCCTTCAGCAGGGGGCCTCAGGGCCTAGTCCACCCCATCACAGTTCCACTTTCACCATCTATAAGCAACACTGCACAGCTCACAATCCATGCCACCCCACCCCACCCCACAGGTTAGTGGCTGGATGGACAGCTGCACATTTTCAGGCCTGAGACTCAAAGTATGAGCAATAGGCATCCCCAGCAGAATTGCCCTGGCTGTTTCCATTTTGTACTGGATGCCTTACTGGCTGCTGAGACCACTGAGCAGGTCTCTGTACTTCAGTCTCCCGCCCATGGCTAAGGCTTTCTTACTTATGCTCACAGATATTGTGCAAAATACAACATATTGCTATAATTTTAGGCACATTTCTGCTGTGCTTCCAACCCATTCCACAAACAGCGCCACCTGCCTTTCAAATGGCCAAATGCTTACTCCACAGTCATTCTGCAACTACTGAGGCAGTAGTTAAACAGTCCCCTCCTTCTTTCGAGTGGCCTGTGAATGGTTTCATTAACCAGGGAAGCAGAGGATAAGCTGGATCTCCCAGGATAACAGGAGCAACCTCCATACCAACAATGTCCATAGTGATCCTAGGGGCGAACAGTCCTTCTGCCATTAAGGTAAACAGAGCTGAGTTCTAAAATATCCTAGCATCATGGATCCTCCCTGACCACCCAGCATTTACATCTGTAAACCTGCCACAGTGGTCACACAGCTCTTGTAGCACCATGGAGAAATGCCCCTAACTGTTTATAAATTCTGTGCCCTGGTGGGGAGAGGGGACGGGCAAATAATAAGCACGCGGGTCCCATTAGTTGCTCCAAGACAGTTTGGGAACCACACGCCTGCAAAGCCATCAGTAATCTCCTGAGCACACGCAAGCTCTATAACCCAGCGTAACAGTACCTTTTCCATGGCATTACACATCCACCTGACAATGGCCCCAACAGTTGATCTCCCCACACTAAAACAATTGGCTATGGATTGGTAGCATTCAGGGGCAGACAGCTTCCAGATGGCAATGGCAACCCTTTTCTCTATATGTTTGGGGCACCACATGTTGTTATGCTGCCACTACAGCTGTGGGGCTAGTTCAGCACATATCCTGAAATTCCTCTGCAACCGCTGGTCAACCCAGGGCGGCAAAATGATCCTTCCCCACCAATCTACACTGGTTCCCAGAGACCAGAAATGGTATTGCATGGTGTGAGGCTGTTTCAGGAACCGGTCCTCTAGTGTTAGTCGATAGGTGTGCTTCTCTTTTTCCTCATCCTCCTCCCACTTCCGCCATCGCTGAATCTGCTGGTGGAACTGCTGCTGCTGCCGCCGCCACATCATCTGCCCAGGGACGTGGTGGATGAAGTCCAAAGCTGAATTAATCTGCCTTTCGGTGTTGAAACACAGCCCAAGCAGCCTCTGTGCATTTGAGGTTGGCAGCATAGTGGTGCAGAGCATTGTTGTGTCCGTGCTGGCCAACAGCAGTTTGAGAATGGCACCAGTTCACCCAGAAGAGAAGCATGGGGCAGAGACAGTGGAAAAATGGGACTTGAAATTTTTTTTACTTGCCTGGCTTCTGCTATGCATCCTACAATGCAGAGTGAGAAAAATCCCAGAATGCACACTGCGGAGCAGCAAAGCAAAGGACCATGGGATACCCTCCAAGAATGCCCCACACTTAGAATGCAGCAAGCTGCCACCCATGTGTACACAAAGATGCAAATTGAAAGAAGGAATGGCATCCCATGTGCACACGATTACGGCAGCTTATGTCCTGTGAGTTAAAAATGCACATCAAACCAATCCAGTCTAACACACACTCACGTGTGTGGACAATCTGTAAGTCTCAAACCACTTGTGCATCCAGTCTCCTTATTCTTAAAAGCATGGGATATAAATGGGGCACGGTGTTGCTGGGGAATTGGGATAGCTGAGAAGACATGGACTTGAATGCAAGCCTGGGTGTCCAAATGAAGTACTCTCTTCTATCTTTACACCTGCTACTAGACAAAAATAATTTGGTGGCCACACAGTAGCAGTCTTATTAATACCAGCTCAGGTCCCCTGTGCTTCTTGTCCTGCATATCACTTTTTAGCCTTACACTTAAACTTGCAATGCTTGGCACCTGTGCTGTCCAATTGTTTTTACCCCTTTGTCCACATGTAACAGTTCTGTAGCAAATGGATAATGTTAAAATTGCAATGTTTCAATTTAACTGCCCCAGATCATCCTCCTCCTAAGGCAAATTAGTATAAACCTCATTAATAGAAGATAAATTCTACTGCATATGAGATGGGAAAGACTCTTCCAAGAGCCTAAAAGCCATTATTCCAGAGCAGTGTAGCAGTACTTGAGAAATCAGTGGCACCATTAGGAATCACTTTTCTATAGAAAAGGACCCAGACCTGGGAAGGCAGGCACTGAGCTGATAATAGGAAAGCTGTTAGTAGACCCCTTATTTTGAATGATTCTAGCCAGAATGGCACTGGCCCAGCAAGAAGCAACCTTGTCAAATAGCTGAGGAAACCCATTACTCAAAAGTTTCAATTCCCTTGAATAGACATAAAAAAAACACACACAAAAAACACAAAAGAGCTGTAGGCCTCAATTGTGTCCTGCATCCAAGCAATTGCAAAGATGCACCTGCCTTGTACCATCTATTAGGATGGTGTAGAATGCTCCCCAGGGCTGAGAGAGTCAGGTAAGGGCTTCAACAAGGTGGCCACAGAAGCAGCTGGATAGAAGATACAGAAAGAATTGTGCAGTGTGGATGGCAAGTGAAACCTTGTCTATAAGCTTCTCTATGCAAGCTTCAGTTGTTAACATTTGTTCGTTTCAAAGCCAATCTGAAAGAGCGTACAGTTGTAAATAAAAGCAGATTAGGATAATTTATTAATCCTATAACCACGGTTTCCTTATTTTGTCTCCTTTAAAAAAAAAAAAAAGTGACCCACCTTCTGAGGTTCCAGGTATGCTGGCTGCTCAGTGCTGTGACATCACCAGCACACCTGGATTCAGCAAATGCATAGCATTTACACAGAAAGCATGTTATCTATGCATAAGCTCTTTGTCCATAGTCACATGGAAGGTGTGTAAATCCCTATTCAGAATTATAGATATGGATGCTGGGCCCTTATGCCGGTAAGCTAATTAGTCCTGACAGGCAGGAGGAGCACAGAAATACGGCAATACTAAAATCTTATTATATCATTGCTTCCCATGCTATGATAGCAGGGCAAATCAGCTGGACTCAATAGCATAAATATAGACTGCAGCACAATAATAATAAAAAAACCCTACTGGAAATATGCTTTCAAGAAAGCTTTTGAGGTTCTCCCCATCAACAGCTGAGCAAAACAATTTCAAGTGACTGCATTACAAGAGTTAAGCCTCCAGGCATAGATGACTGTTACAAGGTCTGCACGAGAGAGGAATGGCTGCAGTCCCCTGGCCAGCTACTGATGATTATGGGCAACACTGTTTTGTGTGCTGTTTCTTTAAATCTGTTAGAGGAAACCAAGCAGGCCAGGGCTGGTGATGTTTCTAGGCAGAGAGGGACAGAGTAACTTTACAGATAATACTGCTTTTATTATTCTAATAAAGTTCCATGTTCAGTGTTAGAAGAAATTGATTCTTTCTGTCACTCTTTACAATTGTCACATGGCAAAGGCCACCGCTGTGCCCCAACAACAGACCCAGGAGGACTCGGAGTCTGCAAACCATGTTGATGAAAGAGCGCTCCACTGGTGCAGAGATTCCCACTCTCATTCTCTTCCAACAAGTCATCACTCCTATCTTGTCTGGGTTCATTCACAGTGATTAATTTTCAGCCATCTCTCTCTGTCAAATACAGAGAACAACGATACTCTATAATCTGGATTCAATGCAAAGAAGATATAAGAGCTAACTCCAGTATCACCAATATATTGATAATACTGCTGCCCCAAATTTCTCTCTCCCCTAGTGGTTTCATATAAACATTGAGCAGGAAGAGGCGACGTTAAGAGCTGCTGCGAAGAGTTGCTAGAGGAAGCCATTTGCAGGGTACAAGTTTTATTGGCCCTACAAAACTCAGGAACAATTCAATATGCTTTTGCGTGCCATCTACTGGCACCGAGTCAATTAACTATTTACATATATACAGATATAAAATGCTTCTGTAAGAGCAACAAGATGGAATCCTGGCACTTAGGATCCTCCTGGAGAGAGAGAGAGAGAGAGAGAGAGTGAACACAATCACTGAACTCTGCTCTCTGCACCCTCCTCCTAAAGAAGGAAGAGCAAACCCATTGAAATGTAGATTAAGCAGGAGATAATGATTTACACCAAAATACCCAGTAAAGAAAATTCACAGCAGTTTTGCTCTCTGGGCATCTGGGTGTTCACCAAACTCTGCTTTTAGGCCCAGATTCAGCAAAATACTTAAGCATGTGTTTAACTTTAAACAGGTATTTAAGTCTCATTGAAGTCAAGCACATGCTTATATACTTTGCTGTATCAGGGCCTTAGTAATTCGAGATTTGAAAACATATTAAATCATCAGGACCATCTCACAACCCCCACATGGCAGGATATAGTTATCCATAGAAGACATTTGATATTAACCGGATATAACAATTGAAATTAGTCAATGGTCCAAGAACATCAACTTTATCTTAGAAAGCTCAGTAATGATACTAGTATAGAAAAAAAAACACTCAGGAAGCTTAGCTTTAGATGCCATCTACTTGCCATTTTTTTTTCAGCAAATAAAAGCTAAAAATCTGAAGGCTTCCCCCAGTGTTTTTATTTTCAAAGTAACGATGCATATATACCACATCATGCCATGCTGATTCATTACGAGCTCTCTCAAAGTTAGATAAGGGAAACCAGAGACAGTAACAAAACATTGATGTACCGCATGATTTAATTAAATGAATGTATCATTTCAAAATTTGGCAAGCGTCAACCATTTGTGACTACACACTGCACGTGCCCAAGCTGCAATGTACTCTGGCTTTTGCTGGAGGCTTGAGAAACATAGCTAAAAATATGACCCGGCAAAGTACACATCAGTGAAAAATATAGGCTGATAGTTCCCTCCTTTCAATGTTACTTTTCAAAGAACAAGCAGGGAGAAAACAGGAATTTTCTTGTTGAAAATAGCGAGATGGAAAAAAATAGATCAGCACTAGATAGATTATTTTAAATGCCAAAGTGTGAAGAGCCACGGTGAACTGTAGATTCTGAAACTGTTTCTGCTGCAAATTGCAATTACAAAAAGCACTAAGAATATATTAAAACATAGAAGTCGGTAACACATGGTTATGTTTGAAATATGCTAATGGAGGGCCAAATCCTGGCCTGCTTGCAGGGTCCCTTTATGGGCTACTAACACCATAGGAGAATTGGCCTATGCAAAGCCACTATATCCCCCTTTGAGCATGTGGATGGGAGTAGGTGGGATAAGGAAAGACACGGGTGGAGCCATGGCTCCCTCCCTCCCCACAAATACACCGAGCAGCAGCATGGTTGCACTGGTTCTTTGGGATACGTGTGTTGTGCCAGGCATAGACCTAGTGCAGGGTACTTCACCCTCAGAGCAAGTGGGACCCAAGAGGCTGATTGTGAGTCACAACCGGTCTTCTGCCCAGCTTCAGGAGCAGGACAGCTCCCTGCTGCTCAGGGCTTGTGGCAAAACCATGATTTAGCCCTGGGGGGGTGGGGGTGGGGGTGGGGGTCCATATAGACAAATAAGGATTTATTTTCATTTCGAAGCTTCAGATAAAAGCTAATGGTTCTCAATCAGATTCAGAGCCTGAGAAATGATAGTGCATCTCAAACAGGTGTGGGAGTCCGGGACTAATAATGTTTAATAAAAGCTAGCATGGGAGGCAGGTAGATGGTTAGTCATAAAGATGTGGTAATTTTATATAATCAAATATCATAGCAAATATTACAGATTCTGGTGAAATTCATTGCTTGGCATTAGTGGGTCCTATTCCATGGACCTGTTTTGCCAGCAGTGAATTTGAGCCACTATGTTTTATAGTTGAGTCCATTTTAATTCTCTTCTGCTTTAATTCCCTTCTTTATGGCAACTGGCATCATAGCTATAGCTGGCTTTAAATACAATTTACGCCAGAAACCTCGCAAGTCTGGACAGGGCCCCCAGAAGTGCATCTCATAGGTCCTATCTGATATCCCACTCCAATGGCAAGAGGGGAAACAACTCCCAGTCTATCCACTCTAGCTAGCAAAGTGTGATGTAGCTATTACTTGTGGACCCACAGCTCCAAAGTTTGTCCCAGACTGGCACGTGGGAAGAGCAGCAGTGGCATATGTACAGTAGAGCTGTTTGAGTGTGGCTCATTGGTGCCTCAATTTATATTGAGGGTATCCAAGTCCAAAACAAACACCAGAGTTTTCCACCCACTCAGCTCAAGATGGGACCAGCACTTCTTTCCTGAGGGTTTGTCCTGATTGCCATACTTGAAACTTGAGACCTTAATGCAAATCTGGGGAAAGTTACCATTCCCATTGATTTATGGTTTTACTTTCAGCTACTTATGGTCTGGAGAAGTTCATGTCTGACTGTTCATATTTTCAGAATCCTTATATTACATACAAGGCTGTTCTAGTAAGAAATTTAAATATTTCCATAGGAAATGTTTCTATGCATTCCATAAAGTTACAAAGCTTTCAATACCAAGTGCATAGTAACATGATTCAAAGGCAAAAAAATATTGGTAATATGGTGGGGGAAAACACTCTTCTCACTGATAACTTTTTCTGAGAGAAATTTGAAAAAGAGGAGAAAATACCACACACACACACACTTTTAATTAACCACACCCTATAAAAGGAGGGGGGAAGGGGAGAGAGCAAAAAAACACTCGCTGGGGGAGGGAGAATTTTTACCAAAATGAATCAAAAGGTTTTGGGGTTTGCTTTTTTTTTTTTTTTTTTTTTTTAAATGTTGTACATTTTTCATTTTGAATTTTTTTTTTTTTTTTGCCAAGAACCACAGAACGTTGAAGACAGTGGAAACTGTAGTGAAAATGTCAATTGTGTCTAAAACACCAATTTTAATTAAGAAACTGACAAAATATTCAACCAGCTCTGTTCATAACTGCTTCGCTGTTATCTTGTGCTCTTCTTGCCTATCATACCTACCTGTTGTCTTCTCATCTAAATTTAAGACGAGAGACCTTTTGGTCAGGGACCATCTCTCTATTAAAGGTCTGTACGCTGCCCAGCAGCACAATAGGGCCATGGCCCTCATGTGCTACTGCAACATAAATAATAACTACGAAGGTACAGTGCTACATCATTAACAGCCATATGATGTCTATTATTCTGGATATGCAATTAATACATCCAGCTGCCCAATGGAGGACTTTACTAAGAGCTTGATCTTGCCCTGTTCAATCCTAATTGTGTCTGCGTGCATCTTACATATTGCTGTATCACAGCTTAGATTCAGGTAAGGATCCTGTTGGAGAAAAACACAGTTCCTGTCAGTTCTTTCTCTGCTTCCACAATCCTTTTGGTTCACAAACAGCAATTTCACAAGAAGAGCTACTGAGAGCATCCCCCAGGACAACATGGGCTGGGCTAAACTTATTTCAAGGAAAGGTCACTGCAAAGACATCAGCTATTTTTGCTTTATAACAAAACAAGAATTTGAGTATTCCTTGCAGGACTGAATTTCAAGATTTGAATATTCTTTGTAAATATGATTACAGTCATGCTTTTGCTAATCACAAGTGATTATATATATACACATGTAGTGTACAGGAATTAAGTAGTAGCCCCTTAAGTAGTTTAGGTGGCCTCCCTGTCTTCTATTGCAGAAGCCACCAGAACAAACATAGTAGCAGTGTATACATAGCTGGGCCTTATATGATTATATTTAGTAAATGTTATTTGGAACCCAGCTGTGTTCATGGGGTTTCCTCATATTTGTAAGGTTGTGCAGAGATTAAAGACACACCAGAACACTTTTGATTTTGAACGGAGAGAATAATGAACACCGGTGTTTAGTCAATTTTTTGGGCAAGAAAATTACAATGAAGCCCAAACTGTGAAACCAATGGCAATGTGTGTGCAGGGGGCACGCAGGGTCACATGCCCGCCAGATTTCTGCCAGGGTGGGAGTCAGGCTGAGCGCGGCTGAGGGGAACATGCCTGGGAAAGGTACTGGCACCTAGCACTCCCACTGAGCCCTGCTAGGAAGTGCCCGGAGCAAGGAAGAGACACAGGGCTGGCAGTGCAGCTCCGCCAGAAGTGGCGCGGGAAGCCCGCTGAGTCCTGTCCCTTCCTCGCCCGCAGCCACAGTTACCAATGCACAGCAGTAGGACAAGTATTAATCCTTGATGTAGCTCCACTGATGCTGGTCATCATACAAAGTCAATAAAGTAGCCTGTTCATGTATAAAATGGAGGAAAGAGGAAATGCAGCTGAACCTTTCCATTGTCCCTGCATGAAGAGGGACCACAAGCAGCATAAAGAGATAGCCTATGCAGAACACAGAGTCCTTTCATTAAAGGGAAGCCCTTGCTTATGCAAATGTCCATTTCCAGCAATTTATGAGCAGCTGCTCACCACAAGTGTTTTAATTGCCAGTGTACAACTTCAATTACTAATCTGTCCTCTGTCCTCACCTCACCATGAACAGACCATAAATTATTGTAATTTGTTATGATGTGAGGCATTATAATGGTGCCTGCCAGCAGCATGATAACTAAGAGTCTCTCATCATTTCAGTTAGCAACCGTTATAGGTGTTGGCAATGACAGGTGGGCAGAAAGTTATAATATATAGCAGTACGATTTTGCTGTGGCATGAAATTTAGCCTACAGGGTCTTGGACAAGGACCTTTTTTTGGTTGTTGCAAATTTAGATTTTTTTAAATCATCATTTACATTTTATGAATGTAAGCAACAAAATGTTTTCATGTTTTCTAGCACTCAAAACTAATGCTGTTTTTAAAAGTATAGTATTTTGCAGGTGAGTAGTCCATTATGTACCTATTTCTGACTTTTGAAATTTGGTTTTAAATTTTAAGAAACTGAGATTGAGGTTTAAAAGGTAACCAACTCTGAGGCTCACTTGGGGTGCAGTGGTATACATGAGGACAAGAAAGAGACAGGATAGAACAAACCAAGGAAAGAGACTGCTTACTTGGATTGCTGATACATGTTAGCTGCAAAAATCTACACAAGAAACTAAGCAATTAAGGGGATATTAAGAAGTTTGGAAAAAATTGTACCTGACCTATAATATGTAATCAATTAATTCACTCATGATGCAATTCCAAATAGTATTAGATTTATCACATTCAGTCACTGCACAGATTAATTGGGTATTGTTCTTTTTAAAAATCAATTGGGAGCTCTGAGAACTCCAAGCATTTACATTTACTTTTTAATTGCAACAGTAATTTTAGGGCCAGATATCTTCTGAGGGCCTAATAGCCAGCTTCTCCTCCTGCTCAATTTTTTGCACATAAACAAGGTCTTAGCCTCTCTGTCTTGGTTTCCTCACCTGTTCAACAGGAATAACGTTACACTTGTAGATAACCCTGACTGTAGGTTAACAGTGTTGCAGGTAGAACAGTCTTGAGCTCTTGCCAAAATACACACACTCTCCCTGAACAGCACTCAGACTTTTTGGGTGTGCAACACAGGAAGTTACGAGGATTAATTAGTCACCCTTTGTGAAGCACTTTAACGATGAAAAGTGTTAAGTATATTAATATTTCTATTTATTACTCCTCTGTGCTATTCACGGTTACTATGGTGTTCTGTTTAGTAAAGATATGATTAAGAAGTCTTCTCTGGAGTGGACATAGTTAAACAAATGTGGAAATAAACATTTGCTATGTGGGCTCCTTTTATTTATACTATTGAATTTTATTTTTGTGCTCATCGAATGGAAATTCATGGTCCGTCCCATGATTTAGCTATGCAACTCCCCCCACTAACATCACTAACCTGTGACAAAAATCACTGTGTTCTTCTCTAACAAATTTATCATTAAACAACTTCTTCACCAGTTGGCCAAGTACACTCACTCAATAAAAATGCAGATTCTGAAAGTATCTTTGTAGCAGCTAAGTAGCAATAATGTTATGTTGAATGTGCAAAGCCGCTTTTTTGCATTCAAAATTCTCTGCTGTTCAAGTGTCAGCGATATAGTCTGGCAATCAGACAGCAGCTACTGGAAATGGAGGGCTAAGAGCTCTGTGCATTGCATTATGTTTATATTTAGAATATACTGGGGTAACGCAAGACCGAAATGCTGGTCATACATTAAGTCATTTCAGCAGAGACCTTGCATGTCATTCAGCATCATTTAGTTGACACAAGGGCAAATATCCTTAATCATTATTACCCTGTAGCCATTAACAACTAAGCTTAACATAAAATATCCCACATTCTTCCAGATGCATCAAAAGGCTTAACAATTAGAGTTATTCCTTTGAAATAAATCAAGATAACTTACAAAAATAGACTAACTGCTTATACAATTCATGGTTTTTATAATGTGACTGTACATGTTGCTATGTTATGCCTATTGATTTTGTATAATAATACTGATGAACTATTTACAATTGCACGCTAGATGATAATAATCCTACATATTTTCTTATAATTAAAATGACAATAGCTTTTAACTTAACGCTACCTGAATGTGGCTGGTGGAGTTTCATAGTGGTTAATAATAGCTCTCCATTTGTTTCTCAGCTGTTTATATGCCACCATCTAGTACTAGCGAAGCATGATACTGCCAGCTGTACCCTCAGAATTGAAATGAAGGGACATAATCAGCAAGACTCTTGCAAGCCCTTCAGCTAGTTGGCATTGTTGTGTGTCTGGAGGGTAAGGGGTTGTATCATTTTTAGTTTATATATGAAGGGTTTTTTAAAAATTTGATTGCACTTTTGATGTGAAACCACAGATAAAAACGCTCTGCTCATTTTAATGTGCTTTGTAACAGGAGGATCCCTCTGGTTTAGTGTGATCTTTTAAATCCTGAGTTCTTTACTGACAGAATGATTTTAATCTTTACTACACTTGCAGTTTTTATTACAATTCAAATAATTACTCTCAGTAGTGTTATTACATGTAATCTTTGCTGGATAAAAACCTTTTAAAAGGAGACAGTCTAAGAAATACTAAACAATAGGCACATGACGTGAAAATGCATGGATATTTCTGAAGATGCAGAAATGTGCAATCAGTTAATCTCTCAAATTTTCCTCATTTATTCTCTCTCAAATAAACCACTGGCATCTGATTCACAGCAGAAATATTTGCAGTCACTGATAGCAAAGGGTCAGAGTGTGAGCAGTTACTCACATTGGTGAGCAGTTACTCACACAAGTAGTCCCAGCTCTTAGGGTCAGGTGCAAGAGGGGGGTGTACACTTCCTCTCCTCCACTTGCCCCCCAATTTCCACTCTGACCGAGCAGAGATTCAGAGGTGCTGTAACTGGCTCCCTGGTTAGCCCCTCTGATTCTCTGCTTGGCCCCAGCAGAGAATTCAAATTAGAGCAGCCTAAGGGCTGCTCTAAAAATGCATCAACAATTGTTCTAATGAACTATTTGCTAATTGGGGATTACAGAAGAAAATCCTCCTCTCCACCTCTCTGACACTTGGTGTGCCACCAGAACCAAGTCCCATGAGGATGCTGGTGTTGGAGATGGCTACGCCCCTTCCATGCATGCAGGGCACAGAATCTGCCCATGTCTGTTGGCAGTGCATGGATTGGTTACATCACAATTAACATGTTCTTAAAGTAGGGATTCATGGCCTTCAAAGGTTAAAATGTAATAGAAGGCCTGGCATGATCCCCTGGCCTAGGGTTGAATTTCAACTATGGTGAGCCACTCTCCTATTTTGGATAAGAAAACATTTCCAGAAGCAGCAAAAACATAAACCCTCCAAAAGAGGGGAAAGGGTACTTGGTCCATTTTGCCTGACAAGTTTTGGTTTCTTCCTTTTCTTTTTTCCCCATCTTTGTTTATCACATACACAATTTCACTGAAGCCACAGGCATAGCGCAAACAGCTGTTTAGCTTGGTCAGGACACTTCAGCCTTGACCTTCAACATCTCCAGCTCTCAAACTTTCTTGAACAAAGCCAGCTGAGTTGTGCAAAATTATATGCCAGTTTTGGTGATGTGATTAAGTGTTCACAAGGAACTTGGGGCAGAGGCAGCCTGGCCTAACAGTCCCAGCTGGGCTGGTGTCCAAAAGTCAATGACAGCCATGAGGCAGTTGTCAGCGAGCCGGGATCAGAGTAATCACTAGAGCCAGGATCGATAAGCAAGAGTCAGGATCAGAGTCAGGCCGGTCTCAGAGACTGGAAATCAGGAAGCATGGTGCAGTCTGGAGTTGCAGCAGGCCAGAAATCTGTGTGGTTGCCCAGTCAACTTCCTGGGGCACCTCCACGGTGAAAGAAAAAACAACAACAACAACAAAAACCACAGTTGGCCAACCAGAGGGCCACAGGGTACTGTACTCTGGACCCTTTGGGCAGTACTTCATGCAGTACCTAATTTCCACAGTGCTTCTTGGATAGGATTCTGCATGCCCTGCCAGTGGCAGTGTGGGACCATCAGCTATCCCAGGCTCCGCAGACCCAGGTTCTAGTCTTACAGAACTAGTAAGACAAGCAGGTCAACTGATTTTCACTTGTGACCAAAACACAACTGGTCCTAGGTCTACACAGGTGAAAGATTTGTGCTCAAATTCAAAATTAGGAAAGGGATCAGGAAAGAGCTGCAAGAATGATTGGTGGGCTGGAAAACATGCCTTACACTGAGAGGCTAAAGCAGCTCAATCTATTTAGTTTATCCAAGGAAAGGATAAGAGTTGACTTGACCATGATCTATGAGTACCTACATAAGGAAGAAATTTTTGATAGTAGACAGTTCTGTAATCTAGCAGACAAAGGCATAATTAGATCCTATGGATAGAAGCTGAAGCAAGAAATTCAGCTAGAAATAAGGTGCCAATTTCTAATAGTGAGGGAAATGAACCATTGGAACAATTTACTAGGGATGTGGTGGGTTCTCCATGATGGGAAGTCTTTAAAAAAAAATGTGGATAGCTCTGGTTCAAACAGTATTTGTAGATACAACACAAAGATTACTGGTTGAGATTCTTTGGACTGTGTTATGCAGTAGAGCAGACTAGATGATCATAATGGTCCCTTTTAGCCTTAAAATATATTATTCTATTAAAAGCCACTGATCCATCAAGCACCAGTCATGTCTAATACACATTTTTCAATTCCTCTTAACTAGTGTAATTGCTGCCTGTTAATTGATATAATTTGAGATTATGTCCTTCTGCTACAACAAAGGAATTACCATAACAGCACAAGATGTTGGTTCAGCTAGTCTGGTGCTCTGTTTATGGAAGTGGCCTGTAGTGGGTATTTCAGAGGAAGAGTGAACCATACCCCATAATGCACCTGGTTAATAGTATAATGGTAGAACATGATGATGGCTTGGTGTGGAAGTCCTTCCTGACTTTAGCTGAAGTGCATACGTATAGATCAAATGTATACACTATTGATTTCCATATGCCTACTGAATCACGGGCATACATCTGTTTGGATATTTGGATCAGTCACTTACATAAAAAGAAAATAAGGAATATCAGCAAAACTAGGAATGTTGAAATCATTGGAATGTTGTTCCCAACACACTGTAGAGAAAGCTTGGCTAAATTGCAATTGTCTGCTGCTTTAGAAAGACTAAGCTTGGTCTTCATCACTTTTCCAAAAAGACATTATTCAATGATGAGTAGAGCCCTGCGTGGATAAAAGATGTGGATCCGCATCTGATCTGCATCCGCCAGAGTCAACCCGCGATCTGCTAGCCATCTTTTACATGTATCTGCATCCGCAAGCTTTCTCACAAGGGCTAGTGATGGGGGGCAGGGGATGAGTGAGTGGGGGGTGGAGTCTCGAGGAGAAGAGGCTGGGAGGAAGGGGCAGCACGGGGTGGGGGTTGGGGGGAAGGGGCGTCGCATCGTGTGCTGCTCCCAGGGGCTCATGAGCGACGGCAGCAGCGCATGTTGCATCACAGCGGGGCGGAAAGGTGGGGTGCTGTAGCCCCACCTGCTCCAATCCCCGCAGCCACAGGTGGGCCCTGCTGCCCAGGAGCTGGTGGGCCAGGAGTGTGGCCAGTGCTGCCAGGCTGGGCCATGGTGGGTTTGCTGGCGCTGCCAGAGGGGCCTGAGCAGCTGGACAGGATGCAGCGCGGCAAGCGGGTGCTGGATGGCCCCGATCCCGGCCTGCCGCCCAGCCCGAGCCACTGGCTGCTGGCTCCAAATGCGCTCGGCCCCTGGGCTGCCTGAGCCAGATGCCACGGGACAGGCGCCGCTGGTGAGTAGAGCCCTGTGTGGTTGTATTCGCATCTGATCCACTATCCGCAAAAATGATCTGCGGGGATCTGCGGATAGCCACGGATTTGCAGGGCTCTAGTGATGAGTATATGAAACAGACAAATTATTCAGTTCCTGGCAATCTTTTCCTTACCTTGCTCACTAATCATAAATATAATCATTTAATTCATAAGTCATTATATTAAACCTTTTCCCTGTGATACAATTAAAGACAGCAAACAACCTGTTGCCAAAACAAAATGCTAAAGGCAAAACATCTTGCTGCAGCCAGGGGCGGCTCTACATTTTTTGATGCCCCCAAAACGGCAGTCAGGCGGCCTTTGGCGGCATGCCTGCGGGCTGTCCGCGGTCACGCGGATTCGGCAGCGTTTCTGTGGGTGATCTGCCGGATTGCCGCTGATACCGCGGGACCGGTGGACCTCCCGCAGGCATGCCGCCGAAGGCCGCCTGACTGCCGCCCTCACAGCGACCGGCAGGCCGCCCCCCGTGGCTTGCCGCCCCAGGCACGTGCTTGCTGCGCTGGTGCCTGGAGCCGCCCCTGGCTGCAGCATAAAATAACTTCTTTTATGCTCCAGATAGTCAATGACTGAACCCAAAATGACTATTCTGATGAACACAGACATCTAACTCATTCAGAATTAAAAGATCAAGATCCCTATCCAGTCAGACCTCGGAATGTCAGAAAGATTATCAAGGAATTACTGTATGTAAAGTAATCAATGTTAAGAAGTAAATCAGATTTTAAGAATCAACATGATAGTGAACAGATGATTTGTGTGTTGTTCTCCCCCAAAACATGTGAAACCAACTCCTAGGCCAAAAGGAACAAACATACGAGGTTAATGCAGCCCACAGCATAATATTTTCTTCTGAACATTTTGCAAACTCGTGGCATCCTATATAAAGAGAGGATATGACAGAATTCAGTGAAATTTTGTTTTAACAGAAAACCTACCACTCTGAAGGGAAGGCTATATCTGGAAACATTACAGCCTAGAGAGAAAACACTCCAAGTCTAGGATTAGTAAACAAAGTGAATGAATTTTCTATGCCACAAAGTGCACAGTGCTGGCTTTATATTGCTTACTGGAAGGTATGATGGAAAGCTAGGATAACTGAAGCCAAGCCAAACAACTGAGTCAAGGAGAAAGCCTAATAAGGGAGGCAAAGGCCAGTGAACTCTCTGGACTGGACACTTCATCACATTTCCTTTCAAACATAACCTGGGCCTGCACAAGGACAAAGACTGCTGAAAGGGAAACAGCTGCAAGTACTCAAAGAGCTAGATCAGAGAATTGCAAGACTGAGACATAAGTGGTGGATGATTCTGTGGAGTTTGCTGTTCTTGCTTCATATCTGTTTAATTCGGATCTCTCTCTTGTTGGTAGATATACCTCCTAAGCTTCAAGAGGAGGAACATTAAGATTTACAAAAGGTATTATAACTGTTAGATTAAATGTTATGGGGGCACCTAACCATAAAGGTATTGCAATAAAAATTACCTTACAATACTATCTAGAAATCTTTTTCATAATATCACTAAATTACTTTTAAAGCTCCTAGTAAAGAGCTTCTTTGATTAAAGATATTCTCAAACATATTTTATTTGGCAGAGACCCTGTTTCAACTTACTGTTACTTTTATGTACTTTGTGTGAGGATCCAGGCAGAATGGGAACTCACTTGCTTACCACTTATTCTTTTACTTCAGTCAGTTATATTTTTGTGGATTTTTTTTCTGTGTGCTAATTCTAAATTGAACAGCCTTTTCTCGATCCATAACTCTGCCTACAATATAGTGAACAGTTCCAATGTTCAGAAATCCCTACCCCCCAAAAAATAAAGCTCTGGACTTTTGCAGTATCCCCGCAGCAGTTGACAACATGATATAGGAGAAAAGTGACAGAAAGGTGATTTTTTTCACCCCCTTGCTCTTATTTTATTCTAAGAGATGGAGATTTTTCTATAAAAAAAAGAGAAACAAAATAGCATATTCATTTCTCACACAGAATATGAAGATAGCATTCATGGTGAAAACCAAATCCTTATGCTTGGTATCACAGCACTCTGTACATCTTCCCCAGATGTGGTGGGTGCAATTTGCCTACCTCTGGGCCTGTAGAGAAACCACAGTCTGGAGGGGAGAGTGACCTAAGCAACTTTTCAGAGAGATGCATTTGCCAGACTGGTGGCAAATACTTGGTTGCAGTCACTCAAGCCTCTATACTGCCACCTTATCTAGGAACCTTTCCCTTATCAACTCAGAGCAAGTAGAAACAGCAGCTTTAATTATAGCAGTAAGGTGGTTTTTTTGGCTGAACACCAGAAAATAAGAAAAAAGAAAAGCGGTGTATGCATATAAAAAAGTTAACAGGTAGGCTGTTGGTATGCTGACATCACAGCCTATCATGCTGATCTATACTGTCTCATTGTTTTCATTCTCCCCATCTGTTTGTATCCATCTGTTGTCTCTTGTCTTGTATCATAAACGCCTTGGAGTAGGGCCCATCTTATTGTTCTGTGTTTGTACAGCACCTAGCACTCTGGGGTCCTGGTCCATGACTCAGCTCCTAGGTGCTACAGTAATACAAAATAATAAATAATGAAGAGAATTGGGGCCAATATTTGTATCTCAAACATTTCTGATAAATGGAGAATGGCATCTCATGATTTATCCTAGTATAATTAAACCTGTATTTTAAGTACATTTCACAGTTCATTGAAGGTGAGAGAACTCTTTCCTTTCATCTATAGATATGAGATACTGAAGCAGTCCTACAAGGTAAAATGATATTCTATTGTAGGACGTCTCTGAAGTAAACAATTTACCAAGTTACATGTAGGAGATCAAGGCTTTACATTCAGCCCTGAGCATGCCGGGGAGAAGGGGATTTCAAAAAGCTGGATACAAATCCCAACTTTCCCAAATGTTGGGGGTCTCTGAATTTGCCCAGTTTTAGAGAAACTAAATCTAAATCCATAGCTTCGATATTGCGGGTTCTGTGGATCTGATCCAGGTTTGGACTTGCCCAGATCTTTCTCAAATTAATTCAAAACAAAACCCTATTATAAATAATATCTACAGAGGAGAAGGATGTTCAGTGGTTAGAGCACTTATACAAGACTCAGGAAAGCTGAATTCAATTCACATCTGTCACAGACTTCCTGTGTGACCTTGGGCAAGTCCCAGTCTCTCTGTGCCTCAGTTCCCCACCTGTGAAGCGGCAAGAACAACTTTTTTCTATCTCAGATGTCTGTTGTGAGAATAAATACATTAAAGACTGAGTGACCTGGCTATTGTAGTAATGGAACCATATAGATTTATATGTACATTTTGGTTTTATCTAAAACTTCTTCTGTGTTCTGGAACCCCTAACAGGAAACCTCTGAAGTTTGTGGACATCTGTAATATTAAAATACGTTGTGTGTTGACAGATTTTTTCCTACTTCATTTTTAGTCCAGGGTATGGAGAATTTGTACCAGCTGTTACAACTGTTATTTCTCTTTCAACAAAGACAATCATTGGGCTGATTATTACAGCTGTGGTTCCCCCACTTTTTAGTACTGTGGTTCCCTTGTGTATTTTTTAAATCTTGGTGGCTCCCCAAAACTGTTCTTTTAAAAAGCGAGGTGGCAAAATTTGCGGACGACACTATATTACTCAACATAGTTAAGACTAAAGCTGACTGCGAAGAATTACAAAGAGATCTCACAAAACTGGGTGATGCCATGTCTACACTACAAAATTATGTTGGCCTAACTCACGTTGGCATGCAGCCACCAGTTATTAAATCACTTCTGTGTGCGCACTTTTGGCTCCTTGTGACAGCGGTGCACATCCTCACCAGGAGCACTTGTATCAATTTTATTGTCAGTGTGGGGCATTGTGGGACAGCTTCTGAAAGCCAGTAACAGTTGATGCAAGTAATGCAGGGTCTACACTGTCTTAATTACATTGACCATGACTCTACGCGGCTCAGGGAGGTGGTGTTACTAAATTGGCATAGAGGCACTTATGTTGGCAGGAGCCAAATTTAAGTGAAGAGACTTCCACAGCTAGATCGATGCAAAGCAATTTACATTAACCTAACCATGTAGTGTAGACCACGCCTGAGCGTGCAATAAAATGGTAGATGAAATTTAATATTGATAAGACAAAGTAATACACATTTCAAAATATAATCTCAACTATACATACAAATTGAAGGGACCTAAATTAGTTGTTACCACTCAAGGAAGAAATATTTAAATTATTGTGGTTAGTTCTCTGAAAATAACTGCTCAATGTGCAGCAGCTGTCAAAGACCTAACAGAATATTAGGAACCATTAGGAAAGGAATAGATCAGGGGTCCCCAACGCGGTGCCCACGGGCGCCATGGCGCCCACCAGGGCGTCTAAGTGCGCCTGCATACTGGCCAGCGGACGAGCATCCACCAAAATGCCGCCAACAAGCAGCGTCATCCAGAGGCGGCGATGCCTCTGGATGACGCTGCTTGTCGGCGGCATTTTGGCGGCAACGCCTATTGACGTTGCCACTTGTCGGCGGCATTTCAGCGGATGCTCGTCCGCCGCCATGGTCCTCCGTGGCTCGTCGTCTTGCTCCCGCCAGACAAAAAAGGTTGGGAACCACTGGAATAGATAATGAAACAGAAATATCATAAGGCCACTATAGAACTCTATAGTACACTCACACCTGGAATACTGCGTGCAGTTCTGGTTGCCCCATCTCAAAAAAGATAGACTAGACTTGGAAAAAGCAGAGAAAAGGGCAACAAAAATTATTAGAGGTATGGAACAAAATCCGTATGAGAAGAGATTAAAAAGACTTGGACTGTTGAGCTTAAAAAAGAGACAATTAAGGGAGGATATGATAGAGGTCTACAAAACCATGAACAGTGTGGCGAAAGTGAATAAAGAAGTGTTATTTACCCATTCACAACACAAAAACCAGGGGTCTTTAATATTTCCTCACCTAGTTTTTTTTGGGTTGGGATTCTTTGCAAAAAAAGTTGTTGAACTGTTGTACCTGCTTTAACAAATATCACCTAACACAGAAGCTGACCCACGTTGGCTATGTCTGTGGATTCCTCAAGCTGCAGTGCAAAATATTGACTCTTAATTTGTTCTATCAACTAGTCCCGGAGGTTTTCTGCAAGATCATCAATCCATCAGATGCTGTTATTTGACCTAGGAATGGTTTTCAGTGCCAAGGCTGCTTGTTCCCCAATCTATACATCTCTTGGTGCTGTAAGATGAAGGGTCTCACCTTTAGTGTGCGCTGGTTTGCGTTTTGAAATTCACATGTCCAGAACATAAGATACTTCTAAGGCTTCTTGAGGAACAGTTGCTTCTTTAGACATACCTTTTGGGGGTGGAGGGGCTGCTTTAGTTTTTCTTGTTTCCACAGGGGAAAAAATCATGTCTCTTGTTTACGAATTCTGGGTGTTTCATTTCTAAATGCCTGTTGTTTTCCCGGCCCCATAGTTTCATTTACTAACACTTGAAAACAAGTGTTAGTAAATGAAATTGCGGCTGTGGACTTTCCCCAGTAAAATATCGAGACATGAAATCCAAACATATCTTAACTCTCATCGTATTGTCTATTTTTCTTCCTTTTCTGTTTAATTTTATTAAAATCATCTTCTTCAGCAAAATGTTTGCTACATGTAGGCTTAGGCCTTGGTAAAAATTGTTCCATTATAAAGAAGCACCCTTCTGTCCCGCAGCCCCTCTCCCCAGTCTGCTAGTGTTCGTGCTGCTGCCGCCGGCACTGGGAACCTCTCTGTGCTCTTCACTCCAGAAAGGGGCTTTCAGCTCAGATACTTCCTGCTCAATACTTCCCCCCGCACAGAGTCTGTTTGCTGAGGGCCCCCTGCAGGAGTGGAGGGCAGAGAGAGAATGCCAGCCCCAGCAGCAGTTTAAGACACAGGCTTGTAGATAAGCCCATTGATTTTTAAGCCTTATTTACTAGTCTCTGAATATAAAAAAAACAAAAACAAAAAATGAGCACATTGGGGAAAAAAATTAATCAAATGTTCATGGCTCCCCCGCTGAACCCTTCTTGACTCCCCAAGAGAGCGTGGGTCAGAGTTTGGGAAAGGCTTAACTACGGTATCTTATGGTTACCCATATTATTATCTATATTTTGATAACACTGAGTTAAATGCACAAAAGGGAAGCATTTAAACCATTTTCAGAAGTGACATGGCTGGACGCTAGAGCCCTAGTGACAAACACAACTCGTCAAAAATGCTCTTCATGCATTGTATGTCAACTATGCGTATTAATTTCTAGCTATGAACAGCTGGTTTTACCCCAGGATTTCAAAGATGCCAAAATCGTAACAATCTACAAGCACAAAGGGGACAGACCTGACTGCGGCAATTATTGTGGCATTTCGCTCCTCTCCACCACTGGTAGGACCCTAGGTAAGCTGTTGCTGAAAAGACTTCAGGTTATTGCAGATGATGTACTCCCTGAATTCCAGTGTGGGTTTTGTTTATCATAGAATCATAGACCTTAAAGTCAGAAGGGACCATTATGATCGTCTAGTCTGACCTCCTGCACAATGCAGGCCACAGGATCTCACCCACCCACTCCTGTATCAAGCCCCAAACCTATGTCTGAGCTATTGAAGTCCTCAAATCGTAGTTTAAAGACTTCAAGGTGCAGAGAATCCTCCAGCAAGTGACTCGTGCCCCACGCTGCAGAGGAAGGCAAAAATCCCCAGGGCCTCTGCCAATCTGCCCTGGAGGAAAATTCCTTCCCGATCCCAAATATGGTGATCAGCTAAACCCTGAGCATGTGGGCAAGACTCACCAGCCAGACATCCAGGAAAGAATTCTCTGTAGTAACTCAGATCCCACCCTATCTAGTGTCCCATCACAGCCCATTGGGCATATTTACCACTAATAGTCAAAGATCAATTACACCTCTACCCCATTATAACGCGACCCGCCGATATAACACAAATTCGGATATAATGCAGTAAAGCAGCGCTCCGGGAGGGGGGGGGAGAGAAGCCGCACACTCCGGTGGATCAAAGCAAGTTCAATATAACGTGGTTTCACCTATAACGCAGTAAGATTTTTTGGCTCCCGAGGAGAGCGTTATATCAGGGTAGAGGTGTAATTGCCAAAATTAGGCTATCAAACCATCCCTTCCATAAACTTATCAAGCTTAGTTTTGAAGCCAGATATGTCTTTTGCCTCCACTGCTCCCCTTGGAAGGCTATTCCAGAACTTGACTCCTCTGATGGTTAGAAACCTTAGTCTAATTTCAAGTCTCAGCTTCCTTAATGGCCTGTTTATATCCATTTGTTCTTGTGTCCACATTGGTACTGAGCTTAAATAACTCCTCTTCCTCCCTGGTATTTATCCCTCTGATATATTTATAGAGAGCAATCACATCTCCCCTCAGCCTTCTTTTGGTTATGCTAAACAAGCCAAGCTCTGAGTCTCCTTTCATAAGACAGGTTTTCCATTCCTCGGATCATCCTAGTAGCCCTTCTCTGTACCTGTTCCAGTTTGAATTCATCCTTCTTAAACATGGGAGACCAGAACTGCACATAGTATTCCAGATGAGGTCTCACCAGTGCCTTGTATAACGGTACTAACACCTCCTTATCTCTACTGGAAATACCTCGCCTGATGCATCCCAAGACCGCATTAGCTTTTTTCCCGGCCACATCACATTGGCAGCTCATAGTCATCCTGTGATCAACCAATACTCCGAGGTCCTTCTCCTCCTCTGTAACTTCCAACTGATGCATCCCCAGCTTATAACAAAAATTCTTATTATTAACCTCTAAATGCATGACCTTGCACTTTTCACTATTAAATTTCATTCTATTAGAATCATAGAATCATAGAATATCAGGGTTGGAAGGGACCTCAGGAGGTCATCTAGTCCAACCCCCTGCTCAAAGCAGGACCAATTCCCAACTAAATGATCCCAGCCAGGGCTTTGTCAAGCCGGGCCTTAAAAACCTCCAAAGAAGGAGACTCCACCACCTCCCTAGGTAACGCATTCCAGTGCTTCACCACCCTCCTAGTGAAAAAGTTTTTCCTAATATCCAACCTAGACCTCCCCCACTGCAACTTGAGACCATTGCTCCTTGTTCTGTCATCTGCCACCACTGAGAACAGCCGAGCTCCATCCTCTTTGGAACCCCCCCTCAGGGAGTTGAAAGCAGCTATCAAATCCCCCCTCATTCTTCTCTTCTGGAGACTAAACAATCCCAGTTCCCTCAGTCTCTCCTCATAAGTCATGTGCTCCAGACCCCTAATCATTTTTGTTGCCCTCCGCTGGACTCTTTCCAATTTTTCCACATCCTTCTTGTAGTGTGGGGCCCAAAACTGGACACAGTATTCCAGATGAGGTCTCACCAATGTCGAATAAAGGGGAACGATCACGTTCCTTGATCTGCTGGCAATGCCCCTACTTATACAGCCCAAAATGCCGTTAGCCTTCTTGGCAACAAGAGCACACTGTTGACTCATATCCAGCTTCTCGTCCACTGTGACCCCTAGGTCCTTTTCTGCAGAACTGCTACCCAGCCATTCGGTCCCTAGTCTGTAGCAGTGCATGGGATTCTTCCGTCCTAAGTGCAGGACTCTGCACTTGTCCTTGTTGAACCTCATCAGGTTTCTTTTGGCCCAATCCTCCAATTTGTCTAGGTCCCTCTGTATCCGATCCCTACCCTCTAGTGTATCTACCACGCCTCCCAGTTTAGTGTCATCTGCAAACTTGCTCAGAGTGCAGTCCACACCATCCTCCAGATCATTAATAAAGATATTAAACAAAACCGGCCCCAGGACCGACCCTTGGGGCACTCCGCTTGAAACCGGCTGCCAACTAGACATGGAGCTATTGATCACTACCCGTTGAGCCCGACGATCTAGCCAGCTTTCTATCCACCTTACAGTCCATTCATCCAGCCCATATTTCTTTAACTTGGCGGCAAGAATACTGTGGGAGACCGTATCAAAAGCTTTGCTAAAGTCAAGGAATAACACATCCACTGCTTTCCCCTCATCCACAGAGCCAGTTATCTCATCATAGAAGGCAATTAGGTTAGTCAGGCATGACTTGCCCTTGGTGAATCCATGCTGACTGTTCCTGATCACTTTCCTCTCCTCTAAGTGTTTCATAATTGATTCCTTGAGGACCTGCTCCATGATTTTTCCAGGGACTGAGGTTTACAAGGTCACCCAGATCTTCCTGTAAGATATCCTGGTCCTTCTCTGTATTGGCAATACCTCCCAGCTTTGTGTCATCTGCAAACTTTATTAGCACATTCCCACTTTTTGTGCCAAGGTCAGTAATAAAAAGATTAAATAAGATTGGTCCCAAAACCGATCCCTGAGGAACTCCACTAGTAACCTCCCTCCAGCCTGACAGTTTACCTTTCAGTATGACCTGTTGTAGTCTCCCCTTTAACCAGTTCCTTATCCATCTTTCAATTTTCATATTGATGCCGACCTATGTCAGTTACAGGAGAAAACTGCTGGACAACAAATGCCCCTGTACTTTCCTTTGTCAACCTTAGTAAGGCATTCAACTCAGTCAGACGCTCTGCTCTCTGGTGCTTCCTTGCAAAGTTTGGCTGTCCAAACAAACTAATCAACCTTATACGCTGTTTCCATGACAACATGCAGGCCCATGCACCAGTGGGTGTCAACTCATCCGATCGTTCCCTGTAGCTCAAGGGATTAAACAGGGCTGTGTGCTTGCTCCTATATTATTTACTTTGTTCCTGTCTGGAGTGCTAGAAGTCACTGCACGTACTACCACTATAGGTGTCACTCTAACAACACGATTCGACAGCAGACTTCTAAACCTCCGCCGATTCTAGGACAAAAGCAAATCCCAGCAAAGTGAAGTAAAGGATCTACTGTATGCCGACAACTCAGCGTTCGTCGCCCTTTCTGAGAACACTCTGCAACATTTGCCGAATTCCTTTGCCCATGCTGTATCCCTTTTTGGCCGCTGTATTAATGTAAAGAAAACAGAAATCCTGTACCAATCATCTCCTGGCACAAACCCATCATTTCCATCACCACCAGAAATGAAATTGAACTGCTCCCAATTCAGCAATGTCAAGTCCTTCAGCTACGTAGGAAGCACAATTAATGACAACACGTGCAGACACAAGAGCTTTCAGCACACTTAAAGTCAGCTGCCTCAGCTTTCCGTCATCTACATAAAAGACTATGGACAAAATAGGGGATCAAAGTGTCCACAAAATGCCAAGTTTACATAGCTGTTGTGCTTCCTTGTCTTCTATACGCATTAGAGACCTGCCCACTTTATCATCGCCATATCCAAAGACTTAACTGTCTGCAACAATGCTATCTACGCAGCATAATGGCAATCAAATGGCCTGACAAACAATGATGTACCATGGCTGGCAGCTGTGCTAAGCATGGAAAACATCTTAGCACGGCGGCAAATGACCTGGGTTGGCCATGTTATATGTATGGATAACGATGGACTACCTAAGAGAGTTCTGTATAGTGGACTCAAAAAACGCAGTAGGAAGGTTGGCCATCCCAAACTCCACTACAAGGATTGCATTAAGTGGTACATATAGTCTGCTGGGCTGGACTTAATGACCTGGGAGGATACAGCCCATGACAGGGGAGCTTGGCACTCTGCTATGAAGGAAGCAAAATGAGCAACAGAATATCGTTGTACCACCTGGCCAACAGTAGGAGGGAACGTATATACCAGCTTGCCCTGGCACATCTACTGAACCTTACATGTGGAAACGGATTTCCAGTCATAGTCATACTGGAATACGAGTGACAGTCATTATAAACAGCCATTTTGTACTAAGGGCATCTGGTATTAAATACAAAAAAGTGCTGAGAAGAAGCCATTTGATAGTTCCAATGGAAATTATTAGTATATGTAATACATGAGATTGTATCTATATCCATATAAAGGGTTTCCATTCACCAAAGGTGTGTTGGGTCTGGAAATCAGCCGTGTCTGGCACCACTCTCCTCCCACTTTTATCAGTTGCTTGCGCTGTTGCCCCTCTCTTTCCCTCCATGACTCAGGGTACTCCCCCTTTGTGATCAGCTCACTATATAGTCCTCCCCTTCCAGGGTAACAAAGGCCTGGTCCACACTAACCCCCCACTTCGAACTAAGATACGCAACTTCAGCTACGTGAATAATGTAGCTGAAGTCGAAGTACCTTAGTTCGAACTTACCGCGGGTCCAGACGCGGCAGGCGGGCTCCCCCGTCGACTCCGCATACTCCTCTCGCAGAGCAGGAGTACCGGCGTCGACGGCGAGCACTTCCGGGATCGATCTGGGATCGATTCATCACGTCTAGACAAGATTGCTTACCGCCGGACCCGGAGGTAAGTATAGACGTACCCAAAGTCCCACCAGACAAACTGTCCATAAGCCATTTCAGGCAGTCTTCCATTCCACATCTCCAGGTCCTGTGCCACTTTTCCACTGGCTGGTAGGGGAGCCCAGGCCCACCCGCTACTCTAGGGAACCTATAACTAGCAACTTAGGTCTGCTTAGTCTCAGACTCTGTTATTTCCCTGAGCTCCTTTCTGCACTGCCTGTCTGTCTCCTTGCCTATCTTTGGGTTTAGACCTGGAGCAGCCTCTGCTCCCTGTGGGCTACTTCACCTTTCTCAGCATCTTGCCTGAGTCCCTAGTCCAGGAAAGGATCCCAGGACTTACTCTTCCCCTGCACTTCCTCCTTGTCCTTACCCAACTCCCTTTCCCTCTAGAGAGTGAATGCAGACCCCTTCCTGCTCTGGCTTCCTGTTTTATAATCCTATCCCAGCTCCTCCCCTAGCTGGGCTTCATCTGCCATTAGACTATCAAATCTTGGTTTCCCTCCAGGTGCATCACATAAGGATAATTGGCCCTTCCTGGACCATATTAACCTGATCTGGGCTTGGGTGGGGTGAACAATCCATCACAATTCTACATAATTACTACATATGATTACATCATTAGTTAATTATAAGAAGATTAACTGTTTACCATGAAATCTACTTCCCTTTCAATGTTCAGAAATGACTATACTTCCCCCCCTTTAAAAATTGGTTATTTTGAATAAAATAAAAGCAAACAGGTGAAATAAGTGACCTCTTACATTATGTTACCCACTGCAACAATGAACTCTGCAAGCAGAACTGGCCATTGTGTTCATTGTCTATTTCTATGTATTTCATCTCTACACTATGGGCCTGATTCTGCCACCCATACTCACACTGAATAGTTTTGCTAATATTCATACTGAAATAATTGGGACTAGTCATGGAATAAGATCCTAGTCAGCCTATGTAAAAGTGACAGAGTTAATCCCTAGATAACTGGCCCAGTTATATGACAAAATGACTATTCCACACTGCCCCTATTGAATTGTGGAGAAGCCAGAACATTACCCTACGTATTTACATTCATATTCATTTCACAGCTGGGATAGATAGTAAACTTCTGTTAATGTAAGATTATAAGTGAAACCCTTGCTGGCCTTTAGGCTGCTGTTTGCATGAAGTGTGTTGGGACTTTGTTTTTCCCTTATTATTTCTTAGCCATCATTCAATCTAATCAGAGCTCCTGAAACCTTTACAGAGTATTATATGGATAATTCTGGTTCATCAGCACTTTTTTGGTTCCAGTTTTCTTTGTCTGTGTAATTATTATTATTATTTATTTATTTTTGCCCTTTTTCCCCTCCAGGAGTTGCACTTTCCATGAATTAAACAGATGGAAACCCGAAAGACTCAGGAAAGTAAAGATGTATTAAAGAAAAAAGCCAGATAACTAAAAGGAGAATTATTTGCTGGAGCACATAATCTCCCCTTTTATGTAGTTATTCACTGATTATAAACAGGCAGAGCAACATTAGTGAAATCACAGGTGGCTTTCAAAAGAGACTTCATAATGGGGCAAATTTGAGGTGGGAGGAAAACATTTACATGAAAATCCCTATGGAAGAAGAGTAATGTAATTTAATAAGGATGAAACCATTATGGTTTTGTAGTGGTTGGTTTTTTTAAAAACCCTCCTCTGGAGCTCTACAGTAAGGATATAATTCCTCCAATTTTTTTCTGAAGGTTTAAAAATCCTTTTACCTTTTCTGAAGGTAGAAAAGTTACCTATTAAATTCTGAAGAGCATCTCCACACGCATATACATTCACAAATTTCCTTTCCCAGTCATTTTCTGTATCTCTTCCTAATAGTCAAATATTTGTGTTTGACTAAGAGCTTTCTTCTTCAAAAAACAAACCTTTTTTAAATTTTGCCAAGAAATCATAAATCAAGATTTAGGACAGTCTGTTGCCATGGAAATAACTGTGTTGTTACAAATTTAGTAATATGACTTCCTGTGTTAGAGAATAGTCTGGAAAATAGAAAACCTTAAGTTTGAAAACAAATAAAAAAAATAGATAATCTGACAAGCAAAATCCTGGAGAAAGGTATCAGTGAGGCATTAACCATAGAATATTAGACTTATTACTACGTGTTCACTGGTGTGCCATGCGTTCAGAGCATGCAAGCACTGTGATTGCGATTAACCCCTAAGTTGGTGTATAGCTGGGAGGGAGAAATATTTCTTTGCCTTTTTCAGACTTGCACAAGTCAAGACACAATGTAACCCTAAAACAAGCTTTGAGAGGAGACATCGCAAGATTAGGATTTACCCTAATAAGGTGCACCAACACTTTCCCAATTCTCAGCTCTCCTATCCCTATTATTGGAGATATGTACTTGGGCCTAAACTTCTTTCACAGTTTGCTCTGCAAAACAAAGTCAACAATAATGTCGCTATTTTACGTACTGTGTAGTTTTGACATATGATTCTAATTGCCCTGACATTAGGTGAATGAAGGAGCTTTGATGGGGATGCAAGCTCATCACTGCCTCCAGGTACTAAAATATACCTCTCATGGGTTACTTCAGGTCATCACTGTTCAGAATTGAAAGAATGGGCAAAATTCAGCTGTGCTGTAAGCAGGTGCGACTCCACAGTAGTCAAGGCAGTAGAAGGCAGAGTGTTTTGGAGGAATAAGCACAGAGCTAGGAGTCAGGGGCCCCTGAACTGTACTCTTGGCTTTACCACTGATTAGCCATCATTTCTTAATTACTTTGATTAGCAGTAAAATATTTATCAATATTGACAGTCCAACTCCTTATAAGTAGACTTCAGCGTTAACACCCATTGAGCTGAATGAGGGCCCTATTGGTCAGGCAGTCTGCAGACTCAAGTTGACCTCACTACATCGGTGACACTCATGTCCATGTTCAAGGGTTAGAGACATGTTTTTTAAAATGAAAACTTAGATTCTGGAACACAGACTGGCAGCCACCACCAAACAGTTCCAGCTTATCCAATTCAATCAGTTGCAGGCCACCCAGTGCAAGCCAGGAATATAACAAAACCATCTTCAAAATACAGAGTAAAATTGTCAGTTATCTCAGTTGAAATTCTTCACCTTTTAATTTAACCTAATATGATCTCCACAGAACACACACACACACACACACACACAAACCCACACAAGGCAGCGATAAGCCCAATGTTGGTAGGAGGACATGCTCTAAAAGCTTGATCATCCAGATGGAACAGATAAATCTGTTACCATTTCTCTAAATATCAACACTGCATAATTAGCAGCTGCTAAAATAATAGAAGCCAATTGAAGAAAAGCATGGTATACTCTACATACATTTATTAAATACCGTATGTTTTCAAACATAGCTTTCTATATTTGCTGCAAAACTATGTGGCTTTGTGCACCACACAACTGAGGGGAAAATGACACCAGTGAAATAGGCTATTACTATATCCATCAGGAAGATAGGGGACTAGTCTACGTGAGCAAGATGGAAAAATATATTCATCAAAAGGAAAAGCTTTTAAAAGCTGCCACTATCTAAGAGATCAGCATCCCGTCTCCCTTGGAGACAGCTAAACCCCACATTTATCTAAATTATCTTGGTAATATGACAGAGTGATTGCTCACTAATGGTCAGTAACAGTTTTCTTTGTCATTTTCCTTGTCATTACCTTCTCAGAATGAACTCCAGAATAAACTGCTTGTGTGCTGTGACTAGAATACAAAGCACACTGTTACAACAGACACAGTTTCTATCGAACTTGTGTACTCGCACATTGGACTTTTGACATTTTTATTTATGAAAAATAATAGTCTGATGAGCTTAGAGATATTTTATACTTAATCAGAAAAGAAGCAGTATTTACTTGGCACAACTGTCTTCTGTTTTTTCATCTGATATGATATACACTAGCTATGTTCTCTGCAAAGCGAAGGGTTGGCATGGATAGCTGTTCAAGGATATCTACTTTTCTGGTTGGATATTTTTGTGCTTTGTGGTCCATTCATCTGCATTTTTTAATTTGGATGTTTAACTCCTTTTGCCCTTTTTCAATGGCTATGGAGAATCACTGATTATACAGTCAGTCTGAAACTCATTTCCCCTGCTGAGCCTGAGAAAAGCCCTCACAGAAAGCTGGTTCACATGCAAGCTGATTATTGGCTCCTTTTCCTCCCCTTAAAGAATAGAGTTTTTCAATGCCTGACCTCCATTGTGTTTATTTGTAATTAAATGGGAATGATACACTGAGTTGCAAAGGGGAAGGAACTGAACAAATCAAGGGGTGGAAGCAAAGGAGCAGACATCTTCCCATCTCAAGCTGTCCAGCTTTAAAAAAAGTGTCAGACTAAAAAAGGAAGATTTAAAAGTCATACTATGGCAGTGAAAACACAAAGTTTATAAGTAGCTCACAGAATATTTAGGCCCAGCTCCTCTAGCGCAGTTGTGAAGCTTTGTGCTGTTCTGTTGGGACACTGCTGCCCTAAAACCAGTTTAACGGTCCACAGGAAGAACTCCTCTCCCCAGGCATAAGAAGGCTCAGTGGCCTAGAGCTATCTCAGTGCTTCCAACACATTCTCACTCCCTTTGGCTTGCACTAACTGGATGTTTTCAGGGCATTTCTGAACCCAGATGATCCCTGACTGCTAATAACAACCCCTTGACACCATAGACACCTGGTAAAACTTAGATCAACCTTGAGATTGCCTTAAATTATGCTGGGGTCTGGTCCAGCACCCAGTCAGCTAAAGATGGGGGCAGGAAGAGCAAACCTCTTAAGATGTGCCATATGATCCTCCATTTATAAGCCAACTGAAATTCAAATGGGCTGGTAGCCATGCAGTAACAGCAACAGCACATGTTGTTGTAGTGTCTCAGGGCACGTCTTCACTACCCGCCGGATCGGCGGGTAGCAATCGGTCTATCGGGGATCGACTTATCGCGTCTAGTGAAGATGCGGTAAAATCGATCCCCGATGGCTCTGCCGTCGACTCCGGAAATCCACCGCGGCAAGAGGCGGTAGCGGAGTCGACGGCGGCGCGGCAGAGGTCGACTTGCCGCCGTCCTCACAGCCAGGTAAGTCGACCTAAAATACGCCACTTCAGCTACGCTATTCACGTAGCTGAAGTTGCGTATCTTAGGTCGACCCCCCGCTGTAGTGTAGACCTAGCCTCAGCTATGTACTGCTGGCTTCCTGCATAGACTCTTGCCATTCTGATAACATACTATGCTTTGCTGCTGGAGCCTTGCAATAACTGAATTACTAGCCAGACCAGAAGGATCACATTTTAGCTACACTTTCCTTATTCCTCTATAGCAGTGTTTCTCAGTGGGTGGGACACAACCCCCCGGGTATCATGAAAGGCACTGAAAATTTCCTCTTGTCATTTGAATAAGAAGCTGCCAACCTGAAACTGAGAAACACTGCTTTGTAATATTTCTAAGGACACTAATCACTGTGGTATTTGAGAGACCCTAGTTGAAGAGTTACATCTCTCTTAAAACAAGCTCTGCCTCACATCACAGAATTTCCATGGACGCAAGGCTTCTAATTTCAACTGTCACCATGTTCACTAGGCCCTGTAATTTGAATAGCAATTTATGAATGCAAAGCTCAACCATGGAAAACATTTAATCCTTATGCAGAACTAATTACTAGGAAAGGTTTGATTGATTTATTTCCATGTATGTGTTAGTATTCAAAGGACAGATATTAATCTCTGATCCAGGACACACAGTGCCACATCTGAGACTGAAATGTCTGCTACCGAGATGCTAAAAGGGCAAGAGTTCCCCAGCCATAAACACCCAGTTGTCCCTGTATTACAGGGAGATTTCTTAAGCTGAGGCGAAGTAGCCCATGTTCTGGCCGCAAGGCTGCTGAACTTTGTCGACCTTTACTAGAATCACTCGATAGTGTAGTTCAGACAAAGGCACCTTTGTTTATTTGGCTATACAGCTGCTAATGCAAGGAGCCAACGCTGCACTGATTAAAACAAAAATAAAAACAGACTTGCATAAAATATTGTAGACCTTTATGAGGGGCCTTTTGGTACTTCACCCTCAGAAAGAGACTGACCTCACACTTAAATGTGTTAAAGCTTCACAAAAACCACTATGACAACTGGCACTAATTAGAATCCTTTGCTGGCAGTCTCTGCAGAGAGACCAAGAATTGAATGGGAATGGCCTCTCCCAGCCCACTGGAGGTGGTCTCCTGTGTTGAGCCACATAGGCAGGAAAGCCATAATTGCCAAATCTTGACTTTATCAGAAAGGTGGATGAATTAAAGAGTTCAGTCTCCATGGCTTTCAATATGGAACGTTTTATATTAAAATATGGCAGGGAGAGAGAATGAGATAAGCTTGAATTTAACTGGGCTTTCAAGCAGAGTCCATGTTCTTTCACACATATATTTTTCACCCTGAAACACAGCCTCATTGTTTGCTGTATTTTTAGTGCCTGTGCAGATACTAGATCTCTTTGGCAGGGTATGTGTTTGAACCAGAAGAGAGTGGATGATTGGCACAAAGCATTAATAGCTTTTACGTCCAGGCTTTGGTGCATCATTGGTTGTCACATCTACTCAGACTCCAGTTTCTTGTTTTAAAAATATCACTTACTGCCTAAAGACAAGCAGTCTCCTTGAGTGTTATGAAACACAGCAGCAAATCATTTCCACACACTGAACTGTGCACAAGCCTGAGATCATCAAATCATGCCTAGAGAAGGCTGGCTGATGCCCACACATATGATCTGGGAAATCAGCACATCCTACGTATTTTAGATGAATCAGCCACTGCTGTGTATATGTAGCACTTATCTCCTTTGCATCCAATTTCAGCACAGCCCTGTTTACGACCTAGTTGTTTCTGAGGCTGTGGATGGCATTGTGTTCTGTAGACGTGCACAGGCTGAAATTGTGGACAAACAACATCACTTGTCCCATAACCTCAGCCGTACAGAACGCAATGCCATCCACAATTTCAGCCTGTGCATGTCTACAGAACACAATGCCATCCACAGCCTCAGAAACAACTCTGACATTATCATCAAAGGGGCTGACAAAGGAGGTGCTGTAGTCATAATTAACAGGAGGCTGCCAGGCAACTCTCCAAGACCACATTCTACAGGCCACTATCCTCTGATCCCACTGAGGAATACCAAAAGAAACTACACCATCTGCTCAAGAAATTCCCAGCTACAGTACGGGAACAAATCTACATGGACACACCCCCAGAACCCCGACCAGGGGTATTCTATCTGCTACCCAAGATCCATAAACCCAGAAACCCTGGACGCCCCATCATCTCAGGCATTGGCACTCTTACAGCAGGATTATCTGGCTATTTGGACTCTCTCCTCAGACCCTACGCTACCAGCACTCCCAGCTATCTTCGAGACACCACCGACTTCCTGAGGAAAGTACAATGCATTGGTGTTCTTCCTGAAAACACCATCCTGGCCACCATGGATGTAGAAGCACTTTACACCAGTATTCCACATGAGGATGGACTACAAGCTGTCAGGAACAGTATCCCTGATGAGGCCACAGCACGCCTGGTGGCTGAGCTTTGTGACTTTGTCCTCACCCACAACCACTTCAGATTTGGGGACAACTTATACCTTCAAGTCAGTGGCACTGCTATGGGTACCCGCATGGCCCCACAGTATGCCAACATTTTTATGGCTGACTTAGAACAACGCTTCCTCAGCTCTCATCCCCTAGTGCCCCTCCTCTACTTGCGCTACATTGATGACATCTTCATCATATGGACCCACGGAAAGGAGGCCCTTGAAGAATTCCACCTAGACTTCAACAATTTCCACCCCACCATCAACCTCAGCCTGGACCAGTCCACACAAGAGATCCACTTCCTGGACACTACAGTGAAAATAAGTGATGGTCACATAAACACCACCCTATACCGGAAACCTACTGACCGCTATACGCTACATGCCTCCAGCTTCCATCCACGACACATCACACGATCCATTGTCTACAGCCAAGCCCTAAGATACAACCGAATTTGCTCCAACCCCTCAGACAGAGACAAACACCTACAAGATCTTTATCAAGCATTCGTAAAACTACAATACCCACCTGGGGAAGTGAGGAAACAGATTGACAGAGCAAGACGGGTACCCAGAAATCACCTATTACAGGACAGGCCCCACAAGGACAATAACAGAACACCACTGGCCATCACATACAGCCCCCAGCTAAAACCTCTCCAGCACATTATCCACGGTCTACAACCTATCCTGGAAAATGATCCCTCACTCTCACAGACCTTGGGAGGCAGGCCAGTCCTCGCTTACAGACAACCCCCCAACCTGAAGCAAATACTCACCAGCAACTACACACCACACCACAGAAACACCAACCCAGGAACCAATCCCTGTAGCAAACCTCGTTGCCTACTCTGTCCCCATATCTACTCTGGCGACACCATCAGAGGACCCAACCACATCAGCCACACCATCAAGGGCTCATTCACCTGCACATCCACTAATGTTATATATGCCATCATGTGCCAGCAATGCCCCTCTGCCATGTACATTGGCCAAACCGGACAGTCCCTCCGCAAAAGAATAAATGGACACAAATCGGACATCAGGAATGGTAACATACATAAGCCAGTAAGTGAACACTTCAATCTCCCTGGTCATTCTATTACAGATTTAAAAGTCACTATCATTGAACAAAAAAACATCAGAAACAGACTTCAAAGAGAAACAGCAGAACTAAAATTCATTTGCAAATTTAACACCATTAATCTGGGCTTGAATAGGGACTGGGAGTGGCTGGCTCATTATAGAAGCAGCTTTTCCTCTCCTGGAATTGACACCTCCTCATCTATTATTGGGAGTGGACTACCATCCACCCTGACTGAATTGGCCCGGTCAACACTGGTTCTCCACTTGCGAAGTAACTCCCTGCTCTCCATGTGTCAGTATATAATGCCTGCATCTGTAACTTTCACTCTATGCATCTGAAGAAGTGAGGTTTTTACCCACGAAAGCTTATGCCCAAATAAATCTGTTAGTCTTTAAGGTGCCACCAGACTCCTTGTTGTTTAGGAAGGATTTAGAGTGGGAGCTCTACCACAAAACTAGCATTATGTAAAATATTTTGCATAGTGCTGGTCTGTCTGAAGGTAAATATCAGTCCAGATAGCCGCAGACTGCTAGTCAGATTATTTTCACCAGTTAACCTTTCACTCCTGAATCATGTTCAAACATTTCATAATAAAACATTGCCATAAATAGTCAATAAAAGTGTCATAAGGTGTTGCTAAAGTGAGGGAGTTTGAAGTCAGCTCCCAAATTTCTCCAACAATCTTTTGCATACAATGAGAATCTATTCTACTCTATACATTTTCCGCTGTGTAGAATTACTTTTGTATCAGCAAATTTATGAATGCTGTTGAGAATGATTCTGCACATCCCAATGTTCTGCAGTGCACACCGAGTTCTTAGACACACTGAATGTGTGTGTTTGTGTGTTGTATGAGGTGCCATTTCAAGTGACCATCCTTTATGGGTGAGTTTGTGCTGAACATACCCAGTGCCAAAACAGCAGTAATAATTTAATACTTAATATTTAATAATTTAATACTGGAGGATGACAGACTATCTTAGGTTTTAGTGCCTTTTATCACTGTATCTAAGTACTGAGCAAGCTGCACAAATCCAGTGGGGCTTTTCAGAAAGTACAGTAAATATGAAAAGATTGTATACCTCTAGAGGAGAGTTTAATTAACATTATGACACTCTTGGATGGGTTGTCTGCAGGGAGTGAACCCAGACTGTCTGAATCTAAAGCATGAATCCCTAATATTTGAGCCAAAGGGCCAGATCTGCTAACCTCAAAGACTGTGGCACAAACCTCTATGCATAGTCTAGCCACTAGAGGGGGACAAAGAGCCACCCTGTATTAGCATGGGTTACAGTTAGGTCTACACAGTAAGAGCTGTGCACTGGCTAGTCTACACTACCAAGCTAGCTTGACTCCAGCTAGCTTGGATAACAATAGCTAGCCTGTGCTGTCTTCACTGCAAGCTGAGTACATACCCAGGATCCATGCCAGGTTTGTACTGCCCATGCTGAAGCTCACCCTGTTCTAGCTTCACTACTATTGTCCCCCCCACTAGCTGAATTCAAGCTAGCTCAGGTAGGCTAGTCCATGCACAGCTTGTGCTGTGCAGAACAGTTTATTTTAATGTTTGTTTACTTTTGCATATTTAAGAGTGACTACATAATAGGATCTGGTATGCATGCAAGCCCAGGCATGCTTGTTGCCTCTAGGAATAGGCAATCAAAGAACTCCCCAGTGTATGTGTGCATGCACACATGTGCACATCTAACAGTCTTCCCTAACAGCATGTGATGTAAGTGTGCCCACACTGACACTCAGGCTGCCAGTCACTGGACTGCAGGAGTGCTCCTTCATGAAGGAAGTGCTGCAAATTAACATGCATGTGTTGCTCAGATCTGCAAACAAGACCAAGAACAAAGTGGTTGATGGAGGTTATTTGCAGTTGCACAGTAATTCCTCTTGCCTTCTTTTGGGAACTTGCCCTTCCACTCTTTTTTCAGCATCATCTTTTCCAAGATAAAGATGTTGAAGATAAAAGGGAGATAGGAATCCATGGATTCCTATCTTAGATGACTCAGTCCCAAACTCCATAGATCCCTGTTCATAGTGGAGGAGCTCAAGTTTTACAAAGGCCCCAGCAGCAATCCATATTGCCACTGACCCTTGGCTCTTCTTCCAGAGGGCTAATGCCAGGGTGAGGGAGTTACAGCTGCTCCAATCAGAAGAGTGGGCCCAGAAAACAGCCTCATTTTATTTTGAAGTAACTTTGCCTCTTTTTATGGAAAAAGCACACTGAAGTGGAGATCTGGGTCCCATTTGATTGGGACCTAGTATTAAAGGAAACCTTAAAAAAAGGTAACTCAGGTTCCAAAGCTTTGTCGTGCAGAATGCAGTGTGTGTGTGTGTGTGTGTGTGTGTGTGTGTGTGTGTGTGTGTAAAATAATCCTGATCCTGCCAAAATGAATGTGTTTTATGGGAACGATGAAGGGAAACACTGCAGAAAGGCAGGATGTTCCCCACTTCTCTGTCGTCCCCCCCAGCTCTATCCTTCCCTGGAGAGGGTCAGGCCCACAGTTTGAATTTGTGGGGAGGGGGGAGTTGGAAGGGAACAAAGTAATTCTATCACATGTATATAGGAGGTAACCACAGAGCCTTTAAAGAGAGAGAAGATGTAAAATCAGAAACTCATCACTTGTAATTTTAACAAAGGTGCTCTTCTGAGTTTCAATCCCCTGCCCATCCTCCTTCCTCTCCCCACTTCACCTAGGTACTCACTGTGCTGATGGAGACCACAGATCAGAGCACTCTCTCTTTTCCTTACTCTCTTGGAGTCCATGGTATGCTTCTCCAATGCTGATTTTCTCTTCTCAGCCACAAATTCAACAAGAAAACCCCACTGTATTTATAGAGATAGTCACCACCAGGGCTCAGCTCCACAAAGGTGTTTAAGTGCCTAACTCCTTTGAAATCAATGGGAGTGAGGCACCTAAATATCTTGGATGATGTAGGCCCAGAATTTAATCTCGCATGAATTGCTTTATGTATCACTGTAATGGTCCCTCGCTCTCCCGCTCGGAGGGAGGCCACTCAGGCTGATCCTGTCGGGCCAGGACCAGGGCCATCCTGATTATCACTACAAAAGTTTTTTTTTTCTCCTGCTGATAATAGCCCACCTTAATTGATTAATCTCATTAGAGTTGGTATGGCAACACCCATTTTTTCATGTTCTCTGTGTATATACATCTTCCTACTGTATTTTCCACTGAATGCATCCAATGAAGTGGGTTTTAGCCCACAAAAGCTTATGCCCAAATAAATGTGTTAGTCTCTAAGGTGCCACAAGTACTCCTTGTTCTTTTTACCAATAGGGCTGGGCGATTAATAGTCCCTGTCAGGCTTTTGCCTGGATTTGGGTGGCTCAAGCAGTCAGCCCTTAAACTGAGTCTATTCGGGCTGGCTTTGGCCTGGGCGGAGCTCAGGCAGCCAGCAAACCAAAACAGTCTCTAGGTGAGCCGGGCCTGGGCCTAAGGAGGCTCAGGCAGCTCACAAGCAAAACAGTCTCAGGGCTGGGTTCCACCAGCAAACAAACAGTCTTTCAGGGGAACTGGGTCCTGGGCTTGGAGAGGCACAGGCTACCAGCAAGCAACAGTCTTTCAGGGCTGGCTTTGGCCTGAGCGGGACTCAGGCAGCCAGCAAGCAAAACAGTCTACAGGTGAGCTGGGCCTGGGCTTGAGTAGGCTCAGGGTGCCAGCAAGCAAAACAGTCTACAGGTGAGTGATAAGGGAAGCTCCTCTTCAGAGCTAGAGCCTCCTTTCACAGTGTAGGGGGTCAGCCACCCTGGGGTGGGGTGGCAGGGGGACGCAGGCCCACCCTACTCCACAGCCACAACATGCCGACTGGGCCATCCCTGGCTCTGCAGCCAGCTGCTTCGGGGCTGCCCCTGGGCCACTTCATGCCACCCCGGGGTTTGGTACCTCTAGCCTCCAAGCCTCTTCAGGCTCCTCAGGGTAGACAGCAGCAGGCACTCCGGGCCAGTCCTTGTGAGCGTCTGTGGATTGGGCACAGCCTGGTGAGGGTTCCTCTCAGGGACGCGGCCGAACCGGCAGAGCATCCTTCCCCTCCGCAGGCTCTCCCCCAACTGTGCTGCAGGGCCAGCCTTTTATACTTCCGGCCACGCCCAGGTACTTCCGGGGAGGGAGGGCGGGGTGATATAGGCTCCGCCCTTCAAGGAGAGTGTAATGGTCCCTGGCTCTCCCTTGCTCTCCTGCTCGGAGAGAGGCCACTTGGCCTTGCTACAATGACCAAATGATTAACACAGACCATTATCTGTTCAATTATACTGAACCAATAAAGTAATTAATTAGAAAGAGCCATATCCTCTTCCTTATCAAATACCAACACTACAGTGGGCAGTAATAATAAAAATAATGACATTTAGAAATTATTTATCACTTTCCATGTCCAGAGCACTGTATAGATCAGGGGTCAGCAATCTTTCAGAAGTGGTGTGCCGAGTCTTCATTTATTCACTTTAATTTAAGGTTTCACGTGCCAGTAATACAGTTTAACGTTTTTAGAAGGTCTCTTTCTATAAGTTTATAATATATAACTAAACTATTGTATGTAAGGTAAATAAGGTTTTTAAAATGTTTTAAAAGGTTCATTTAAAATTAAATTAAAATGCAAAGCCCCCCGGACTGGTGGCCAGGACCCGGGCAGTGTGAGTGCCACTGAAAATCAGCTCGTGTGCCGCCTTTGGCACACGTGCCATAGGTTGCCTACCCCGGTATAGATATTAACTAAAAATATCAGAGAATCAGGAAACATTTCTGCAGTACTTCTATTCCAAATAGGTCAAGAGCTCTTGTATGCAGAATAAAATATTTTATATTAAATGCATAAGAAAATCTCAACTCCTACAGTTAAAGCATTGAGACAGCTTGTATGCAATGCTGAATAACTATCAGTCCAATGGAGAAAATTACAAATGAATGGTTGAGATGCAAAAAAAAGATCTAGAATTGAAATAGTGTCAGTGGCAAAGAGTTTGGTTTCATTCAACCCTTTTCTCCCAGGCTTAATCAATTGATGGCTTTCTCTGGAGCCTTGGGTGGAAAAAAAGGGTGAGTTACAACTGGTAGTTATTTGCAGGAAAGAGCATATTCTTTCAGTTACTGATTTCTGGACCAAGCGGTTGTACATGTCCAGTTATCTTTTTTAAAATGTATCAAAAAACTACTTTTCTGTAGTGTCTGTACATTTTCTTCCCCAACTCTCACGTCAATAAATCAAATTCCTTCCCCCAACCACCAAGTGGAGAAACCTTCTGTAGTTGTGTTCCCTTTCCTTTCACACTGGATTCAGCTCGCTTCAAATAAGTGTTATGGCTTGTGAGAGAAATTGCCTGTATAAGAATACAGACCCTATATAAAACTGAAAATCTAAGATTGTCCATTAGTTTAATCTTGAGAAGCTTTAAAGTAGCTTCCTCTATCAAGGTGAACATTTCAGGAAGAGAAGCCGATTGCCTTACGGGCCAGTGCCAAATGTTACTATAAATTGATCTTTGTGACAAGAGTGATAACATTGGTCATAAATTGTTTAGAGGTGATGATTGGTTGTTGCTAGGATGGTTCTTTAATCACCTATTTTACCGGATTTTTTTATACTGAACTTTCCATTAATAGGGGACATAAAATTACCTTAAGATCTTTTACACACATAAGACCATGCCACCTTCCTCAAACGTGTATTAAAATCCAGATTTTTGATATTTTTGGGGTTGGGTCTCAGACTTTCAGTTTCTGTGGGATGTAAAAACCCTGAATTTTTTTTTTAAGTTAATGCTTGCTATGGATGACCTCATTCAAACTAGATTGGGCAAAGCTGCATAGCTGTAAGGCAGGCCTTGTACCAGATGTGTCAAAAGACTTTGGAGGGAGAGGGCCTGAAAAATGGAGTAATAGAAGTTCACAATCTATAAGAAATCAAGGGTAGCCAAGACACTTTTTGGGTCAAGTCACCTGAGGGAAGACTGATGTTCCTGAAACCCTGAGACTGATCATCTGGGGGAGAGAAAGTCTAGCTTTTGACCAATCTGTCCCTGTACGTGATGGAGGCCCACTAGCACAAGCTACTATGCAAGGGGAACATCACCATCTGGCTCCTTGACCACAGTCTCAGCTCCTACATTGAGAGCATTCAGAATACTGCAAGAGCTGAAAAGTTTGTGAACCCCTTGTCATCTTAGGTAACTTATTTTTCCTTTTTCTATTATTATCTGGGGCATGTCCCAGCCCTTTCTATACTCTTTAATTTTAGGGTATGAAAATGTGACTGTGTGTTTGCCTGTGTTAGCATTCAACAGCCACATGGGACCTTGGAACCATCCAATGTGGGACCAACATCCACCATGGGACCATCCAATGTGGGACCAAACTACAACTCCCATAATGCAGTTGAATGTTTTGTTGAAATGATTTGAAAAAAAAATGTTTCAAGTCAGTTTAATGAAAAGAGATATGTTGATTCCAACAGAAAAGGAAACATTACATTTTTATTTTCCCAATGGAAAAAAATCAAAATATTCCCACAGAAAATTTTAATTTAGCAGAGAAAGCATTTTCCATTGAAAAATCATTCCTATGGAAAATTCCCAACCAGCTCTAGTTAATAGGTTCTGAGTGTCTCAGGCTTGCTTGTGTATTTATTCACAGCTTGTTGCTTTTTCTAAGAGCTATTTATAGCAGAAAGTAGAATCTCAATGAGCTGGAACCTATTACTGCTTCAGCAGATGTTTTGGCAAATTGTTTCCTGGCTGCTGATATGAGTTAAAATGACAAGAGAGTTTGGCACTGACCAATGGGAGATTTCAAGGTCCTGTCATTATCATGAAGTAAGTCAGGACCTAGTTTATGTAGTGGACCATGCACAGTAATATGGGCCTGTGGCTACAATGGATACACACAACACCAGTTTAGTAAAGATGAGGTCCTTTACACGATATCACTCTAACAGGGTACTAGGCCTTGATGCACATGCCTATTTCCCATTGTGCTTGTTATAGCTCTTTGGCCCTTTAAGGCTGGAGTTGTAGTTGCAGGGTACACCCTTACACCTAGTCTTATGCCTTATAAGACATCTCCTGGAGAGCTCCCTGCAACTTAGGCACAGAAGCAGGTGAGACCTAGGGGTAGGGAAGGAGCTAAGGACCTGGAAGGGGGCTCTCATCACTCAGCTGGAAGGCCTGAGAGGGAGACATCTAAAGGGTAGTGTCTTCTGGGGAGGTCTGTAAGGACTACGAAGCCCTGGAGACCCCCCAGGGGAGGTGAGAGCACATTGGGTTGTGTCCGAATCTTTATTAATAAAGGATGTCTTGAGAAGAGAACTGGAACTTTGCCATTGTTTGGAGAGTGCGATCACCTTCCTTGGCTGGTGGACCAGTCCACCAGCATACGTACCTTGACAAAGGAAATCTGGCATCTGCCTAATATACTAACATTCTGGTTCAAAATTAAGAGAGACTGACATTGGTAATAAATGACATCTACAGCCAAATTCAGAGGTGGAGCTGAGGACGTCCATGTTAATGGAACTTACAACTTCTTGTAGACCCCTGAACACCAGCTTGGAGTCCCTTAGACTCAGTTAGATTCCCCTAAAAATCACACCCATTTATAAGCTGTACTCCTCTATATGTCACCTCTGAAGTTAGTTCAGCAGTCTAACTGTATCTGAAACAGAGACAAAAAATGGTCTGTAACTTTAATGCACAGGGCTTGGAAGAGCTAGCTGGTGTAGGAAAAAAAAAAAAACTAAGAGGGCTAACACCTACACCATCTTCTTCTATCTTCTCAGCACCTACATTAAACCAACTTGGACTCCTTCAGTCTCAAGAGCATATTCAAAATTATATTGCTTGTTTGGAAGTTGAATTAGATCTTAGCAAAAAAGAGTGAATCTTGACTTATCAATTCTTGTTTGTCTGACTGTTTACACACAATGCCCTAGCCATGCTACATGATCACATTGCAAATTAAAAAATAATAATAATACAGGATTTGAGGGACTTCCAAACCTGAGCAGTTTTGAGCTCCTTGCTGTACTGAAAGGTCAGAGAGGGTGTACCACAATTCACAGACTGCTGGAAGATCTTTGGTTTCAGGATCTGTTAGCTGGAAAATAAAGTTGGATAATTGGCCAGGCTGCCTAATAACTGGGAGATCCTACCTTGAGGGATAAAAAAAAATGTTGACTTTCCCAAGCCATTAGGATGCTGCCACCTCCTTCTTTTGCTTCCTTGCTATTAATTATTATTATTATTAGTTAAGTGCTGATGTTCTTTCCAGTTTGTTAATGGAAGACCATGCTATCTGTTCAGATCACTACCATGGTTTACTCTGGCTCATGAAAGCTATCGGGTGAGATACATCCAACTGGCTTGAGAGCTGCTTGATGAGAAGAATTTTCACACATGAACCTAATACCCAATATGCATCAACCCCTCATCTCCAGAAGTCAGAGCATGACATAATCACTGCCTGTTGCAAGATGGAAAGGGAAATTTAGCTTTCTAAGGCCTGGTTTACACTAGGCGTTTATGTTGAATTTAGCGCCGTTACATCGAATTAACCCTGCACCCGTCCACACCACGAGGCTATTTAGTTCGACATAGAGGTCTCTTAAATTCGACTTCTGTACTCCTCCCCAACGAGGGGAGTAGCGCTAAATTCGACATGGCCATATCGAATTAGGCTTGGTGTGGATGGAAATCGAAGCTAATAGCTCCGGGAGCTATCCCACAGTGCACCACTCTGTTGACGCTCTGGACAGCAGTCCGAGCTCGGATGCTCTGACCAGCCACACAGGAAAAGCCCCGGGAAAATTTGAATTCCTTTTCCTGTCTGGGCAGTTTGAATCTCATTTCCTGTTTGGACAGCGTGGCGAGCTCAGCAGCACTGGCAACGATGCAGAGCTCTCCAGCAGAGATGGCCGTGCAATCCCAGAATAGAAAGAGGGCCCCAGCATGGACTGATAGGGAAGTCTTGGATCTGATCGCTGTGTGGGGCGATGAGTCCGTGCTTTCCGAGCTGCGCTCCAAAAGACGGAATGCAAAGATCTATGAGAAGATCTCTAAAGCCATGGCAGAGAGAGGATACAGCCAGGATGCAACGCAGTGCCGCGTGAAAATCAAGGAGCTGAGACAAGGCTACCAGAAGACCAAAGAGGCAAACGGACGATCCGGATCCCAGCCCCACACATCCCGTTTCTACGAGGCACTGCATTCCATCCTAGGTGCGGCCGCCACCACTACCCCACCACTGACCGTGGACTCTGAGGATGGGATATTGTCGACGGCCGGTTCCTCGGACATGTTAGCGGACGGGGAAGATGAGGAAGGAGATGAGGAGGATGAGGCAGTCGACAGCGCTTACCAAGCTGATTTCCCCGACAGCCAGGATCTCTTCATCACCCTTACAGAGATCCCCTACCAACCGTCCCCAGCATTTAACCCGGACACAGATTCAGGGGAAGGATCAAGCAGTAAGTGTTTTAAACATCTAAACATTTATTTTTAACAGAACTGGAATATTAACAATAAGAACAATGTGTTTTTCATGATTTGTTTGCCCTAGGCGCTTAACTATTCAGTCCCAACTATTTAAAAAAAATCTAACAATGTCCGGTTTTGCATGATTCTGCTGCCCAAGCCGCTCCACTCTTTAGTCCCTGCCAGTGCAGCTATATTAAAATGCGGTCTATATGTCCGGGGATAGAGCTGAAATCCTCCAGGGACATCTCGAGGAAGCTCTCCTGGAGGTAATTGGAAAGCCTGTTCATCAGGTTCCTGGGGAGAGCGGCCTTATTGGGTCCTCCGAAGAAGGAGACGTTTCCGCGCCAGGAGATCCTCAAGTACTCCGGGATCATAGCCTTGCACAGCATGGCGGCATACGGCCCTGGTCTTTGCAGGCTTTCCCGAAGCATTCGCTCTTTATCGCTGTCTGAGATCCTCATGATTGTGATGTCGCTCATGATGACCTGCTTTGAATTAGGTAGGGGACTGTTAGTATTGGGACTGCTTGCCCGTTCCTTTACAGAACTGTAACTGCCGGTTTACAGCCACGCGGTGGAGGCGGGACAGGGGCAGCATACAGGGATCTTTCCCTGGGACAGCCGCGAGGGGGTGGGACAGGGGAAGAGTTCATGCTTGGCCGATTGCTGGCAGCAGAGACTGGCATTGCTTTCAATGTGAAAGGAGGCCAGTGCTACTATTAAAGTTTTAAGCAGCCACAAGTCTACGGCTTACCATGTCTGCCTGCTACAGAAATTCCGGTGTCCTGCCCCGCTTCCCAGATCGGCAGTGCAAGACCCCAGGCACTGAAGGCGAGGTCCGAAAATTCGACCTTGTCCTGAGTGCGCATGTGATAGGTGCAGTGCATGGTCTTGTTCACAGAGAAAGACTATGTTCTTTGTTCACAACTACATTTATGTTTCGGAGGAATTCACTACCTTTTTCTCATTCCCACAGCCACATCTGCGACTGTCTCCCAACCCAGCCTGGCATCACACTCCCAGAGGCTAGCGCACATTAGGCGGAGGAAGAAGAAGACGCGAGAGGACATGTTCTCAGAACTAATGGGCTGCTCCCGAGCCCAGGCAGCACAGCAGAACCAGTGGAGGGAGAATTTGTCCCAAATGCACCGGACACACATGGAACGTGAGGAGAGGTGGCGGCAGGAAGACCAGCAGGCGACTCAAACGCTGCTTGGACTTATGAGGGAGCAAACGGACACGCTCCGGCGCCTTGTTGATGTTCTGCAGGAACGGAGGCAGGAGGACAGAGCCCCGCTGCAGTCTATCAGTAACCGCCCTCCCCCGCCACCAAGTCCCATACCCCCCTCACCCAAAGTCCAAAGAAGGAGGGGCGGCAGAGTCCGTGAAAACTCTCACTCCACCCCTGCAGACTGCTCAAGCACCAGAAGGCTGTCATTCCCCAAAATTTGAAAAGTCCTTTCCTTCCCGCCTCACCCAAGCCCCCGTCCAAGTTTCACCCCCCAGTTTCATGTGTGGTTGTTAATAAAACATACGTTTCTGTTCATTACTGTTTCCATCATGTTCTTTTGGAGGAGAGTCTGTCTGAAGGGGGGGGAAGGGGCTTGGTAATTGGACAGGACAGTCACCTTTAGCAGGGTACGGAGGCGGGGGCAGGTCCAGCAGGAGGGCACATACACAGTGCAGTGACTAGTTACCCTGGTCAGTCTGGGAGGTGGTTTTCATGTTCTGTGGGGGGGGGGGGGGTTGCTCTGTGACTTTGTGGCGGGGGAGGGCAGTTACAGATCTTATGCAGCGGTCCTTTTCCTGGATCACAGAGCCACGCAGCAGGGGATCTGTAACCCTCCTCCCCCTTCCATAAAGTCACCTAGCCCCCACATACACGCAGTCCCGCTCAGGAGGGCTGGCAGGCTCAGTTGAAACAACCAGTCCACCACTGCGAATCCTGTCATTTCTGGAGTTTAGAAGCATCATTTGCATCAGTACACTACACCCGCTCCCCACCACAGTCTGTGTCCCAGGTTTAAAACATTCCCGCGAAAACAGTAATAAAGACAACGGTGTTCATTAACAAAATAAAACTGATTTTATTTTTTTGGAAGGGGGTGAAGGGGGTATGTAACTGGAGAGGATAGTCAACATTAACTGGGTAAAGAAACAGGGGCAGGTTCAGCTTCTCTGTACACAAACTGAAAAGTCACTGGTAACCGTGCTCACTCTGGAACCTAGCTTTCAAATCCTCCCGGATGCACAGCGCGTCCCGCTGGGCTCTTCTAATCGCACGGCTGTCTGGCTGGGCGTAATCAGAAGCCAGGCTATTTGCCTCAACGTCCCACCCCGCCATAAAGGTCTCCCCCTTGCTCTCACACAGATTGTGGAGCACACAGCAAGCTGCTATAACAATGGGGATATTGGTTTCGCTGAGATCACAGCGAGTCAGTAAGCTTCTCCATCTCCCCTTGAGACGGCCAAAAGCACACTCCACCACCATTCTGCACTTGCTCAGCCGGTAGTTGAACAGTTCTTTTTCAGTGTCCAGGGCGCCAGTATAGGGCTTCATGAGCCAGGGCATTAGCGGGTAGGCTGGGTCCCCGAGGATCACTGTAGGCATCTCCACATCCCCAAGAGTTATTTTGTGGTCCGGGAAGTAAATACCTTCCTGCAGCCGTCTAAACAGACCAGAGTTCCTGAAGACGCGAGCGTCATGAACCTTGCCCGGCCATCCGACGTTGATGTTGGTAAAACGTCCCCTGTGGTCCACCAGTGCTTGCAGCACCATTGAAAAGTAGCCCTTTCGGTTGACGTACTGGCTGGCCTGGTGCTCCGGTCCCAGGATAGGGATGTGAGTTCCATCTATAGCCCCACCGCAGTTTGGGAATCCCATCGCGGCGAAGCCATCTATGATGACCTCCACGTTTCCCAGGGTCACTACCTTTGAGAGCAGTACCTTTCAGGGAGGGAGGGAGGGCGGTAGTGACGGATGGATGACGACAATTACCCAAAAGCACCCTCGACACATTTTTTTTACCCAGAAGGCATTGGCGGCTCGACCCAGAATTCCAATGGGCAGCGGGGACTGCGGGAACTGTGGGATAGCTGCCCACAGTGCACCGCTTCCAATGTCGATGCTTTCCCCGTTAGTGTGGACTCACAAAGTCGAATTACTGTCCTTAGTGTGGACACACACGTTCGACTTTGCAATATCGATTCCACATATTCGATTTAAGTGAAATCGAACTACCCTCGTAGTGTAGACATACCCTAAGTTTTCATCTGAAATGTACTAGAAATACTATAAAAAGTTTACTACTCTTTTGGGGGTGAGGGGGAGAGGAATTGGATTTTTATAGGGAAAATATACTATTTTAAAAATAAATACCCTCTTGACCTTAAACATTCACAACAGAATTGAACTATAATCTTCTTAAGAGTAACCTTTGTGCCATAACATTTTGAGAGGTGTTTTAGGACTTTATTGCCAAGGCTGCATGAATTCAGAGAGCATATGATTAGCATTAAACCAAAAAGCATTTTAATCCCTTTGTAAACTTAAAAGAGTGCCAAGAAAATAAAATACAGTGTTTCTGCCTCTATCTAAACCAAACTTTATGCCCAACAAAAGCAGGAAGTTTTAGAGATGAAGAACTTGAAGGTTCTATGCCTTAGATTCTGGTGTCACTTAAATGGATGTCTAAATCCTGAGCAACTCCATCAGCTTCTGTGACGTTACTCTAAATTTATACCGTGTAACAGAGCAGAATCTGCTCTACAGACCTCAGATGTTAACCAATTCAGTGGTGGATTATTTACAGCTCCCTAATAGAGAAGCTTACAAATAAGTGGCTCAGTTCAGTAAGGGCCAGTTTACAAGTTGCATGATACAATACAAAGCTTCTTTGTTTATTTTAAACAAATACACCAATTTTAGTTCTGCCCCATTTGTTAATGAAACGAGAGAACCCAATAGAAATTGATTAAATCAAAAATGTTTTGGTACTACAGGCAAATAAGATTTTAGATTTCAGGTCTTGCACACCTGTACCACGGATCAAAAACTAACCCAGTCATTTAAAAAAGTCTTCCATATTTGCAAACTGTGCACATATGTTTTTGAAAGACTTGCTGTTTGTATTATTACCACTCTGTCCTTTCCCTGCCCCATTTGTAACCTCTTCTGTTATGTCTTTAAATATCATAGAATCATAGACTATCAGGGTTGGAAGGGACCTCAGGAGGTCATCTAGTCCAACCCCCTGCTCAAAGCAGGACCAATTCCCAACTAAATCATCCCAGCCAGGGCTTTGTCAAGCCTGACCTTAAAAACCTCTAAGGAAGGCTATTCCATCACCTCTCTAGGTAACCCATTCCAGTGCTTCACCACCCTCCTAGTGAAAAAGTTTTTCCTAATGTCCAACCTAAACCTCCCCCACTGCAACTTGAGACTATTACTCCTTGTTCTGTCATCAGGTACCACTGAGAACAGTCTAGATCCATCCTCTTTGGAACCCCCTTTCAGGTAGTTGAAAGCAGCTATCAAATCGCCCCTCATTCTTCTCTTCTGCAGACTAAACAATCCCAGTTCCCTCAGCCTCTCCTCATAAGTCATGTGCTCCAGCCCCCTAATCATTTTTGTTGCCCTCCACTGGACTCTTTCCAATTTTTCCACATCCTTCTTGTAGTGTGGGGCCCAAAACTGGACACAGTACTCCAGATGAGGCCTCACCAATGTTGAATAGAGGGGAATGATCACATCCCTCGATCTGCTGGCAATGCCCCTACTTCTACAGCCCAAAATGCCGTTAGCCTTCTTGGCAACAAGGGCACACTGTTGACTCATATCCAGCTTCTCGTCCACTGTAACCAGGGCCGGCTCCAGGCACCAGGCACCCAAGCACGTGCTTGGGGCGGCACCTGGTAAGGGGCGGCGGGAGGAGCGCGGCTCGGCATTCCACGGGGGGGGGGGGGGCGCTCCGGCGGCGCTCGGCGGCAGCGCTCGGCGGGGGTGGGCTCGGGGGGCGGCGCTCGGCGGGGGGGAGGGCTCCAGCGGCGCGGCGCTCGGCACGGGGGCAGCGCTGGGGGGGGGGGGTTTCCGGCGGCGCTCGGCACGGGGGGGGCGGGCTCCGGCGCGCGGCAGTCGGCGGGAGCGGGCTCTGGCACGCGGCGTTCGGCGGGGGGGGGCGGCGCGGGCGCGGTGCTCGGCGGGGGGGGGCGGCGCGGGGCTTGCGCTGGGGGGGGTTCCGGCGGCGATCGGCACCGCGGGGGCGGGCTCCGGCGCGCGGCGCTCGGCGGGGGGGGGGCGGGTCGGCGCTTGGCTGGGGGCGGGTTCCGGCGGCGCTCGGCGCAGGGGGGGGTGGGCTCCGGCGTGCGGCGCTTGGCGGGGGGGCGGCACGGGGGCAGCGCTCTGGGGGGGGTTCCGGCGGCGCTCGGCTGGGGGGGGGGGCGGCGCTTTTTTTTGCTGCTTGGGGCAGCAAAAAAGCTAGAGCCGGCCCTGACTGTAACCCCTAGGTCCTTTTCTGCAGAACTGCTTCCTAGTCATTCGGTCCTTAGTCTGTAACAGTGAATGGGATTCTTCCGTCCTAAGTGCAGGACTCTGCACTTGTCCTTGTTGAACCTCATCAGGTTTCTTTTGGCCCAATCCTCTAATTTGTCTAGGTCCCTCTGTATCCTATCCCTACCCTCCAGCGTGTCTACCACTCCTCCCAGTTTAGTGTCATCTACAAACTTGCTGAGAGTGCAGTCCACGCCATCCTCCAGATCATTAATGAAGATATTGAATAAAACCGGCCCCAGGACCGACCCTTGGGGCACTCTGCTTGAAACCGGCTGCCAACTAGACATGGAGCCGTTGATCACTACCTGTTGAGCCCGACGATCTAGCCAGCTTTCTATCCACCTTATAGTCCATTCATCCAGCCCATACTACTTTAACTTGCTGGCAAGAATACTGTGGGAGACCGTATCAAAAAATTTGCTAAAGTCAAGGAATAACACATCCACTGCTTTCCCCTCATCCACAGACCCAGTTATCTCCTCATAGAAGGCAATCAGGTTAGTCAGGCATGACTTGCCCTTGGTGAATCCATGCTGGCTGTTCCTGATCACTTTCCTCTCCTCTAAGCGCTTCAGGATTGATTCCTTGAGGACCTGCTCCATGTTTTTTCCAGGGACTGAGGTGAGGCTGACTGGCCTGTAGTTCCCCGGATCCTCCTCCTTCCCTTTTTTAAAGATGGGCACTACATTAGCCTTTTTCCAGTCATCCGGGACCTCCCCCCATCGCCATGAGTTTTCAAAGATAATGGCCAATGGCTCTGCAATCACATCCACCAACTCCTTTAGCACCCTCGGATGCAGCGCATCCGGCCCCATGGACTTGTGCTCGTCCAGTTTTTCTAAATAGTCCCGAACCACTTCTTTCTCCACAGAGGGCTGGTCACCTCCTCCCCATACTGTGCTGCCCAGTGCAGCAGTCTGGGAGCTGACCTTGTTAGTGAAGACAGAGGCGAAAAAATCATTGAGAACATTAGCTTTTTCCACATCCTCTGTCACTAGGTTGCCTCCCTCATTCAGTAAGGGGCCCACACTTTCCTTGACTTTCTTCTTGTTGCTAACATATCTGAAGAAACCCTTCTTGTTACTCTTAACATCTCTTGCTAGCTGCAACTCCAAGTGTGATTTGGCCTTCCTGATTTCACTCCTGCATGCCTGAGCAATATTTTTATACTCCTCCCTGGTCATTTGTCCAATCTTCCACTTCTTGTAAGCTTCTTTTTTGCGTTTAAGATCAGCAAGCATTTCACTGTTAAGCCAAGCGGTCGCCTGCCATATTTACTATTCTTCTACACATCAGGATGTTTTTTTCCTGCAACCTCAATAAGGATTCTTTAAAATACAGCCAGCTCTCCTGGACTCCTTTCCCCCTCATGTTATTCTCCCAGGGGATCCTGCCCATCAGTTCCCTGAGGGAGTCAAAATCTGCTTTTCTGAAGTCCAAGGTCCGTATTCTGCTGCTCTCCTTTCTTCCTTGTGTCAGGATCCTGAACTCGACCATCTCACGGTCACTGCTTCCCAGGTTCCCATCCACTTTTGCTTCCCCTACTAATTCTTCCCGGTTTGTGAGCAGCAGGTCTAGAAGAGCTCTGCCCCTAGTTGGTTCCTCCAGCACTTGCACCAGGAAATTGTCCCCTACACTTTCCAAAAACTTCCTGGATTGTCTGTGCACTATTGTATTGCTCTCCCAGCAGATATCAGGGTGATTAAAGTCTCCCATGAGAACCAGGACCTGCGATCTAGTAACTTCTGCTAGTTGCCGGAAGAAAGCCTCATCCACCTCATCCCTCTGGTCTGGTGGTCTATAGCAGACTCCCACCACGACATCACCCTTGTTGCTCACACTTCTAAACTTAATCCAGAGACTCTCAGGTTTTTCTGCAGTTTCATACCGGAGCTCTGTGCAGTCAAACTCCTCTCTTACATACAATGCAACCCCCCCCCCCACCTTTTCTGCCCTGCCTGTCCTTCCTGAACAGTTTGTATCCATCCAACTATGATTGTAAGCTCTTTGGTGCAGGGATTTTCTTTTACTGTCTGTCTGTACAGTAGCAGAAATATGCTTAACAAAACAATATGAGTACTATTCAAAAACATTAAGGAGAGATATTCTCCCATCCATGTACAGTAGTTTGCATGGCAATTTCCCATATTGCTAATGGAAATTACATGCACATCAGTGGAAGACTAGATTTCATAGTCTAAAGCAGGGGGAGAGATAGAGAAAATCTAATAGATGTTTGGAGGATGATAGAGTGGGCCCCATTACTGCAGTATAAATAATATACCATTTCCCCCCCAAGACAACTAGAACGTTACTTACTTTGAATGCTGGATTTCAAAAAAGGAATATTTACCAGCCCCCTGACAGATGATGTGCTGCAGTATGACAGGTGTACAGATACTGTGGTAACAGGGCTGCATGCCTACATTAGATAGACAGATGCAAAAACAGGGAATCAAGACTTTGGACCTGATTCAAAACCCATTTAAGTCAATGGAAAGACTCCTATTGATTTCAGACTCAGACGTCTTTTAATTGGGCCTTTTCCCCTAGGTCAAATGAGATATTTATTCTTCAGCTGGTTGCCCTTTTAAACAAAATAGTAAAGGAAATATATTGATAAGAATGATATTTGATGAGGCTATTACTGCTACAGTATTCTACAGCAACAGAATTCAAACAGATTGCATCGTTTCCAGGGAGAATGCCCAAATGCTATATTTGTTTTATTTAGAACTAGTGTAACTGGGTCCACCTCTTCCTAAGTGCCCCCTTGTGGCCTAGGATGGCTCTGCAACACCGTGTCTCAGTGTCCCTCTTTCACGGAGCAACTAAAAAGCTCCACCCAGTCCACATTGTCTTACGACGTTCCCCTTCTGGAGGGGGATCCAATGTATTTAACACACACAGACATCCATACTTCATGTTGGCTTCACCCAGCTGGCCACCAGTTCTGTGGTTCCCTCTCCTTGACTCAGGAGTCCCCAGCCCCACTTCCCGGAGCTGGGTTGTAATCCACGTAGTCGCTTTCTCCTCTGCAGGAGCCTGTCTTGCTCCCAGCAGCACTCACTGGCAGCTGCTTCTTTGGGTCAGCTGCGGCTTTCCAGACTTTTGTCCTGACTGGCACTTGCAGCCCTACCTACCTACCTACCTTGAGCATTACAGGCTCCCACTCAGCTACAGATATACATTGCAGCTCGTCAGGGGTCTAGGGGCTTCTGAAATATAGAAGATAGGCCTCCCAGCCTGGGAAGATGCACAAGCCATGCAAGTCTTAGCACACTAAAAATAGCTGTGTGGATGTTTGACTCAGGCTATCAAACTCACCCAACCCACTAGGCTTCAGAGCCCAAGCGAGAACATCTACATTCCTAGTTTTAGCATGCTAGTTCAAACCCCACTAGTGCGAGTCTGTCTACCTGGGCTGGGGTGCAAACATACACTTCTTTATGTCCTGAGTTAGTCACATGACCTCATTCATCATCACTCATTCTCCCCAACTGGGGAGAGGGGCTAAGCTTGTCATAGAGGAGGGGCTGATGTCTATCTCCCCATAAGGGGCCCAGCCACTCTGACAGCTAGATTCTGCCACCCTTACTCATGTTTGGTAGTAATTTACTTTGCAAGTGAGCCCACTGAAATCAGCACTGGATATCAGAACAGGGTATTAAGGCCCCAATCCTGCACAAACTTATCCTCATTAGCCTAAATTTACAAAAAGAACTAGTGATTTGCAGTATGTCACAGGGCCAGGGGCGGCTCTATGTATTTTGCCGCCCCAAGCACGACAGTGAGGCAGCCTTCGATAGCGCGCCTGCGGGAGGTCCGCTGGTCACGCGGATTTGGCGGCATACCTGAGGGAGGTCTGCCGGTCCCGTGCCTTCGGCGTACCCGCCGCCGAATTGCCGCCGAAGCCACGGGACCAGCAGACCTCCCGCAGGCATGCCGCTGAAGGCAGCCTGAGTGCTGCCCTCACGGCGACCAGCACACCTCCCCCCGCGGCTTGCTGCCTCAGGCACGCGCTTGGTGCGCTGGTGCCTGGAGCCACCCCTGCACAGGGCAAGTACACCCCGTCCCCCTTTGGGGCAGGCAAGGGCATTGTAGCCTCATGGTTAAGTCTGGCTGACTACCCTTAGCCTCTGGACAGTAGGGCCCAGTGGCCAAAGGCCATGAGGTTGCCTTTTCTCACAGAGTTATGTGGCCTAGTTGTCAGAGAACGTATCTGCCCTCTCTCTCAGGGTGGTATGGCCTTATGGCCAGAGTTAATATGGCCTCCCCTCTGCACAAGACTGTGCAGCCTACTGCCAGACTTAATAAGGCTTCCCTTCTCCACAGGGTTATGAAGCCTAGTGGCAAATCAGGGAGGTGGACTGGCCACCACCAGGGGGATGGGTGGACCCTGGCCCTCCCTACTCCACCAGCTCCCAGTCCAGGGCCCTGGCAGTGATATATGTGCACGCCACTGAGTCAGCGGGGATCCGACCAAAACACGGCACAATGACTAGCCCCTTGGCTACTTCCTACCTTGTCCCTGATGCAATGGCCCTGGCATCTCCAGGGTCTTTGGGCTCTTCAGCCTGTGCAGCTCCTGGTGGCTCCAACCTTTCTTGGGCATCTGCAGGTGCTTGGGTATCAGGCTGGGTCTCGGCACCTCTGACTTCCATGGTCTAGGGCAGTGGTCACCAACTGGTCGATCCTAGAGAATCTCCCAGTCAGTCTCGACCTCCGGTGGTACAGCGGGGCTGCCACTAAGGCAGGCTTCCATGCCTGCCCCGGCCCCAAGCTGCTCACGAAAGCGGTCAGCACAGCCCCGCGGTCTCCCTCCGCACGCTGCTCCTGCCTGCAAGCACCACCCCTGAAGCTCCCATTGGCCGGGAACGGGGAGCTGTGGCCAATGGGAGCTGCGGGGGTGGTGCTTCCAGAGAGGGGCAGTGCACGGAGCCATGTGCTCCCTGCCCCGCCCCCAGGGGCTACAGGGGCACATTGGCCCCTTCTGGGAATGACGTGGGGCCAGGGTAGGCAGAGAGCCTGCCTTAGCCTCGCTGCACCGCTGACCGGAAGCCGCCCAAGGTAAGTGCTGCCCAGCAGGAGGCCACACCCCAACCCTGAGCCCCCTCCCGGAGCCTGCACCCCAAACTCCCTTCTGTTCCCCAAGTCCCTGCCCCAGCACCCCGCATCCCCCCTGCACCCCAACACGCTGCCCGAGGCTCAGCCCGGAGCCTCCTCCCACACTGAGAATCCCTTGGCCCCAGCCCAGAGCCTGCCCCCCTTCCCGAACCCCAACCCCATACCCCAGTGAAAGTGAGTGAGGGTGGGGGAGAGCAGCAATGGAGAGAGGGGGGATGAAGTGAGCGGGGTGGGTCTTTGAGGAAGGGGCGGGGTAGATCCTGGGTTGCCCTTAAATTCAAAAAGTGATCTTGGGCATAAAAAGTTTGGAGACCACTCGTCAAGGGCTTCCACAGGTACTGGGCTGGAGCCATCAAGGTGTGTCTTCCCTCCGTGGCGGTCAGCCCAGATTGAGCTGAGTTACTCCCTTTTATATCGGTGCTCCAGTTGGAGCATGCCTAGAAGGGACAAGGTGGGTAGGACTTGCTCCTCACAGAGTGTTGGGTTAATCCCTTTTTGGCCAGTGCAAGGCAAGTACATGCCGTCACAGGGTGCCTCAATTTTTGGGTGCTCAACTTCAGTCAACTTAAAGTGACCTGATTTTCAGAGCATGTTCAGCAGTCTCTGAAAAATCAGGCACCCAAATTACTAGTCACTTGAAAATTTAGGCCATTGACTTCAATGGGATTACTCATGTACAAAAAACTACACACATGTGGTAGGTTCAGGGCCTAAACATCAAGAGCAGACAAGTTTTAAGTATTCTCAACATTGTATAGAAGATTACCGGACTTCAATTTTTAAAAACAGCACGCCTCAATAAGTTATTTCCCAAACTGGAGCAACTTTCAATTTGAAAGGGCTTTTTATTGTATAAACCAAAAATACTTATTTTAAATTGTCTACAAATACTAGACTATAACCAATCATGTCCATTACCTAATATCACAACATTTTTCTAGTATCAGAGGGGTAGCCATGTTAGTCTGGATCTGTAAAAAGCAACAGAGGGTCCTGTGGCACCTTGAAGACTAACAGATGTATTGGAGCATAAGTTTTCGTGGGCGAATGCCCACTTCGTCAGACCCATGCGTCTCACAAAGTGGGCATTCACCCACGAAAGCTTATGCTCCAATACATCTGTTAGTCTTCAAGGTGCCACAGGACCCTCTGTAACATTTTTCTAGCAATCTGTGATAAACAGATCATATGTAAATAGGTCATATGGAAAGTATGGAGCATAACCAACAGCCCTATACTTCAAGAGTGAGTAATTAAAACAGTGAAGTAAAGCACAAAGCAAATCATAACTTCATAGCTGCTATAATACATCTGGTTAGAACAACCTTAGAGTCCATTGATTTTAAAATTGTTCTATAACAGGATTTCTTTCATCTTTTGACAGTCAAGATGATTGCACTATAGATTTTTTCCCTTCAGAGTTGAGAAGATATGTTGACTAAGAAGAGTGTGACAAAACTGCAGTCCTTAAATAAATGAAGAAATACTAGTACACCTATAATAGTTCTTATAGAAGTACTAGTACTATTTTAGACAGAGATCTCAAGATGTAAATGAAAACCAACACTACCACAATGTTGCGAAGAGGGGTCATTTACTAGCAAGTAACTCATTTTTTATTCCTAATGAAACAGAATAATTTTTCATTGAACTATAAGTTTCCAGAGATGTCTATAGACTGCCTTCCATTGCCTACTTGAGCCTATTTGAAAGGATGCTTGTATTCAGTGTGAACATTGTCTGGACCCTTGCAGAGATCGACTGCATGATGATCATGTGAGGTAGAAATAATGAATACAGAAGGCTAGATTCTTAGCTGCAGCTGAAATAGGCTTGGCAGAGCTGAGAAGGATGACAAAGGTAGCTGCTTTAAGACCTTTGTGGTTTCCTAATCCTGATGTTGCAAACATCCTGGCCACCGATATAAATTAGAACAGCCCTGAAGTTGCTCTAAATTATGCACAGCTGCCAGTGGCCTGAAGGGGCCTTTCTAGCAGCTGGAAATCACCCATGTGGCAGCACTCCAGCTATATAACCTTTTCTTCTGCACTAGCTGCTGATTGCTCCTGAAAGGTATTTCGCACCCTCAACTCCTAAAAAAATCAGTGGCAGTTTAGGGTGCTTGACAGGGTTAGCCCCTGCAAACAATAAAAATAAAAATAAAAAAAGCAGCACTCTCGGCATCCTGCTGCTCCTCTCCACCTGCACTGGAGAGCGGAGATGGTTTCCCAGTGTGTTCAGAGTCAACTGTGGCCCTTTCTTGGGCTGGAGGAATTTGGCCTAATTAGGAATAAAAGCATGACGCACCTTTAGAGTCAAAGAGAACCCTATCTTGGAAGTATGCTTGGAACAACAGAATTCCATGCCTGACGAGAGAGCAGCCTGTTTTCCTCCACAAAGAAAGCTTGAGATACAAAGTGACTCCATGATTCCTAAGAAAATCAGCAGCCATCTGATCTATCCCATTAAAGCACAAGCCAGAAAAGCTCCTCTCTCTATACTGATGCCTTGTACTAATCAACAGCAATCAGATAAAGACAAAGCTTATTACTGGTTATGCAAGAGACAGTTTCTTCCAAGTAACAAGAGAGCAGGGACATTGCTCCAGCATAAAAGAGAATTACACTGTGGTGTCATCTACCTGATATGGAAGACAAGCATGCACTATGTAATGACAACTCTAAGGGAGATCAAATAAATATTTAAGAGATTGAATCTGGAGAATGACCCTGAGGAAATCTCATGTACTTACAGCATGGATGAGTAGCTGTACAGGAATGGGCCCTCTGAGAACTCAAAGCAAACTAAGATGGGACTGAATAGGTCACAGTGAAGCTCCACAGACATTTCAGTAAAATTACATGATCTGCAGTATCAAGGAGTATTGGGGGGGGGGGGAGAAATCTATCAATACCAATAGAATTATTAAGAATTAACAAGAAAGAGTAACTGCAGAGATCCACCAAGGCAGACTGTAAAATGGCCTTATCAAGAATCAACGAGATGTTGAATAAGGTAGATGGGGGCACCTTTTCCAAGTATGTGCCAGAAACTTTACAGATGGAATGGTAACTTAGTACAATATCTGATGGTAAAGTCCATGGGTCAGACTCTCCACAAAGTGGACTTAACGCATCTGTATATGGCCTGCAGAGGATTCTCCCTGTGAAGGGGAACACTCCAATGGAGTAGCTGCTTCCTGCACCCGACACCCCCACCTCATTTTTGGCAGGGAAGGAAGAGGTGTTATAAACAGTCAAAATGGTACATCTTGATTTTAGTAGGGCTTTAGACATAGTCCTGCATTACAGTCTCATAAGCAAACTAGGAAACTGTGTTCTAGATGAAATTACTAGAAGGCAGATGCACAGCTGGTTGAAAGACCATACTCAGAGAGTAGTTATCAGTGGTTCACAGTCAAACTGGGAGGATGTATCTAGTGGGGGTCCCACAGGGGTCAGCCCTGAGTCTGGTACTGTTCAATATTTTCATTAATGACTTGGATAATGGAGTGGAAAGTATGCTTATAAAATTTGCAGATGACACAAAGGTGGGACAGGTTGCAAGCACTTTGAAGGATAGGATTAGAATTCAAAATGAACTTGACAAATTGGATAATTGGTCTGAATTCAGGAAAAAAGAAATTCAGTAAAGACAAGTGCAAAGCATGGAGGAAAGAAAAATCAAATGCACAACTCCAAAATGGGGAAGAACTGGCTAGGTGGTAGTATTGCTGAAAAGGGGAATTAGAGTGGATCACAAATTGAATATGAGTCAACACTGTGATGCAGTTGTGAAAAATGCTAATATTCTGGAGTATTAACAGGAGCATCATATGTAAGACATTGGAGGTAGTTGTCTTGCTCTACTCGACACTGGAAATGCCTCAGCTGGAGTATTGCGTCCAATTTTGGCCACCACACTTTAGGAAAGATGTGGACAAACTGGAGAGAGTCCAGAGGAGAGCAACAAAAACAATAAATGTTTAAAAAATCTGACCTATGAGGACAGGTTAAAAAAAACTGGGTATGTTTACTCTTGAAAAAAGGACGGTTATCAAGTCTGCTGCCCTCCGCCCTACCCCATTCTTCAAATATGTTAAGGGCTAGGGCTGTCATGGATTGTTCTCCATGTCCACTGAAGGTAGGATGAGAAAGTAATGGCCTTAATCTGCAGCAAGAGAGATGTAGGTTAGATATGATTGTGACAGACTGTACCCTTATGTTCACCACTTTTACAGAACTATGATACATTTTGTACAAAGTATGCCTTGTGAAGTATTATTTGAAAACACAATTTGCTGATCATTATTGTCCTGGTAAAATGTGTGTGCGAATATTGTGTGAAAGTTAAGATTCTACAGTATGATGTTACTAAAGCATATTCCAAATTTGGGGAAGCAGCCCAAGCCAGTTCCTCGGAGACAAAAGGCAAACAGATACCCAGCCAGGTGTCAACAAAATCAATTGGCCAATCACCTGGGTTAACAGTCATTCTTTGGCAGGAAGAGGGGTGTGAGCGAGAAAGCAAACAGAATTGCTGTCGCTTGAACCCCAGCTGGAGATGATTCTCAAAGAAGAGAAATACTATTAGAAGGGAGAACAGAGGACACAAATCACCTCTCTCTTCTCATCTCTACTCACAGAATCAACAACATTTGAAAAACAACAGGAACATCACTGAATGGGAGGAGGGATCCTGGCTGAAAGATCCAACCAGATTGCTGTAAGCATATGGTGAGAGAAATCTTTGCTTTGAATTCACTTAGCTTGGTAAGTTAGGTATTAGTTTGCATTTTACCTTTTATTTCTTTGTAACCAATTCTGACTTTCATGCCTTGTTATTCATAATCACTTAAAATCTATTATTCTGTTGATAATAAACTTGTTTTCTTGTTTTATCTAAACCAGTGTGTGTTTGGATTGAAGTGTTTGGGAACTTCCATTTGAGATAAGGTTTGTGTAGATCATTTTCTATTAAAGAAATGGTGGACTTTCTATGAGCTTGTACCTCACAAAAGGAAAGAGCAGGGCAGTACAAGATGCACATTTCTGGGGACAAATCTGGAACTGGGAATTTGCTGGTGTCTCTCTGTAACATAATTCAGGAGTGGATGGCTAGAAGCACTCATAATTCACCTGGGAGTGATTTTGCATACTAGAGACTGTGTGTGAACAGATCAGAAGTGGGTGTTCTCACAGCGAAGGAGTATGAAAGGCAACCCAGGTTAGAGAACTAAGAGGACACAGCTGTTCAGCAATCCAGATTGTACCATGGGGAATGTCACAATGAGGAATAACTTTCTAATCATACACGTAGTTAAGCTCTGAAATAGGCTTCCAAGGGAGGCTGTGGAATCCCCATAATTTTTAAGAACAGGTTGGACAAACACATCAGGGACAGTCTAGTTTTATCTGGGCCAGCCTTGGTGTAGGGGCTGGACTTGACTTCTCAAGGTCCCTTCCAATCATACATTTCTGTGAAAGCATGGGTTGGGAGGCAGGGAGTTAGTGTGAGAAATAGGTCTGACAAATAGAGCTACACCCTATGCTCCACTGGTTTACAGTCTCATCAGATACGCTCACTGGGCCAGATCCTAGCCAAACTGGCAGAGAATCTGGCCCCCTTTCTTTAAGGAAATTAGGAAATCCCATTCATGCTGAACATAACCACCACCTTAATTCATAAAATTGTAATTTAACAAGAATGCAAATCTGATTTCAGGACGCTGTTTCAAATGTTAAATTATTAACAATTAAACATATTTTTATTTTTCTTGATTATCTCCCTCTTCACCACCACATCACTTTAAAATATCTCGCCTTGCTTTTAAAGCCCCTAAGGAATTATACTCCTGCCTCCATTTATGACCCTGGTCTCTCATATCACCCCTGCTTCTTCCACTCTGCCAACAACTCTGGCCTCAGCACCCTACTTGCCTGCTTCCCCCACAACAATCTGTGCCTTCTTCAGTGGTTCCCCCATACATGAAATGGCCTCCAATTGCACCCTGCCAAACCACTCTCTACCATATTCCCACCATGAAGTTGTGGAAGAGAGTTTGGAAACATAATGCTACTTTCTGGGGGGAAAATCAATGTATCATCTCTTGTGGTTTCCTGGGAAGCTGTTGATAAATAGGTTACTGCCACCTTTAACATCATGTATTTTAATGTAATGGGCACCTGGAACTGTATCAGGGAAGTTGAACAAGTATTTCATGAGGAAAATATCTATACTGCTGCTATTTAAAGAAACAAAGCAGGTTTTGACTGCCTGAGGAAGAAACACAAGGGAAGAGCTGGTGGAGGTCTCATGTCTTATTATTAGGAAGACACTCAACTACAAGAGAGACATGGAAGTGTATGAGATGAACACACCTACTGAGTTGGATTGCGTCACTATCAAGTTCAAGGATGAGGTGCTCAGAACTGTTAATGTCTATCATCCAGATGCCAGCCTAATTGATAAAGAGAAACATGCAATAGCATTGGGAAACTTCAGCCACACAATTATCTGTGGAGATTTTAATTCCATAAGTGAAGTTGGGGGGCAGAGTGGAGAGGAAATGACTGATTCAAATAGAATTTTACTAGAGAACTTTGTCACTGACAATTATTTAGTTGTTGTTGTAGTCATGTTGATCCCAGAATATTAGAGAAACAAGGTGGGCGAAGTAATATCTTTTATTGGACGAACTATTGGTGAGAGAGACAAGTTTTTGAGCTTACACAGAGCTCTTGGACATTAGTTATAACTCTGATCAGCAGCATGTCCATGAGCTTGGATTCTTTTGGAGGATGTTGGATCATTGACCTGCACTCACTTGTTGGAGTAGGAAGATAGTGAGCTCTCAATTGATCAACAGGAGGTAGAACTTTCATAAGTTGACTGGTCATATTTCACAGACACACTTGAGACCATTATTTTTCAAACATTATGAAACAACCTTGAGGAAGATCTTAAGGTCTTTTGAATCTGCTGTGCAGAAATCATCTTGCCTCTTGAGATGCTCTTTTTACTGACGAAACGGGGTCACACATTAGGAATGATATTGGCAGAGAAAATCTTATTAAGGAAAAGAAGTTTGATTTGAGGTTGAATGGAATCCCAGAGATGAAGAGGCCAGAGGAAAATAGAACAAAGTCTTGAAAGAGGTCAATATGAAAATAGCTAAATGTAGACTAAGGCATTGGGAAGAGATTTGTGAAAGTATGGATCCTCACAGAGGAAAAGATGTATAGATACTGAAGAAAATTGAGAGCAAAGAAATGAAGACTGGTAATCTAAAAAAACCTCCACCAATAACCTGAAAACTGGGTGTGCAGTGGCATTAGATGACAAAGTCTGTGAATATGCTGGACAGACATTATGCCAAGACTAGCATGCTTATGTACAAAGATGAGGATAGAGCCACTGCAAAACATTCAAGACAGATTAAGCAAAGTGTGAAGGAGTAGAGGAACTGCTGCCTGGCACAGCAGGGGTTGAAGAAAACCTGTGGGTTCAGCTAGCCCTGCCCCATTATACCTGAAGCCAATGCCAGGCCTGGAGGAGGGGAGAAAAGAAGGGAGCCTGGTTCAGTTGGGGGCTGACTGGTGAGGAGGCAGGAGCTCTCTGTTTGCCTGCCTGAGACACAGACGAGCAGCCTGCCAGCCAACGCAGCTACTGGAGGCAAGTAAGTCTTCCCCTGCCATGGGGAGCCTGCGGGTACGCCCCAAGTGCAAAGTAACTGGCCCAGTGGGGCCACACCACAAACTAAAAGGACTTTCATAGGAAGCAGCCCAGGAAAACAGGTCCTGAATTCCCCCCCCCCCCCCCGGCCAGGAGAAAGATCCATCTCCCCTGTTTAGGGGGATGAATGACACAGGACTCTGGGCCAGAAGCTGGTGGAGAGGGACGGGTCAGGTCCCCCCTATAGTCCCTCCCCCTTAACCAATGATCCAACCACTAAACCGCCCAGCCACTAAAGGCCCTGTCACACAGAGAGACAAATAATCTGATGTGCAGACAGATTCAATTGAGTACCCCAGCTTCAGGAAGCTCTCATACATGAGCTAGAAGATGCAACAGAGAAGCTCAAGCCAAGCATATCCTCTGGACTGGACCATATCTATGGCTATATGGTAAAGCACTTTGGGAAGCAGACTAAAGTTAGGTTGCTGGACATCATAAACAAATTGTGGACAAATGCAAAGGTACCTAACTGCTGACTTCCACCATTTATTGCTTCCTAGAACTTGCGAGGATCCCTCTTCTCTGGACAGCTATTGATCTGTATCTTTAACCAGTCACCTCTGTAAGACAGTGGAAAGAAACGTACAATCAAGACTTCTATGGTGGCTTCTAAAAGAAAGGAAGCTAGAACGTACCCAAATGGCATACAAGCCCTTGCACTTCTCAACTATGAACGTTTGTCTTTGGTCAACTTATTATTGATGGATTTCAACAAAAGCCACCACAGTCATCCACAGGAGTCTTTTTGGATCTCAGTGTGGCATTTGTTAGAGTCTGGCATGATAAGCTCTTGGTGAAACTCAATGAGATGGGAATCTGTGGCAAAATGCACATCTAGATAAGAGATTTTCTACAGTATAGGAAAACAGTAAGATTAAATGGTACTCTTTCAAAGACCAGGACAATCAGGATGGGAGTTCCTCAGGGCTCAGTTTTAGTCCTCTTCTTTTCCTGCTGTATTTCTCTGAACTATGAGGCCACTTGAGATCTGTGTATGTATTGATGTTTGTTGACTCGCAAGTGGCAAGTTCTTCAGTTCCTTTAGAAGAAACCAGAGTGCTATCAACAATGCAGTTTACTTTACAAATGCAAAGTACTCTGCTTAGGAAGGAACAATCAGTTGAACACATACAAAATGGGAATGACTGCCTAGGAAGGAGTACTGCGGAAAGAGATCTGGGGGTCATAGTGGATCACAAGCTAAATATGAGTCAACAGTGTAACACTGTTGCAAAAAAAAGTGAACATCATTCTGGAATGTATTAGCAGGAGTGTTGTAAGCAAGACACGAGAAGTAATTCTTCCGCTCTACTCTGCACTGATTAGGCCTCAACTGGAGTATTGTGTCCAGTTCTGGGTGTCACATTTCAGGAAAAATGTGGACAAATTGGAGAAAGTCCAGAGAAGAGCAACGAAAATGATTAAAGGTCTAGAAAACATGACCTATGAAGATTGAAAAAATTGGGTTTGTTTAGTCTGGAAAAGAGAAGACTGAGCGGGGACATAACAGTTTTCAAGTACATAAAAGATTGTTACAAGGAGGAGGGAGAAACATTGTTCTTCTTAACCTCTGTCGACAGGACAAGAAGCAATGGGCTTAAATTACAGCAAGGGAGGTTTAGGTTGGACATTAGGGAAAAACTTCATAACTGTCAGGGTGGTTAAGCACTGGAATAAATTCCTAGGGAGATGTGGAATCTCCATCACTGGAGATTTTTAAGAGCAGGTTAGACAAACACCTGTCGGGGATGGTCTAGATAATACTTAGTCCTGCCATGAGTGCAGGGGTCTGGACTAGGTGACCTCTTGAGGTCCCTTCCAGTCCTATGATTCTATGATTTATACAGAGGCTCAGAAAGGAAGGCAATGGATCTTTTCAATGGATCCAATAACACATTGGTATATATGGGAGTGAGATAGCTGATGATCTGGACAAAGTTGGAAGATCAGAAACTAAGGTAGGAATGATAACGGTTGAGGATATTGAAGCCTTATCAAGGAAAAATATTAGCTGAAATAAATGGTCAAGAGATAAAAGATCCTCTGATTGATATCAAAATATCTTGGAAAATAACATCCACTATTGAGACTGCAGAGAGGGCACACCTCAGAAATAAAAAATCAATAGAGATGGGACCAAGATATATCAACGTTGCTAGTTGTGTCAGGAGCAGGCTTTAACACCTACCCATTCTTTTGAGCATGATATTGTAAGGAAAGCAATGATCTTAGATTTCACTCCTGGGATCAATCCCTGGATTTCACTCCTTGGATCAACAAAGGACCCTGTAAGAGTCACTGAATTCATTCTCAAACTTCATGGCTTGATATGATTATTGTGGGACAAGACAAGACCACACCACCCTACCCTCTCTGAGGATAGAAAATTCATCCACAGCAGGAACTTGAAATAGTCAATTTTGCAGATGAATCCTGAATCATTTTCAGAAAATCACTTAGAGAAGGAACACTTGGGAATATGTTCCCGTTACGCAAATGTGTGCCTGACGTGCTCGTTTAAAACGGATATTTCAGTCTGTGACAGACCATTACAATGCCTGCCTTCACCTTTCCCTTTGCTTTGTGCATCTTTAAACTTCATTGAATAATAGTCTTAAATGCTCACTTAACCTGATCAAACTGAGCCCAGCAAATCTACCTCCACTCCAAAATGCAAATCAAATAATGACTGGAAAATGAAGGCAAACTACCACCTCAGAGAGTGAGTGAGTGTGAGTGAGAGATGGCCCAATGGAAATAATGGTCTCTAGAATGTGTCCTAACACAGATCAATACCTATAATGAGGTTCCTCATGCTCCAATAACTACTGGAATTGAATGGTAAGAAGCATACTGGACAAAGAGTAAAACTGCCTTCTCCGGGGGGAAAAATGAATAAAAAGGAATTCACTTTAAGTGAAAATTATTTAAAACTAAAGGACTAAACCAAATGGCTGTTGAATAAAAAGGGTTGCTTGCACTAATGAAAAAGCTCCCAGAAATGGTTTACAACTATATGCAGCCATAACATAAAACATAAGAGCACCCAAGCAGATTTTAAAATATTTTCTATTAGGTGCTGCTTAAGTGGTGTGTCCTGTGCAGTATTAGTAGAAGTGAGGTCTTTTTCCTCCTTTGCAGTTAGACAATTACATTTTAATTCCTTGTTAAGAATGTGATGACTCTTCCTACTATAAGTAGATATGTAAGAGGGCTTTGTAACAAAGTAATTGGAGAGACCATTCTCCTCACCTCGCATTTAATTATGAATTAAAAATGGGTCAATTTCTAAGAAAAATATGGCCAAGTTATACTTTAAAAATGTGCTTGGTTTTTTGTTTTCTTTAATTAACAGATAGGGACATTCACAATTATTTCCCCACACTTTTAATGCAAGAACAAGATTTTGCATAAAGAGATTTGGGGCACGCAAAAGAAAACAGAATAAAAAACATTCACAAGAAATTGAATGAAATGGACACTGAGTGTCTCACAGCTCTATCTGAAAGTGTAACAAGGAATTACACAACTCTAGGCTCCTACTTTTGGATCCAAATGCAGATTGGGTCTCTAGCATTACACAGCATTTTCTGATAACCATAGAAATAGAAAACCTATCATATCAATTCTATGTTCAAATCCACAATGAGAATGTTAACTAATGCAGGGAGATCTGTCAGTAATAAATAATAATTAAAAACAACCCCACAACACACACTTCTTGCAAATAGTATAGATTGGTCAGCTTGACTATCAGGACAACATTAGATGTTTTGCACTAAGCATATAAGTGACTACACTATTACACCTATCTAGTACCTGGTCCTACTCCCATTATCATCAATAGGAATTTTTCTGCCAATATCAATGGAAGCAGAATCAGGTCCCTGGTGGTTCTATGCTGATCTAATCACATCTAACACATCACTTTCTAATTCAGCAGTGAAGGACAGTGTGCTTTTGTTTGTTTTGATGGTTTGAAGAATTTACCAGTTTTATTCATTCTCAATGGGAATAAAGTAACCCATTAAAGCTAAATAACTAACACAGAAAGCAAGCAAGACTTGTTTCTTTTTCAGGATCTACCTCCAGTCACCTGATCACACTACCAGTTAGTTCTTCACTGTGTTTCTTGGCAGCCAGCAAGCAACCGCAGAGAGCAAGAACCAGCAGGAGAAGTAACAACTTGGGAGAGAAAAGTGAGTAAAAAGATTTCAACCGAGAAAGTTAGATTCTAACATAAATAGAAGAGAAACTGGGGTTAGCAGCTAAATCTCAAGGGAGGTAACTCAGATTATTGACACTACAAATTGGAATAAAATTACATCATACAAGAAAATTACATCATACAAGAAACATCGATGAAAAGTGACAAGGATGCAAGTGAAAACATTGAAATGAGACAGACAACTACTGTGGCATGATTTAAGAAGAGAGGATCAGAGGTAAAACGGAAAGCAAGATGCAGCTGACCCAGAACTGAATGAGAAAATAAAGTAAACATAAAGTGAAAGCCCAGTAAAAATAAATTGAGATGGAAATAAATAGAAATCAGTAGGTAAATAGAAAAGAGGAAAGAAACAAGATGATTTTAATGATACTCTGTAGAAAGTGAAATTAAGTACATAGACTGATGGGGAACATTTTAGTATTCTGCATTAGTTTTCACAGAAATATACTTTTGATTGACAGACAAATGCTATTGTTATTTAGAAAACAGGCAGATTGTTTTTACCACCCTGGAGGTGCACTTACAAAGTCTTCTATATGCCCACATCCGCGTTTGTAAAAGAAAGAACGCATCTGCTTGCATCAGATTCATCAGCAATAGCTATCGTATTGAGCAGGCTACAAGCAGCTTGCAGCAAACTGCAGTTTATACCTACCTGCATTTTGATAGTCTCTTCTATACACAGGGGAGGGAGCAGAGCACAGATCTGTTTCTGGAACACACCCGAGGGAGTGCTTTACCTTACCTTGGATACACCGACAGTACCACTGGATGTCACTGTTGCTTCATAAAAGTCAAAAGCTGTACCAGGCGCCTATAACATTTTGTAAGAAGCTTACCTGTTATCTGGAAGATTTTTCCAGAAGGACCAATGTTATAAAAGTAATATACACTATTACAGAATACTTTACAGTGTTTATGTTGCCTTGTGTGGCACTTTAATCAATCATTCCCCTCATGAATTGTTTGTTTCTGTTACAGATATATTGTTTAGCATATTTCCAATACTGAAGTTTGCTCATATTGTGTTTCTTCACTTTTCCTTGTACCAGTTATTGAGATTTGTGGGGTTTTTTGTTTTGTTTTTAATTATTGTCTCCCTGTATGGGGAAAAAAGGCTCTCTCTACCTGTTACATCTGGTCATGTAGGCTGTGAGCCTCTTTCAGGCAGAGACTTCTTTATTTGTCCACACATTGCCTAGCAGAATGGAGCCAAGAACATTGACTAAGGTACCTACATGCTCCTCCAATACAAATATCACATCAGAAGCAAATGGAGGGGCTACGGGGGTGGGGTGGGGTGGGGGTGGGGAAGGCAGTAACAGTTCCCATTGATTGCTTGTGTTACTGGTGACTGATTGAGGAGAACTTATCTTTCTATGTAAAATCCCCTAAGAAAAAGGGGAGCCAGACTCCACCTGAGCCTCCGGGCTAGCACCCCAAGGGCACACTTGGTGCATCAACCCATTAAAGAAATGAAGTTATACTGATTTACATCAGGTAAGGGAGTGGCCCTCTGTGTTCTTGTCAGCATAAAGTCAAACTGAGAATTTCAAACAACTTTTATCGTGGTGAACATTGACTTTTTTAATGGTCACCAACACTAACTGCTTGCACTATTTCCCTGTACATAGAATAGGAAATAAATGAAGTACCTCATAACACTGAGTGGTAAGACCTGGTGAATGCTGACTTTTTAAATGGTGGCCATAGTGTAGTGCACCAAGTGAATCTAGACACAGAGGTCCCTTCACCTACCTCAGGAATACACCACCTTTCTGTGTATTTGTGTACTTATGAGTGTACACAGTAACGCAGAGCAGGAAGCAAGCCTTATCCAATTGAAACCCCCCAGGACAATTTTAGGTGGGCAGAAAGTACCATAGTTATCCACATAGGAATTTAATTAGGACCCTGTGCAGATGATAGGGTGTTGGACCCAAAGTGCCATGGACTCTTTAATAACCACATCCATTGTTGTATAATATAAAAACAAATTGTTGGAAACAATCCTACATTGGGGTGTAAAGGACTAGGTGACCCAATGGGTGTTCTCTGTCTGTAACATATACAATTTACCAGTGATCAGAAGGACCTTGGTTCTATGGATTATTCAAAAGACAACTCCCAAAATCATATTTTCATCCTAGGTCACTCACTCATAGTATTGACTCAGAGGAGAGAGTGTTATTTACTCAGTCCTACAACATTTGAGAATCTCTGGAGGTCTCCCATCCACATATTGACCTAGCCCAATGCCACTTAGTTTGATATCTACTACATCCATGTAAATGGGTATCAGACAGTAGGTTCCTATATGGAGGTACAGTGCTATTCTGTTGACTCACCTTGGCAGCAGGTCAGGTGGCTCTCACTAGCATCAGTCAGGAATATAAAAGGCTGAGAGTCTCCCTGATTTTGAACTAGAAGGGGAGAGAGATCTTGCTAAGAGAAATCCTAATTAGGAATGAGGAGTAAGCAGGCTTGGGGCTAATGCTTGTGTTCATGAGTACAGGCTGGCTTTAGGAATTTGTTATTTAAATTAAAGGCAAAGCCCCAAAGGAGGGGCTGATAGCCATTTTGTGTGTGTTATGCTATATTGAGAATGGGATGGGCAAGCCACTCCATTACAACCCGGTTTAGCAGTGACATTTTAGTTATGGACCCTTCTTCTGGTTGCATAATTAATAAATAGACGTTTGGGTGATGGCATGTGTTAGTGAAAATATATGCATCATGGGACATTAGCATCAAGGTAACCAAATATGTTAATGCCAGTTTTGGAGAAAACTGTGTCAGCTGGGGGTGATGTCTTGAGAGGAAGGCAATAGACCTGGTTATTATTTTAAGATTATGTTGAAAATTAGGTGTCACCACAGAATTTGGAGAAGCTGAAGCCAAGGTGCCACTGGGAAACAGGAATGGTGGAGAGAGATAGGGAACTAACCAAGTCATGTGGAACAAAGTGATTGCTAGAGGTCTGATCTGCACACGGGTATGAGGATTGATAGGCAAGACTGAAATCAAAGGCAAGAAACCATCATGAAGTAAGATGTGATTCACAAACCCAGTGAGCTTTGCCTTGGCTAACCTCTTACCCAATTCTTTTTCTGTCTGCAGTCTTTATTTGTAGATTTCTAACAGCAAATGAATGCTGTTAATTTCTTCATTTTCAACACAACAGATACCATAGAACCAAGGCATCAGAGAGGGAAAAGACTAAGTAGATCACTCAGTCCACCTTCCCACTGACTCTTTATAAGAATATTCTAGCCTACATTGGAATATTTCCAGTTATGGAGTTTTCACAACTGAGATTTGCTGCAGTTTCCATTGGCTGGCAGAGCTTACGTTACATTTTATCATGGGGAGCTTGGATACTTGTTTACCTGATCCAATAAAGTTTTGACCTGGATATTCATTGTACACTAGAGGGTCAGACACTTTGTGGCTTCTGTCAGGCAAGCTTATTACACACCCCAGGGGCTCCTTGCATTCCTCCTCTTCCCCTGCACAAGTTTCTTGGGTGTTAGCTGCCAGTGCCTTCTATTTAAGGGTCTCCCTGCAACCCCTCCAGCCCTTCCTTCATACCAGGGGCTCTGTGTGCCCCCATTCCTCTTCCTCCCCTATGCTAGTGGCTTTTGTGCCCTACTTTTCCCCTTCCCTGCACATGCTAGGGTCCCCCATATACTCCTACAACTGTCTCCCTTCTTTCCCTCCCCCCCACCTAAATGTGTCTTTTAAAGAGAACATTGTAGAAGTGTATGTAGTAATGTGCCTGCCAAAGCACTGTCAGTGTACATCCCTAGGTAGAATTGTGTATACAACTGTATCTATTTGAAAGATATGTAAGGTATTTGGGATATAATACAGCAGTAAAATCCCCTATCCTAAGACTCATGTGGGCAGATCTGCCCACCCATTCTGTCCTCACTGCAGGATTTGGACCTACAATTATATGTACATATTCCTCCTATTTTTCAAAATGTGCAGATACTGATTTTTATAGCACCCACCCTGTGACCAGTACTTCACAGAAATAATAGACATGATCTCTGCCTAGAAAAAACTTTACATTCATCATACAGGTTATTCTATTGTGCTCAGCACCATAGCTGGAGGGACCCGTATCTGGTTCACGCTCATAATCTAGCCACTCTGACATCAGCATAGATTCATTGGTGGAAAACAATATTTTCTTTTATCCTGCACAATACTGAGAATTCTTTTTAAAAAAAAAAAAACCATGACTCTGCCACATCAAAACAGTGTGTGAGCTCCTCCTGGTGGTGCAGAAGTCTTGGAGAGTCAAACAACAGGAACAAGGAATAAAAGGAGAAAAATCAAGTGGCTATGTTGAAGCTTCAAGAAAGGTATTACACATAGGGGTGGGGAGAAAAACAAAATAAGAGTTAGCTGGGGCAGTGCCTTTTTAAAAGGTTTTAGCATTTTCTCTAACATCCATGGGATGTACAAATGTATTGCACAGTCAATGCAACTGTTAACCACTAAAGATGAAGGACATTTCTGACAGATTTGCTGCTCTCAGTAGTCTCCACCTCTCCTGTGTTTGCAAACTGAATCACTCATTCTCCAAGATGTGCTGACACCGATACCAGTAACAGGCAAAATTTCCTTTCTTTCCTCCCACACTACTCTAATTTTTTTAGAGTCCTTCATGATTTTAGTCTGCTGCTTTTAAATTTCTAAGCAATTAATTTTTTGGCTCAAATACCCAATCAACAGGTGTGGGATGATTGACATGGCCCTGATATGCTCCATCTGTTCGCTCCTGATAACGTAATCCTGTTGGCTACTGGGTAATATCTTCAACATACTTAAAAGGCAGCAGTCTAATCTATCTGCAGGAAAAGAAAAAGCCCTGCAGTTAACATCATTATGTGACAGGAACAATTGGCAACAGACAGCACTTCTATAGGGACAGTGGGGAGGCTTTTATTCAACTATTTTCCCCACTGGGAGTGATGATTCACCTAGTGCACAATTTTTCTCTTGGAAATATAAAAAGCTTTATTTTGTGACCAGTTTGTATAAAAAAAAAATCTGCATGCAGCCATTCAATTATTGTTTTGCTTTTACCTCCATATGCCATAGGAATCTTACTTAATTTTAAGAAAGCAATGGAAAAAAAAGACTATTAACTATACTATGTATTATAACTACAAAGCTATGATTTAAATATACAAAAATAGCAGGGCTGGTGCCTGAGATCTAGGCAAAAGAAAATTTACATGTGCTCATGGGTATTCTCCTGTATGTAACTAACAGTAGTAGATTAAGGGATCTATTATCTCCTCAATGCACATTTTTCGTTCCCATTAATGGTAGGAAGGGCTCTGCATGCATAATGAGCAGGGAATACAGCTTTGGATCTGGGCAATACCTTTTGCTAGATTGTGAAATAAAATACGGAGTGCAAAACTGAGATTGCATGAAACTTCTATGGGTTGGTCTTCACCGTACTGTTAAGAATGAACCTGGCTCTCCCTCAGACTGTAATCCAACACCCCCGACCCCAAATATTAGAACTTGCCTTTTTTGGGGGCTGAAACATTTTTTTCCACCGAACAATGCAAATTCAGGACAGCCAAAACATTGTTAATTTGTATCAATTTTGGCTAATTGTTTTGGATATTTTTGAATTTTTTTTCATTTTGACCAAATGGTTCATTTTGATATTAATGAAACAGCTCACTCTGATTTTTGGGGAGGCTAGATTCACAAGGGGATTTAGGCACCAAAACCACTGGAAGAGATGATCGTGGTTCCTCTTTTATAAGATTTATGGCAGTGGTTAGGGCCCTCAACAAGGTTGTAAGAGACTGAGCTTCAAATCCCCACTCTCAATTTCTCTTGTTAACACTGTTCCACTTTGTAGAATATATTTTAATAGTCATGAGGTGAGAGAGAGAGACAGAGAGAGAAATTCTATAGCCCAGTGGTTAGTGCACTTACGTGGGAGACAAGAGACATGGGTTTAAGTCCCTCCTCCAGAGGGTATTTGAACCTGGGCCTGCAGCTGTCAGAGCAGTCTGGTCTAGCAACAGGCGCAGCCCAAGGACCCAGGCCAGGTTAGAAAACCAGAAAAATCAGAGCCAAGTGACAAACTAGAGGACCAGTACCAAGAGACAGGTGTCTGGCAGAGTCAGGTTACCAGCAGGTCAGGATCAAACAACAGTATCAGACAGCCAGAACCAGGATACCAGGGAAGCACTCCATGGCAGGGTGAAGTCCACTTGTTCAGGCAACTTTCTGGCTTAAATAGGGGCTTCAGTCCAATCAGACTTGGAGCTCTGCTAGCCAGAGCATAGGGGTAGGGCTGGTGCCCCAGTTGGGCCTCATGGGCCCCAGTCCCAGCTGCTGTCTGTGAGCTGCCAGATGGAAGATTGGAGTGTGATGACTCCATGGACCTGGGTTCAAATCAAGGCCCAGGAGGCCTGACACCGGCCACTGGGCTAAAGGTTATAAAGGGAACCTCACCACCATCTCCTTCTACACTGGTTTTAGTGCCTAAATCCCCTTATGAATCTAGCACCCAAACATCAAAATAATTAATCACAACCCCCATCCCTCCCTCCTCTCCTTTGCTTTTATTAAAGATTCCTGAAATGAAACATTTTGTTTCAGGTCAAATGAAAACCCAAAATGAAATTTTTCCAGCCTTCTGAATTTGCCAAAAATTCTGAAGAATTTTTGTTTCAGTTCAGTCCAAACCAAAGTTTCATTTCAGTTTTTCAGAATTAGCAGTGTACTGAAACACCAGTTATTCACTTGGCTCCACCTACTATCCCCACAGAAAAACCTCTGACCCAGGTTTTAGGTGCTTTAAGCCAGGGCTACCTTACCTGGCTGGGGTATAGGTTAGAACCCCAGCTCCGCTTTCCCTCATGCTGGAACCCACACACCCACAGTGAGGATGTAGAGACAAATCACTCAAGTGCTAAGAGTCCTCCAATGCCTTCCCACAATTCCTCCCAAAAGCCAGACAAGTTCTCCCCCAATTGACTGGGAAAGAACCATAGAGCATCTCTGTACAAAGAAGCAGGGGATATGCTCCCAGACATACCCACAGGTGAGTGCAGAATCAGTGAGGACACAGTAGCATGGGTAGGGGCTTTGCTGTGAGAATGTTCACACTAATTTAGACTAACTCAAGAGCTCAGACCTGGTGCCACTCACCCAGGTTAACTGCATAGTGAAGACACCCTCTGGGAAGGTTTCCCAGGCCCATACATATTTACCCAAATGCCCAATGACATTCTATGGGATTTCTGCCTATAGATTTGGGATGCCTTTTACTTACTGTAACAATGTCAGCCCCCACCTCTCATGAGCACCCCCTTTCTGGTCAGGTCTGAGAGCCTGCTGTTTCTCTGTTTGGAACAGGGGCAACACTCACCTCTCACAGATATCCCCCACCCAATGGTTTCTTCAGCAGGTCTTCAGTGACTCAGCCCTCCTGAGGCATCACACACACACACTGTCTGTAGGTGGAACAGAACAAACAAACATCTTCCAGCATATAGAGTCTTTACCTTTCACCAAGGCTTCCTCCCTGGAGTCACTGCCCTCTATAACAGTCCAACAGGGCCCATTGCAGTACCCTCCGTTGGTGTGTCTTTTTCATCAGGTCATCCCCCCTCCCCCAGGCTCAGTCTTTAACCAGACCAACAAGGCCCATCACGGTACCTTAGCTCGGTCTGGCTAGGTTCTGGAGTCAATCCTTGCTCAGTCCCCAAAGCCAGCCAGGAGCTCCTTCTTAGCTCCCCCGGTCTTCAGCAACCTTCCCTAGCCTCATCCCTGCCAGCCCTGAGCTGTGCATGGTCCTGTTGCTCTTCCAGCCAGCCAGGAACCCAATCATCTCTCTCTTTTCCAACTCCAGGTAGTAACTAACTGCTCTGTGTCTGATGCTCCTTTTTATATGGCCCTCCTGGCCCCTGATTGGCTGCTCCCCTGCAGACAGTCTAGGCTGCCTGGAGGATTTCTCCTCTGCTCTTTTCTCCGGTGGGGTGAGGCAGCGCTGCAAGGCCTCCAGCAGGGGGCCTCTGGACCTAGTCCACCCTGTCACCCTTACTTAACTCATTGTTCCTGTTCTTAGGGGTTTATTTGTTCACACACTTTATCTTAGTATCTCTTACAGCCTCAACTCAGCAAAGCCCATAAGCATGTGGGCCAGGTCTCCTGTGGATTCCCAGAGTTCCACAGGGATTGGTAGAGTTTAATGCTGGGCCATGCACCCTATTCTGTGGGGTGCAGCATTGCCAACTCTGATGATTTTATTGCAACTCCAGTGACTTTCGGGTGTTGTTTTTACCAGTCTCATGAAAACATGATGACAGTCAGCCAGCTCATAAATTTCCCTTTATTTGAAATGGCCACCATTTCCTATTAATGGAGCTGAAGTCAGCAATGTGGCTGTAATTACCCTACAATCTACCTGCATGCAGAAGTATGGCTGCTCTGAATAAAGTTGGCTGCCACCTCCCACTGTTTTCAATTAGATTGAAGCCAGCCCACAGGCAAAATGGCTTCCACTGTATTGTTCAGGGGGCTAAATAGGACACAGGGAGTGTGAGGAGCAGTATACACACTGTGAAAGATGGTTAGGGAGAATGAGAGGGAGCAGGTGACTGTGGGGAGCAGGAGGCAGATTTAGGGGCTGCAGAGGAATGGGAGCACAGGATTGTGGGAGAGAAGGGAGGTCGAAGGGTTGCAGAGGACAGGGATGGGGATGGAAGATGGAGGGAATACAATGGCAGCATCTCCAGCTTGGGGGCAGTGGTGGGGAAGGGGAGTCCCCTCCAAGTGGACAGGTGAAGGCAGTGTTGACATCTTTTGTGAACTGATTGCATGTCATGGGATTTTGGCACCTGGGGAGGAGCTGTCACAATGACATGAGAAACTCCATTGATCCCACAACTTTCAGGGCAAGGCAGAGATCTGTGTGAGAGCCTCAGGGCTGAGGTCACAGACTTGCCATGTATGGAGCCCTGCCCTCATGTATGGCCCCAGAGCAGAGAGACAGAGTCCTGGAGCAGCAGGAGGCAGTGGAGAGGGAAGTTGAAGAAATGCTGCTGCTGGGTCTGGAGCTTCAGACCTAACAACAGCCCTTCCCTGCCCACTTCTGCCTTGGGACTTCTCCTCTGGTCATGATTGTGAACTCTGCTGCCCAGGGGTCTGGTAGACAGGAAGCCGCCCCTCCCCGTTAATGCCCATGAATTTTTGAAATTCTTTTTCCTGATTGCCCGGCTTGGTGAGCACACCTAGCAATTCTCCATTATTGTGTGCAAATGACCAGCTGACCATGCACTCCTGTCTGGACATATTGCAGATCCTGGGCTGCTAGGGAGAAGAGGCTGTGCAGGCACAGCTCTGATCCAGCAGTAGAAACGTGGACATCTACGAGCATTTTGCTCAAGGGATGCAGGAGAAGGGCTACAACACGGATCAGCAGCAGTGCTGCATGAAAGCCAAGGAGCTGTGGCAGGAATACCAGAAGGCCAGGGAGGTCAACAGTCGATCTGGTGGAGAGCCACAGACCTGCTGCTTTTACAAAGATCTACATGCCATTCTTGGCTGATACCCTACCACCACCCCCAAGAGCCCTGTGGATACATAGGAGGAGTTCGAGTCACAGGCCCCTGCCATGAAAAGGAAGAGGTGAATGAGAAAGAGGAGGAGGAGTATGGGGGACAGGCAACTGGGGGATCCAGTTGCCCAATGAGCCAGGACATGTTTTTGACTCCGCAGCAGTCCAGTCAGTTCTGACAGCCTGATGCAGGGGAAGGAAACTCTCATAAGTATGCAACTTGCTTTGAAATTACAGGGAAGGCACCTCCAAAGTAGCAGGACACATCTGTTGATTTACTCTTTTATACTTGTGCTAGAAGACGTAGTGAAACAACCAAGAGAGGTAGAGTTGCTCTTTGCTTTTTATTCCCATCTAGAGGGGGCCATGCAGAGTAGTTTGTTTATGTCCACTGGGATGTCCTGTGAATCCTTCATAGAGACCATGATGGGAATTTCATGGAGGTACTTTCCAATCCTCCGCCGAAGGTTTCTGGGGAGGGCTGCCTTATTTCTTCCACCGCAGTAGTACAGTTTCCCACACCACTCAGTGATTACTTCAGTAGGAACCATTGCAGTATGCAGGCTAGCAGCATACGGGCCTGGGCAGCATTGGAACGCCAGCAGCAGTTGTGCTTGGTTGGTCTCTGTTACACTCCAGAGTGAGATATCAGCTAAAATCACCATCGCCCATAGAAAATGGTGCCAGTATTCAGTTCCATTGCCCTATACAACTATAATCATGCCAGCGAGCTACTCCCCCCTTATTTCCCCAACCGCCCCCAAATGCCATACTTACCAAGGCTGGTGCTGTGACTTGTGCTGTGCTCCATCAAACCCAAGCAGAAGTAGCACTTCTCGAGGTGCAAGGGAAGTGACTTCAGTATCTTAAGTTTCAATTTCTGTTGTAAATACACTGACAATGATACCTCTGTGTGTTCTATCTGCAGCTGCTGCCAATGTAGCATTTAGGGTCTTTCCCTCCACACCTGCAGAATGACTGAGCCAGATAACAAGGAGAAAGAAGAGGACTCGGGATGGCATGTTCCAGGAGATCCTGCAAGCCAGTACTGCATCAGAGAACAAAACCAGGGCCCGGAGGATCACGCTTGCAGACAGCCTGGAGAAGGATACAGCAGAGAGGAGAAAGGTTCAGGAAAAGGAAAAGGACATGCAACAGGAGATGCTTTCACTTCTCAGACAGAAAACTGAAATGCTGCAGACTCTGGTAGACCTGCAGATTAAACAATCCCATGCTTGCCTCCCTCTGCAGAACTCAATATTGGGACCTCCCTATGCCCTCCCTCAACATTCCACGTGGCATCAAGGGACCACTGCACTACCCTTACCACTCCATCCCGGGGAACATTAAAGACGATCACAGCTTCACATACACTGACCTGTGAAAGCCATGGGTGGTGTACATGTACCTGGAATGGAGTGTTCTTTTCCTTTCATAAGTTCTGTTCCCTTAATTTATTAAGTTTTAAATGTTTTTTTTAATTGCCTGGTTCATGTTACAGATAAAATTCAATTTTTTGGAACAAAATTCATCTCTATTAGTTCACAACATATGCTGGTGCTGAGCATGTCTGACATGCACTAATTTCGTGTTGTTTCACTTTGTCACAGAACCCATAATATCATTCACAGACACTATTAATAGATTATATTACAATGTTATATTCCTACATACAGAGTAATCACTACAAGATTCATTCAGGGCTGCAAAAGAGCAACACCAGGTAGAGCACACTGCAGCAACAAATGCTATTCTGGCTCACTATTAAAATGGTCTTTCAAAACCTCCATGTGTGTATAGCTTCACATTGGAAAAATCATGGAGCAGGTCCTCAAGGAATCAATTATGAAACACTTAGAGGAGAGGAAAGTGATCAGGAACAGTCAGCATGGATTCATCAAGGGGAAGTCGTGCCTGACTAACCTAATTGCCTTCTATGAGGAGATAACTGGCTCTGTGGATGAGGGGAAAGCAGTGGATGTGTTATTCCTTGACTTTAGCAAAGCTCTCCCACAGTATTCTTGCCGCCAAGTTAAAGAAGTATGGGCTGGATGAATGGACTGTAAGGTGGATAGAAAGCTGGCTAGATCGTCGGGCTCAACGGGTAGTGATCAATGGCTCCATGTCTAGTTGGCAGCCGGTTTCAAGCGGAGTGCCCCAAGGGTCGGTCCTGGGGCCGGTTTTGTTTAATATCTTCATTAATGATCTGGAGGATGGTGTGGACTGCACTCTCAGCAAGTTTGCAGATGACACTAAACTGGGAGGCGTGGTAGATACGCTGGAGGGTAGGGATCAGATAGGGACCTAGACAAATTGGAGGATTGGGCCAAAAGAAACCTGATGAGGTTCAACAAGGACAAGTGCAGAGTCCTGCACTTAGGACGGAAGAATCCTATGCACCGCTACAGACTGGGGACCGAATGGCTAGGTAGCAATTCTGCAGAAAAGGACCTAGGGGTCACAGTGGATGAGAAGCTGGATATGAGTCAACAGTGTGCTCTTGTTGCCAAGAAGGCTAATGGCATTTTGGGCTGTATAAGTAGGGGCATTGCCAGCAGATCGAGGGACGTGATCATTCCCCTTTATACGTCATTGGTGAGGCCTCATCTGGAGTACTGTGTCCAGTTTTGGGCCCCACACTACAAGAAGGATGTGGAAATATTGGAAAGAGTCCAGCGGAGGGCAACAAAAATGATTAGGGGTCTGGAGCACATGACTTATGAGGAGAGGCTGAGGGAACTGGGATTGTTTAGTCTCCAGAAGAGAAGAATGAGGGGGGATTTGATAGCAGCTTTCAACTACCTGAGGGGGGGGTTCCAAAGAGGATGGAGCTCGGCTGTTCTCAGTGGTGGCAGATGACAGAACAAGGAGCAATAGTCTCAAGTTGCAGTGGGGGAGGTCTAGGTTGGATATTAGGAAAAACTATTTCACTAGGAGGGTGGTGAAGCACTGGAATGCTTTACCTAGGGAGGTGGTGGAATCTCCTTCCTTGGAGGTTTTTAAGGCCCGGCTTGACAAAGCCCTGGCTGGGATGATTTAGTTGGGAATTGGTCCTGCTTTGAGCAGGGGGTTGGACTAGATGACCTCCTGAGGTCCCTTCCAATCCTGATATTCTATGATTCTATGATTCTATGAACTCTTCTAATAGCCCTTGTACCTGGCTGTTCAAATTCAGCAGACAGCCGCTCACCTCCGCCCTCCACCCCAATGGAGACTTTTGCCCCTTAGCTTCACAGATATTATGCAGGACACAGCAGGCAGCTATAACCACTAGGATATTTTTCTCTTCGAGAGCCAATCTTGTACATAAACAATGCCAGCAACCCTTCAAACGACCAAAAGTACATTCAACTGTCATTCTGCATCTGCTGAGTCTGTAGTTGAATCTCTCCTTGGTGCTCTCGAGGTGGTCAGTGTATGGCTTTATGAGCCAGGGGAGCACGGGGTTAGCTGGGTCCCCCAGGATCACTATTGGCATTTCAACATTCTCAATGGTAATCTGCTGGTCAGGAAAGAAAGTCCCTGCTTGCAGCGTTCTGAACAGTCCTGTGTTCTTAAAGATGCAAGCGTCATGCACCTTCCCTGACCAGCCTGCGTTGATGTTGGTAAAGTGTCCCGGTGATTCGATTCCACCATCATTTGCAATACCATAGGAAACTTCCCCAAACACCCTGTACTGGATAGTGCTGAATTGCACAGTGGGATACCTATCCACAGTGCTCTGCATTCTGCATTGATACAAGTGCTCCCGGTGAGGGCTTGCAGGGCCCACACAGGGAGCAAAGAGTGCACACGCACAAGCCATGTAATAATTGAGGCGACTGTATGCCAACATAACTTACGTTGACATAATTTTGTAGTGTAGACATGGCCTAAGTTTGGTAGCCTGATTGAATAACTGTTGTAATGATTCCTCGCCTGGGGAAGTGTTTGTTACACTGATTCCTGGCCTAGAAACCTGATTACAAGGTGACATGGTATTTTGTTTAAAATGTGTTGGCTTGTTCATGCACTGGGTGCTTACAGTGACTTGATTTCAGCCCTACCTGGGGAAATTAAGGTAGAGCACACCTGTGGTGCCACACAGGGCCACAAGGAGGCATAGTGCTTAGCCTGAAGCCACAGCCAGAGCAAGAAACAGATGCTAAGGGAGCAATGGGCCATCTTTGATGTTCTGCTGCAGGAATCCCTCTGAGTCAACAGGCACCTTCTGAACAATTGAAGACACTGGAATGACTAACGATGATGACTCTGGAGAGGACAGAGGTACATGACGAGCACTAGTACATGTGATGAGATGGAAGAGCCCCACTATTGCAACAAAGGGGAACCGGGGTCCTGGGCTTCGGTACCAGGAATAATTACAGCAAACAGTTCCTCAGGCCAGGAATCATTAAAACTGTCATTTAATCAGGGTCAAGGGCTCCCAAACTTACAGTCTGCATCTCAGACTCTGAATCAGGCTAGGCCTTGCTCTAGGTATCTCAGGGAGCAACTGCAGCTTGCCTGGCTTCTACCCTCCTCTTTGTTTCTGTTTATATAACTCTGCCCCAGAGTGGGGAAGAACCTTGTCGATTACCCCTAGGTACAGGTGCTAGCCTGTCGCTTAAAGAGATAGTACTCTTTTCCCCATACACTCTTTCACACCCATAGAGTAAGTATAGTGTAGTCCTATTGCAACGTACATCAGTATATCTTGGCTATGGAAATATTCTTTCCTCTCTTAAAAGGACTTTTTATTTTCCTCTCCCATCCTGCCTGACAATATGAAATACTGCATTGTAGGTATTTAAAGAAATCTTTCCCTGGTTCAGTTTCTATTTGTAATAATTGGAAAGATTTAAAACTCCTGTAAAAATGATGCCCTACTTTTTGAACCCTTAACTTCATCTCCTATCTGTGGAAGGGCTAAGGTCACTACAGCTGAACAGACATCTCACAAGGAGGCCAAGCTTGGCAAAGAAAGATCCTCTCTAGAGTTTCACTTTTATTTACAGGTAGTTGTCATTCCAAAGTAAAATATATTAGTTGAGTCCAGAGTTTTTCCCCTACATGCTTTTTACCACCCCTGGACAAAATAAAAACAAGATTAATAGATTAGCTGCTTCAGCATACAGTTGTTTTGTGCTCAGAGAAATCTTTATCCAGGGTTGGTGGAACTGATTCAGCAAACAATTTACATATACACTCTTCTAAAGAGGCCTCTCCCCTCACAGAAGAGGGAGTAAGGAAGAAACATGAGCCCCTTTTCATAGGCACTCAGACTCTCTTGAGCCAAGTCTTTTAACTCCTTCTCCTAAAAAGTGAGAGAACTCTTCTATTTGTTCCTTTAAAATTGGCTGTGTAAGGGCAATGAAACACACCTGCTCTGAATTGCTCTCAGCAAACCCAGCTGCTTTGCCTTAACCCTGAGGAGATGAACAGAAAGCAGCTATCTCCTACACGCCCTTCAAGATCAGAGCTGGTCAAAACTCAATTTCCAGTTCACAGGAAATTTCAACAAATTTTGTGTCAAATTTTTTTTCACTAAAACATAAACAGAAAACACTTTGATCTAGAAGAGATAAGATGTTTCAATAAGGGCTAAGTAGCAACTGCCTTTAATTATTTTTAAAATAAAATAGTGTGTATATAGAGAGAGCTGTATGTAATTATATAATTAAAATACATAAATATAAAAATAAAATAGAATATTTCAACTGTTACACTATGGTATTTCTGTAGTAGTGCATATCATGACATAATGTAAAAATAATATAAAAATGAAACAAAATAAAATTAAAAATACAATTTTGAAATCCAAAATGAAAATTTTCCAAACCAAATTTTTTTCTTTCCAAATGTTTTGTTCCACAGGAATATTTGTTGAAAATGACACAATTTTTCTGAAATGTTTTGACAAAAAGGAACTTTCTGTCAAATAAAACGTTTTGCCAAAAGATTTCTGATCAGAGCTATTCTGGAGTTCATCTGCCACAAAACCTGTACAGAATCCAGATTTAAAAATTTTATTAAAGCTAATGTTAAAAAATTATATAATACACAGGTTAAGAAAAAGAGTGTCTGTACATCTGGGTATAGTGCTTAGATTATCCAGAAATAAAAAGTTTGTTTTAAAAGTCATAAGACACATGTAGTGCATAGTCAGCAATAACCCAAATTTAGGTGAATAAAGTTAACAATACAGTTTAGATATTAGCATCCAAGTATTTGAATACCTCACTCATGAAAAATTATACAGAGAGTTGGTTTTGGAATTTAGGATAGGTTGTCTATTAGAAAATACAATCCACCAGGGAAGTATTTCAGTTACTTTCCCGACTGCTTAACCCACAGAGGTCCTCTGAGACCAACATCTGGTTTCTTAGGAAATCACTGGTGGGCTGAAACCCACTCTGCACAATGCACACGATGAACCCTGCTGGGCCATATAAGTGACGTTGTGAGGGTTTTGGATCACCAAGGACTGCTGATAGTGGGGTAGGGGGCCTTTGATCTTGGCAAGCTTCCCCACTTAATGTCAAGAGAGAGGCTTAATGTCAAGCCTCTCTCCTGATGTTGTCATTATTTATTTTTCTGCACTTGGTTTGAAGTAGACCAGAAATGTCTGAATTTGATTTTTTTTTAAATCAATCTTTTAAAAATCCCCCTCCTCCAGAGGTGAAAGTAAGCCGGTACACCCCGGTACGGCGTACCAGCAAGAGCCGGTGCGCCGTACTGGGGCGGATCGGCTTTCCCTGGCAGCAATTTAAAGGGCCTGGGGCTCCCAGCAGCAGCTGGAGCCCCAGGCCCTTTAAATTGCCACCAGAGCCCTGCTGCCAGAGCCCTGGGAAAGCGGCGGAGGGGCTTGGGCGGCAATTTAAAGGGCCCGGGGCGCCAGCCGCAGCTACCGCCCCGGGCCCGTTAAATCAACCAGCGGTGGCGGGGCTCTGGCAGCTATTTAAAGGATTTGGGGCTGCGGCAGCCGCTACCACCCTGGCCCTTAAAATAGCCGCCAGAGCCCCACCGCCGCCTCCCCAGGGCTCCGGCAGCAGGGCACCAGGGACGATTTAAAGGGTCTGAGGCTCCGGTAGCCACTACCGCCCCAGGCCCTTTAAATCATCCCCGGAGCCTGCCGGAGCCCTGGGGTAGCGGCGGCAAGGCTCAGGCGGCGATTTAAAGGGCCAGGGGCTCGGCCGCCGCTACTGCCTCAGGCCCTTTAACTTGCCGCCGGAGCACCGCCACCGCTACCCCAGGGCTCTGGCAGCAGGGCTCCGGGGACGATTTAAAGGGCCCGGGGTGGTAGCGTCAGCCGGAGCCACGGGCCCTTTAAATCACCGCCCGAGCCCCCGGCTGCTGCTGCTACCCCGGGGCTCCGGCAGCGCAGCTCAGGTGGTGATTTAAAGGGCTCAGGACTCCCACTGCCACTACCCTCCGGGGCCCTTTAAATTGCCACCCAAGCCCTGCTGCTGGAGCCCTGGGGTAGCAGCGGCGGGGCTCTGGCAGTGATTTAAAGGGCCAGGGGCTCCCAACTGCCGCTACTGCAGTAGAGCCCCGGGCCCTTTAAATCAACCCGGGGCTCCCAGCCTCTGCAGCTGGTAGCTCCGGGGGTGATTTAAAGGGCCCAGGGCTCCCAGCTGCTGCTACCACAGCCCCAGCCCCGGGCCGTTTAAATCCTGATTTAAAGTGCCTGGGGATTTAAAGGCCCCGCCTCTTCCAGTTGAGCCACTACCCCTCCCAAGGACTCTGGAGTACCAGTAAGTCTTTTAAGTTACTTTCACCCCTGCCCTCCTCACACATAAAACAATCAAGCCAAAGGTTCAGGCTAGTTTGTAAATTATCTCAATGTGTTCACCCATCCCTAGTCCTAACAAATTATATATGTAAAATATAACTCAACCCATGGCAGATGCTTAGTTCAAAAGCATTTGTTCCTATAACAGGTGGGCATGTTAAACACAGAAAGGGTATAACTAATTCCATGGAAAAGAGCTACACGAGTCTTCCCATGCCTTTCAAGAAACAGATACTGTAAATAAGTAATTGGATGGATCTGTTTACTGACATGTCATTTCAGGAAGGAACTATAAAGGCCAGATTCTGATCTCACACCAGCATAACTTCACTGATGTCAACAAAGTTACACAGGTATAAGATCAATGTAAGTAATCGTTGAATCAGGCACCGCGTGTTTTGCTTTTCCTTTAGTTCTTTACAGCTATGTTTTAGTCCCATCAGATAGCGTCTGTCAAAGTGAAGAGTGGAACAAAAGGGAAAAAACTAGCCTAAACAGTGATTAGTGAGGAACTGTCCATATTTAATCACAGCTTTTAACTCAGACTTTTATAATTTAAACTTCACTAACTGTCTTCATGATTTTGGCATCCATTTGTCCCGGCCTACGCACTATCTTTGAACTAACAGCATAGCTTATCTTTTTAATTTAGCATTCAGTGTAGCAACAAATCTTCAATTCGGTATGAGTCACTCAGCTGCTAAATCAAACAATGTACCATAAACAAACTGATTTCCTCCTGACCTCAAATGATAATAATGTTATGCAGCTATACTTAAATTTCTTTAATATAATTTTCTGATACCTTTTGACACACTCATTTTCAAAAAAGGGAACACACAAATATACATACAATTTATGCTAGTTATCCTGGAAAAATGACACCCCAGTTGATAAAAAGGCAAGATCACCTCCTTAAAATTATAAATCTTGGATGGCTACAGCAAAAAAAAAAATTTTGTACAATGACCATTATCACCTTGATCCTTGAACTTCAGCATACAGTTAAGGTGGCAGCTTAATAGTATTACCTTACCTGTGTTTGGTTTGAAACAGCATCTAATAGTCCTTTTGCTGAGACAGCACCTTGTGTTCTCACATCATAGGCAAAAGATAGCCTGATAAAAGCAACGGCTCTGGCAAAAGTTGCAAATGTACATGCACATGAATATTCATTTAATTTCATTTGAATCAAAAGAAGATTCACATAACTAGATTTTGGACCTTTCCAGATACAGACAATTGCTGACACTTATAAAATTGCCTAATTACATTCATGTGTTTGACACAATTCAGTATGTTTCAAGACTAGATGAAAAGTTCAAGCAGCAATATAATGCAAAATAACAGAAGTCTAGCAACATATTAGATGAAAAGATAGTTAAAGCTATTAATTAGGAAGCAGTTACAGGAAACAGGCTGTTACTCCAAAAACAGTGGTCAGCATTAAAAAGTTAGCATTTGTCATATGTTACCACACAGATGTATCTCAGGTGGATAGTTCCACTTTCCTCCATTCAGAACTGGAAAAATCTATGGTCTTATATTGGTGTCCATCACCACAGCATTTGGGCACCTCTTCAGTAAAGAAAGGAGAGAGATAGCTGTTGCCCTTCTTCCCTGTCAGCAAGAGGCTTAGGTTTTTGTAGGGTGTCGGAGTGTCCCTTTACATTGTTTGTGAGCCTGCTAGTGGCCTCCCTATCTTCTATATTTCAGAAGCCACCAGAACCCTAATGAGCTGCAATGTATATCTGTAGCTAGGTCTTGTATGCTACATATGTTCAGTAAACAGGACTATTTGGACCCCACCATGCCCTTGTGGTTCCTTCATAGTATATGTGTTGTGTAAAGAGCAAAGGACACAATAATTTTTAAATTATTCCTGAACAGAGGCGAGTGCAAGGGCACCACTATGGAAAGCTTGGGTGAAATGTGTGCGCTCTGCACTTAGTTCTGAACGCAGCAAGGTCAGCAGGTTTCGGAACTTTTTTGTTCAGGGACAGAGATCTTGAACTGGACTCTGTGGACAGATGGACTGCTGTGCACCAGGCTAGGTGGAGCTTGTGGCAGACTGACAATATCCTGAACAAACCTTATGCAATTAAGATAAGCCTTACGGAGTTACGTTAAACCTTATTGAATTAGGGTTAAAACCTTTGGGGTACACGGTATTAACAATACAATTGTGCATGTGGTGGTATGGCATTGTAGGTACCTTCTCTAATAGGAGCACCTTTGTTTCTCTCCTCATCCTTTCTCTACCTTATCTATTTAGACTGTAAGTTTTGGAGCCAAGGACCATCACTGTGTGTTTATAGAGCGCCTAGCACAATGGGGGCCTGATCTCAGTTGCAGCTTCTAGGTGCTAATGTAAACACAAATAATAAAGTCAGACAGCATCAAATACTTTGATTCTCTAGACTGCTTCTTCTGATTAACTTATTAGATGTGATGTTAATATGATCCCCCAGTGCCCCTGTAGGGAATGAGGTATAACAGGGGTTGTGAGGCACTCATTAGAAGTGATGCTAGTCTGCAGTGATTCCCCAGTATCCCCTGTACGGAATTAAGTATAATAAAAGTTATGATGAGAACAACATGTGCAATGGATGTTTCCATATCAAGAGCTGCACCCGTGTGAGGAATGGGAGCAGGCTGTGAGGGCAAGTGCATGAAGAATAGAGCAGGGGAACAGGTCAAAAAGCGTTCTGCCAATATTGGTTAGAATAAAAAGCTAGAATTGGCTGTGCCTGCCTTCCCACCGCTGGTGGTTGCTTCCCATCAATAGTCTAGTGAACACGTTTCCTTCAGGAATCATTCCCCACTTAGGCATTATCTTTATGTGTATGGCAGGACTGGTTTTTGGTAGATCGCCAAGGTGCCCTTTGAAGTATTTTTTAGAATATGAAGTGAGGGCCAGATCCTGCACCACCAAAGTCATGGGAGTTTCACTACTGACTTCAGTTAAAATGTGTAAAGTATTTTTTTTTGTATGCATGAGTCAGTAACATCACCCTCTACGGGCTGTCCCACAGAGAGGATGAGCAACAGGCTACTGTTAACAGCTACACTAGGGCCTGGTCTACACTAGGAGTTTATGTCGAATTTAGCACCGTTACATCGAATTAACTCTGCACCCGTCCACACAATGAAGCTATTTAGTTCGACATAGAGGTCTCTTAAATTCGACTTCTGTACTCCTCCCCAACGAGGGGAGTAACGCTAAATTCGACATGGCCATGTCGAATTAGGCTAGGTGTGGATGGAAATCGACGGTAATAGCTCCGGGAGATATCCCACAGTGCACCACTCTGTTGACGCTCTGGACAGCAGTCCGAGCTCGGATGCTCTGACCAGCCACACAGGAAAAGCCCCAGGAAAATTTGAATTCCTTTTCCTGTCTGGGCAGTTTGAATCTCATTTCCTGTTTGGACATCGTGGCGAGCTCAGCAGCACTGGCAACGATGCAGAGCTCTCCAGCAGAGATGGCCATGCAATCTCAGAATAGAAAGAGGGCCCCAGCATGGACTGATCGGGAAGTCTTGGATCTGATCGCTGTGTGGGGCGATGAGTCCGTGCTTTCCGAGCTGCGATCGAAAAAACGGAATGCAAAGATCTACGAGAAGATCTCAAAAGCCATGGCAGAGAGAGGATACAACCGGGATGCAATGCAGTGCCGCGTGAAAATCAAGGAGCTGAGACAAGGCTACCAGAAGACCAAAGAGGCAAACGGACGCTCCGGATCCCAGCCCCAGACATCCCGTTTCTACAAGGCACTGCATTCCATCCTAGGTGCGGCCGCCACCACTACCCCACCACTGACCGTGGACTCTGAGGATGGGATATTGTCGACAGCCGGTTCCTCAGAGATGTTAGCGGACGGGGAAGATGAGGAAGGAGATGAGGAGGACGAGGCAGTCAACAGCGCTTACAACGCTGATTTCCCCGACAGCCAGGATCTCTTCATCACCCTTACAGAGATCCCCTACCAACTGTCCCCAGGCGTTAACCCGGACACAGAATCAGGGGAAGGATCAGTCAGTAAGTGTTTTAAACATGTAAACATTTATTTTTAACAGAACAGGAATATTAACAATATTAACAATGGGTTTTTCATGATTAGTTTGCCCTAGGCGCTTAAGGTTTCAGTCCTTGGCAGTGCAACTACTGGAAAAAAATCTAACAATGTCCGGTTTAGCATGATTGGTTTGCCCTAGGCGCTCTACTGTTTAGTCCCTGCCAGTGCAGCTACAGTAAAATCCAGTCTATATGTCCGGGGATAGAGCAGAAATCCTCCTGGGACATCTCCACGAAGCTCTCCTGGAGGTAGTTGGAAAGCCTTTGCATCAGGTTCCTGGGGAGAGCGGCCTTATTGGGTCCTCCGTGGTAGGAAACGTTTCCGCGCCAGGAGACAATCAAGTACTCGGGGATCATTGCCTTGCAGAACATGGCGGCATACGGCCCTGGTCTTTGCAGGCTTTCCCGAAGCATCCTTTCTTTCTCGGTCTCTGAAATCCTCATCAGAGTGATGTTGCTCATGGTGACCTGCTTTGAATTAGGTAGGGGAATGTTAGTATTGGGACTGCTTGCCTGTTCCTTTACAGAACTGTAACTGGCGGTTTACAGCCACGCGGTGGAGGTGGGAGAGGAGCAGCATACAGGGATCTTTCCCTGGGACAGCCGCGAGGGGGTGGGACAGGGGCAGAGTTCATGCTTGCCGGATTGCTGGAAGCAGGGACTGGCATTGCTTTGAACGTGAAAGGAGGCCAGTGCTATTATTAAAGTTTTAAGCAGCCACAAGTCTACGGCTTACCATGTCAGCCTGTTACCCAAATTCCGCTGTCCTGCCCCGCTTGTCTGATCTGCACTGCAAGACCCCAGGCACTGAATGCGAAGGCCGAAAATTCGACCTTGTCCTGAGTGCGCATGTGATAGGTGCTGTGCATGGTCTTGTTCACAGAGAAAGACTATGTTCTTTGTTCACAAAAAAAATTATCTTTCTGAGGAATTCACTCCCTTTTTCCCATCCCACAGCTGCGACTGTCTCCCGACCTACCCTGGCATCACACTCCCAGAGGCTAGCGCAGATTAGGCGTAGGAAGAAGAGGACACGGGAGGACATGTTCTCGGAACTTATGGGCTGCTCCTGAGCCCAGGCAGCCCAGCAGACCCAATGGAGGGAGAACTTGTCCCAAATCCACCGATCACACATGGAACGGGAGGAGAGGTGGCGGCAGGAAGACCAGCAGGCGACTCAAACGCTGCTTGGACTAATGAGGGAGCAAACGGACACGCTCCGGCGCCTTGTGGATGTTCTGCAGGACTGGAGGCAGGAGGACAGAGCCCCGCTGCAGTCTATCTCTAACCGCCCTCCCCCGCCACAAAGTCCCATACCCCCTCACCCAAAGTCCCAAGAAGGAGGGGCGGCAGAGTCCGTGAAAACTCTCACTCCACCCCTGCAGACTGCTCAAGTACCAGAAGGCTCTCATTCCCCAAAATTTGATAAGTCCTTTCCTTCCCGCCTCACCCAAGCCCCCGTCCCAGTTTCATCCCCCAGTTTCATGTGTAGTTGCTAATAAAAAATACGTTTCTGTTAATTACTGTTTCCATCATGTTCTTTTAGAGGAGAGTCTGTTTGAAAGGGGGGAAGGGGGTTGGTAATTGGACAGGACAGTCACCTTTACCAGGGTACAGACGCGGGGGCAGGTTCAGCAGCAGGGCACACACACATTGCAGTCACTAGTTACCCTGGTCAGTCTGGGAGGTGGTTTTCATGTTCTGTGTTGGGGGGGGCTATGTGACTTTGTGGCGGGGGAGGGCGGTTAGAGATCTTATGCAGCGGTCCTTATCCTGGATCACAGAGCCACGCAGCAGGGGATCTGTAACCGTCCTACCCCTGCCACAAAGTCACATAGCCCCCACACACAGAGTCCCGAACAGGAGGGGTGGCAGGCTTCGTTGAAACAACCAGTCCACCAGTGCGGAGCCTGTCATTCCTCGAGTTTAGAAGCGTCCTTTGCATCACTACACTACACCCGCTCCCCACCACAGTCTGCGTCCCAGGTTCAACACTTTCCCGCGAAAACAGTAATAAAGAAAATGGTGTTCATTAACAAATTTTATTTTTAAACGTGTGTTGGAAGGGGGGGGAACGGGGTGAATGGGGTATGTAACTGGAGAGGGTAGTGAACATTCACTGGGTAAAGAAACGGGGGCAGGTTCAGCTTCTCTGTAAACAAACTTAATAGTCACAGGTTACCCTGCTCACTCAGGAACCTAGCTTTCAAAGCCTCCCGGATGCACAGCGCGTCCTGCTGGGCTCTTCTAATCGCCCGGCTGTCTGGCTGGGCGTAATCAGCACCCAGGCTATTTGCCTCAACCTCCCACCCCGCCATAAAGGTCTCCCCCTTGCTCTCACATAGATTGTGGAGCACACAGCAAGCTGCAATAACAATGGGGATATTGGTTTCGCTGAGATCAGAGCGAGTCAGTAAGCTTCTCCATCTCCCCTTGAGACGTCCAAAAGCACACTCCACCACCATTCTGCACTTGCTCAGCCGGTAGTTGAAGAGTTCTTTTTCACTGTCCAGGGCACCTGTATAGGGCTTCATGAGCCAGGGCATTAGCGGGTAGGCTGGGTCCCCGCGGATGACTATAGGCATCTCCACATCCCCAAGAGTTATTTTGTGGTCCGGGAAGTAAATACCTTCCTGCAGCCATCTAAACAGACCAGAGTTCCTGAAAACACGTGCGTCATGAACCTTGCCCGGCCATCCGACGTTGATGTTTGTAAAACGTCCCCTATGGTCCACCAGTGCTTGCAGCACCATTGAAAAGTAGCCCTTTCCGTTAATGTACTGGCTGGCCTGGTGGTCCGGTCCCAGGATAGGGATGTGAGTTCCATCTATAGCCCCACCGCAGTTTGGGAATCCCATCGCGGCGAAGCCATCTATGATGGCCTCCACGTTTCCCAGAGTCACTACCTTTGAGAGCAGTAGCTCAACGATTGCGTTGGCTACTTGCATCACAACAACCCCCACGGTAGATTTGCCCACGCCAAAGTGGTTCGCGACTGACCGGTAGCTGTCTGGCGTTGCAAGCTTCCAGAGGGCTATGGCCACTCGCTTCTTGACAGTCATGGCTGCTCGCATCCGGGTGTCCTTGCAGTTCAGGGCAGGGGACAGCAACTCACAAAGTTCCAGGAAAGTCCCCTTCCGCATGCGAAAGTTTCGCAGCCACTGTGATTCATCCCAGACCTGCAGCACTATGCGGTCCCACCAGTCTGTGCTTGTTTCCCGGGCCCAGAATCGCCGTTCCACAACATCAACGTGACCCATTGCCACCATGATGTCCTCGGCGCAGGGTCCCGTGCTTTGTGACAGGTCTGTGCCACTCTCAGACTTCAGGTCCTCACCGCGCTGCCGTAGCCTCCTCGCCCGATTTCTCAGCATCTGCCTCTGGGAAAGGTGGATGATAAGCTCCGAGGTGTTGACAACGGCCATAACTGCAGCGATGGTCGCAGCGGGCTCCATGCTCGCAGTGCTGTGGCGTCCGCGCTGTCACTGACCAGAAAAGTGCGCAAACTGATTTCCCGCCGGTGCTTTCAGGGAGGGAGGGCGGGAGTGACGGTTGGATGACGACAGTTACCCAAAACCACCCTCGACACATTTTTTTACCCAGAAGGCAATGGCGGCTCGACCCAGAATTCCAATGGGCAGCGGGGACTGCAGGAACTGTGGGATAGCTGCCCACAGTGCACCGCTTCCAATGTCGACGCTTTCCCCGTTAGTGTGGACTCACAAAGTCGAATTACTGTCCTTAGTGTGGATACACACGTTCGACTTTGTAATATTGATTCCACATATTCGATTTAAGTAAAATCGAACTACTCTCATAGTGTAGACATACCCTAGTAGAGGCCAGTGTTTTAGGAACCAAAGGAGCAGGGTGCAAGTTCCAGCTCCCTACGTGTATGGCTTAGAGAATGTAGAAATTGTGGGCCTGACTCTTCACTGCCTTGCATGCTGTGAACTCATTGGTACATGTGCAAAGCAGGTGCAGAATGCTACATAATAAAACATCTGTTCACAGTGTGTATTTAGTATAGTATAGCATTTGCTTACAGTGTGCTCGGTGCTTTCCAGATGCTGAAGGAGAAAAGGTCCCTGCCCTAAGGAGCTCGCAGTCTCTGGACAAACAGATCGAGGTTAGAGGAAGAGGAACACCAGATAGGGATTTCTTTATACCAGCAAGCTGGATTCACTGCAGGCAGCATGTCAGAAGTGGGTCTTTAAATATGGGCAGGAGAGGGCCCTCCCCTGTGGATGAGTTCTGGAGGGTTGTCCCATGCACTGGGGCTGCGTGGAGCAAGGTATGGGGGCAACATTGTGATAAATTGACAGGTAGGGAGGAACACTGGCAGAGTAGAGGGGCTGGGGGCAACAGAAAGCCTGAGGAGGCATGTCAAGGGCAGAGAGACAGAGTTGTGCAGGACTTTGAAGTTGGAGACGAGGTTAAATTTGATGCATAGTGCATGGGAGCTAATGGACTTTTTATATATGTAACCCTTCTGCCAGGTGGAGCCAGCAGCAACCAGGGCCAGGTTCAGTATCTAGGGGTTCCTTTCCATCAATACAACACAGAACCGGCTCGAGCCCCCACCGGGGAAAATGACAAACCCCCATGGGCACCTCTGAGAGGCAATGCTTCCCCACTTGCAAGCAGAGTCCAAGTGTAGAAAATAAACTTTTAATAAAAGGAGGGAAATAACTCCGAGTTAATTTGGGAAAATATTGCAAACAGGGTTCATAAACACAAACCGTGAGTAAAAGACCCACCCCCAAGTAGGTTGGGCAGTGCCCTTTTCCCCTCAGGTTCTTAAGTCCAGCAACCCAAAAGTCCCTTTCACATGCCCTTCTCTGCACCCCACTCACAGTTGCTGTCCTTGGTCAGTGCAGACCCAGAGTTCAGAGGTGCATCTGCAGAGTTCACCTCCCCCCGGGTGGGGTAAAGAGGCATCTTACTCGCTCTGCTGGCCGTTCACTGACCACCTGCTCACCGCTCTTGCCGCGCCCCTCCACTAGCTGCCCTGCTGGCCGCTCATCACACCTCTCTGCCACCATCCTGCTGGCCGCTCATCACACCTCTTCACTACCACACTGCTGGTCACTCATTCGCCAGCTGACTATCAGTCACCTTCTGCCGCTCTGCTGTGACCTCTGCACATCAGTCTCTCAGTGATTGTCAGCTCTTTTGCATGCTAAGCAGAAACACTGCCCCATCTCAAGTGATTTCAGCTCTGCAATTAAAATAACAAAAGAGGCTCCTAAAAAAGCCTATTTAGCTCTATTCTTTGAACAGTGGGGGAAAGAACAGGTTAAACCAGTCTAAAGAGGACTCGGGGGTGGGGGTGAGAGGGGGTTGCTGCCTCTTGACCAGGATTCCTGTCCCTACCCCTCTTAGGGTACGTCTACACTTACCGGAGGGTCCGGCGGCAGGCAATCGATGTTCTGGGATCGACCCCGGAAGTGCTCGCCGTCGACGCCGGTACTCCAGCTCGGCGAGAGGAGTATGCGGCATCGACGGGGGAGCCTGCCTGCCGCGTCTGGACCCGCGGTAAGTTCGGACTAAGGTACTTCGAATTCAGCTATGTTATTAACGTAGCTGAATTTGCGTACCTTAGTCCGAAGTGGCAGCTTAGTGGGGACCAGGCCTTACTTTCACAGGACTCTGACATTCGAGCCCCTGCTTAATAAGGTTCTTTCAACTGAGGGTGCTCCCTCCAGCTCATTTGGGACAGGTTAAGCACAATCCTGCTACAATAATTACAACATTGGTAACCATATTTCACTATCTCTGCATTCAGCACTAAGGTCATTTGTACCCAACACCAGCCAAAGTTGATCCTTTGACACAGCTGTAAATGATGAATATGTAAACAGAGCAGGAGCAAACTGTATTTACATAAACACACCCATAGTCTCTTCCCCTCCCAGCTAGCTGTCATTCAGACCCTGCTTACAGCTATGTGCAATTTGAGCATAAAATGATCCCTGAGCAGAATAGCAGGTTTTAAACCTACTTTACGTAGAGCTAAATAATTCCACAAGGAGCGAGGAACTGGAGAGAATCAGGCCCACAGTTCTGATCTTGATCATTTTCAAAAACCTGGAAGAAAACATAATCGCTGATAAAGTTTGCAGAGGACACAAAAATTGGGGGAGTGGTAAATAATGAAGATGACAGGTCACCGATACAAAGCAATCTGGGTCAGCTGGTAAGCTGGGCGCAAGCCATCAATCTGTGTTTTAATACAGCTAAACGTAAACATATACACCTAGGAACAAAGAATGTAGGCCATGATTACAGCATGGGGGACTGTACCCTGGGAAGCAATGACTCTGAAAAGGATGCGGGGATCATGGTGGATAATCAGATGAACATGAGTTCCCAGTGCAGTGCTGAGGCCAAAACGGCTAATGCAATCCTGGGATGCATAAACAGGGGAATCTCGAGTAGGAATAGAAAAGTAATTTTACCTCTGTATTTGGCACTGGTACGACCACTCTTGGAATACTGTGTCCATTTCTCCTGTCCACAATTCAAGAAGGACGTTGGTAAATTGGAAAGGGTGCAGAGAGGAGGCACAAGAATGATTTAAGGATTAGAAAATGTGCCTTATGGTGATAGACTCAAGGAGCTCAAACTGTGTAGCTTAGCAAAGGGAAGGTTAAGGGGTGACTTGATCACAGCCTGTAAGTACTGGGAGAGAATATTAATGGACACTTCAGTCTAACAGAGAAAGGTATAACATGATTCAATGGCTAGAATTTGAAGCTAGACAAATTCAGACTGGAAATAAAGCATACATTTTCAACAGTGAGGGTTATTAACCATTGGCACAATTTACCAAAGGCTGTGGTGGAGTCTCCATCACTGGCAATTTTTAAATCAAGATTGAATGCTTTCTAAATGACACACACTAGTTCAAAAGGAATCATCAGGGGAAAGTCTATGGCCTGTGTTATACATGAAGTCAATCTAGATGATCACAACGGTCCATACTTTTGATTTATATTCCTTGTATTTTCAGCACGTCAGTTGTCTTACTACACATCAGCAGCCTGATTAGGCAAGTTAGCTTGATCACAATGGTTGAACCAACAGTACATATCATAGGTCTAAAGTTACTAATGCACCATATTTTAAGCAACTGGGAAAAATACATATATGTGCCCCAATTCTACCATATCCAAATGCCTCCCATATATTCATTCTCACAACAATTGGTAGGTAGAAGAATATCACCATGCACATTTTGAAGATGGAGAATTGAGGCACAGAAAGAGATTAAGTGACTTGCCCAAAGACACACAAGAAGTCTTTAGCAGAGCCAACATCAAAATTCACATCTCCTGAGTCCCAGCCCAGTGCCTTAGCTAAAATAAAATCTGCTCTGCATAAAAAGAAAGTAAAAAATAAAATGCAGTACTATTTTTATTCTGCCTGCAGGCATTTTGGAGTCAATTTTCATCAGAGCCAATACCAGGCCATATACATATTTGCTGGTGTGAACACCTATTAAACCTACATGCTCCTGTTCTTTCAGTAGTCAAACACTAGAGCTGGTTGGAAGATTTTTCTTCAAAATGCATTTTTGCTGGAATATGCTGTTTTGTCAAAGCCAAAAAGGTTTCATAGAGTCATATTGACTTTGACAGAAATTTCACCAGAAAGGTTTCTGCTGTCCGGAGCTTTCAGATCAATGCAGACCAGAGAGAGAGGGGGGACAGAAGCAAATCCTTTTCGAGAGGAAAAGAGACATTTTGACACTATTTTGTTTTGCCAAAGCATTGGAAAAGTTTGGGTTTTGTTCCAATGTGGTATGAAAACAAATTTTGAAACTTCAAAAGTTGTCACAAAACAAAATTGTCACTCTCCAGTCAGCGGTATCCCACACTTTTGTTGGTATACCTTTCATACAGTCTGACACATGTGACACAAATATTTGCATTTGCACCTACAAAAACCACTAGCCCCCAAACAAAATATTAATCTAGTATTACCCAAAAGACCATCTTTCCCCCCAAATAATTTTTTCCATATGCTTATGCCATATGGTGTAAGTCAGCATAGATCCATTGTCTTCAGTGTCAATTTACACCAACTAAGGTTCTGGCTTTTTTATGCCCAAATGTCCAAATTCTTATAGATTAAGAACACTAGGATGCATATTTCAAAATGTTATAGCAATTTACAAAGAGGAGGCTTAAAAATTAGCTATCTTTAAACTGATCTAAATGGTCTTTGATCCACCATAATATTTCATAACAAACACCTTAGGTTAAAATTGAAAAACAGGTGACAGCCTGAAGAAGAAAGTTTCTGTATAAATTTATATTGAGAGACCTAGGCCCAGATGTTCACCTGGTGTAAACTGGCATAGCTCTACTTCAAAGGACACACACTGATTTACACCCTCTGAGGATCTGGCCTTTAAAACCTAATAATTCACCTATACTCCATACTTGAAAATAAAGAGTAACTTGCATCAGTTACTGGAAATACCACCTGCAAATGGCCTGCATTCCTACCTGTAGAATTAGTCATATATAGAACTCTTATTGCAAAATACAGTAGATATCATGGATAAGTGGGCCTGTGTCAACAGTTACAGACTGATAGGAGGAGGCCTGATTTGTGACCTGTGAAGATATACCAGCAATTTAATGTAGGCAAGAAGATAAACATTACACACGCATACATGTGCACGGCAAGGTTTAAAATGCTTATTATGCTGCCCCACAACTTTCTCTTTAGAAGGAGAATATTTTGGATATATTCTAAATCCTACAAGATGAATCACATAACGCAGCATTTTTATACAACTGGCTGGTAGATCACCAGCGGGTATTGCATAATGTAACATAAATTCATATTATAAATCTATAAGGGATGCAGGCTTACAGCTGGCACATTTTAATATCTTGAATCACTTATGCTGGATACCCAAGAGGATTATAAACTGGTGCTTAGAACATTCAGTTTATGCTGTCACCGTTGCATCATGTCCTGGAACGTGTATTCACTTGTTCTGGACGTGGATGGAGATAAAACATTTTTAGAAACAAGTGTCACCAAAATAAAAGTTTATTTTAAATACAGTACAAGCACCCGCATTCCAGAGTCCTTTTGTGTTTAAGATGCTGTGACAAAGCAGAACACATTTTTCAAAAGGAGAAGTTAAGTGGATTAAATTTATCTTTTTGATAGCAAAGAAAATACTTAGATACTGATGGAATTTATCACCAGCCTCTAGAAAAGAATGGGCATTCGTATTGTTGAATGCTGCTGCAGCATGAAAGACTTGCTAATCTCTCCCCTTGCCTTAGAGTGGGTCAGCTGTGAGGATTCCTTTCTCACCCCATCAGCCCCTGCATAGCACCTCAGTACACAGTCTAGTTATATGGGCTATGTGCTGAGTTAAGAACTTGGCTCTACAGAAGAATTCCACTGTGTTTTATAGCTGACATCGATATAACATTTACCAAAAACTAACTCTGATAGTTGACACTTGGTAACCATATTGGCAATAACAATTCTGATCATGTTGGCATCTCATCAGTCTAGCATCCTGCCCTGCGTTCCTTTTCTGAAAGTGCTCCGCAGACAATCTGCAGTTTTGCCACATGAGTGCAAATGCATTGCTAGGCCCAGCCAAGGAGAAGAGCTAGTCACGTTATTTTATGACTATCAAGCACCATCTGGAAGCAGGGTCATATGTATTGTACAGCAATAATTTTGCACAACATGGTATCCCAGCAGTAGATGAAGCAATTAGAAATGTGGCCTGGTACATTCCACACAGTGAAAAAAAATCTGTCATAGTCCTGCAGAGGGGAAATAAAATCACTGCTTGGGTACTATTCTACAGTTTCTAGCAAAATAAATCCCAATTGCAAAATGTGCCTCCTTATGTTCTAATTATTCTTCTCCTAAGCACTCAGGCAGCAAATATGAAGTTACATGTTTATGCTGAACTTTAATGGGCTTAGGACCTTAATGAATAATAAAGTCAATAGAAAGATTTCCATTGGCTTGAAGAGCCTGGCCCTGATCATTCTCTGATATCCTCTTTGTGTAGATGGGTGTCATGCATGTTTCTTCCCGTTCTACAGGTAGGGCCTGATTTTCAAATATGCTGAGCAACTCCAACTCAAGTCGATGGAAGCTGTGGATGGTCAGCACCTCTGGAAATCAGAACATTATTGGAGTCCTTTGGCATCTTTCTGGTTTATGTCCCAACTAAAATCAATGAGAGTTTTGCCACTGAGTTCAGTGCAAAGAGGCTTGGGCCCTTAGAGGTATGTATTTGGAGCCTAAAATACCGTGATTTTTATGCTGTACTTTATATATGATACACACTGTAGTTTTCACATCTACCAAACTCCATCTATTGCTGGGAAGGAACACACACAGTCTCTGTAAAGGTTAATGGTTTAGAGGTTCAGAATAGAGAATGCTGCTCAGGCAGGAAGGAAAGCAAGGGAAATGTATTACTTGTTCCAATGAACTTTGTGATCTGCAGTTGTGTTCATCCTTTCCCAGCTTCCTGCAGTGGCATCTTTACAGTCTTGTGGGTTATAATATTACATACATTGTGTCAGGGACTTCTGAAAATAGTATATTTTTTTCATACTTTACTGATACTTGGTATTTCAAAGAATGATTGAAATAAACCAGCAAAAAACTCCAAGCAACTTGGAATCTAATCTTGATTTGGTGAAGAATAAACAGTACCACAAATATATTGCATATGAGAACTGTACAGTTTACAATCAATCCAACCACAAGTACAGTGGCTTTCCCAAAAGTATGTTATGTATTGACATTTAGCTAGATCCTGTAAACTGGATCAGAGTGAACCAGGATCACCATGAATGCATCTAGACACAGCTTACAATACCACAGCAGGATATAGGCATTTGTAGATCACCAACAACATTTTGATCTTCTCTGGGAAAATAAATCTTCTGAAAATCCTACAGTGACGTGAGAAAATCTAAGGTGGTGATGGCATAAGTGGCAGTGCCCATGCCAGCTCATCAAGACACAAGAAAGGAATCTGTTTGTTTAAATCAAGGCTTTCTGGTGGAAATCTCTGCTGTCAGCTGGGAGTGGGATGATGACGACCAAGGTTTATTGAGGAACAATACTTCAAACTGTAACTATCAGCTCTAACATATTTGATTGTTTTTTCAAACACTTTTAAAGGATATTTCATAATTATTATTCAATGAGGGGCTGAGTATTGGTTCCAATAAAATGTAATGATTATAATGATTAAGTAGCCCTTATACAGATTGCTTTCCAGCGCTAGATCTTTACAAAGAGGGCTGGATTAATGTATAGACAAACTAGGCATGTGCGTAGGGTCCAAATGAGTGGGGGAACCAGGGAGCAAGTCCCAACAAACAGCCACACACTGCAGCCTGGCTGGCCATGCTGTGGATCCACCACAGTGGGCTTCTCCTCCTGCTGCTCAGGACACTACTCACCGTGACAGAGGGGTGGCTGGGCCAAACCTGAGTGCTGCTGGGACCACATCACAATGCTTCTCACACAAATTTGGCTGGGACAGAGGGTGGCTGGGCCGAATTTGAGTTCTGGCTACTTTTGCCTATTTTTTGCGAACTCTCTATATTGTATTTAAGATTAGATTTGCATATCTAATCCCATTTATACTTATGAAAACTAAGATATCTTCCTTGCATATGACTCCGTACTCAAGTCATTAGAGCTGATTGATACCCGAAGGAACAGCTGAGAGGTCTTAAAGAAATGTACTCCTTCGGAAAGTTTCAGCGTCCCACAAATGCATCTCTGTAGCAGGGACCTTTCCTTTCCATTACATGTCTGAGCCCCAGTTTTAGTTTCCTCATTGCTAGGTACATTACCTCTTACTGACTCTCTCCACACCAAAAAAGTCCCCACTTCCAGGGTAAACAAGAGCCCAATGGCACAAACATTCAACCCATGTCCTCCAATCCTTCACCTGTTGCTGCACAAGCTCCTTTCTTATAAATGAAATAACCACAACTTCCCATACAAGACCAAACCATCCCCACTCTTGATCCCAAGCACTCTTCCATGGAAAGATCAATTCACCCCTCCCTGGGGGTTCCTTAGTCTCATGCCTGCCTCCTCCCTGACCCGTCCACAGCCTATTGCAGCCTGCTCACCATAGGCCCCCAATCCCCTCTGCTATAGAGAGGTTCATCTTCCTGCACTGCTACTCTCTCCAAAGAAAGGGAGATTATGTATATCCCAGCTCCCTTTCCCATCAGGCTTTGCTCTTGGGCTATAGTTCCCAGGGTCCCTCTGGGAATGATGAGCCGCCTCAGAATGCCTTGCTGCTAACTCAGGGTAATACCAAGCCATAAGCCTGCCTTAGTGAACTCAGTGCACCCTGTTACAATCTCCTTCACATTTCTGGCGGGGGGGGGGCAGTGTGCCTGAAGGACATGGCTAATGACACTCTAGCACGGCGGAAGATAATTAAAAGAGACTGCACTCTCTGGAGCGCACAGCACACTGTCAAGTGACTACCATCAGCTTGGGCAACATATCACGAGGGACACAAAAGGAAGGAACGTGATGAGCGGTATGAACACAAGTGATTTATTTGTGAAGTTTCTGGGGAACAGGGAAGCTATGTAAGGCTCTAAACATTGATGCCTGAGGTGCTCAGCATGTCATCCTATATAAAGCCAATTCCAATCCAAAACACAGAAAAATATGAGAGAGAGAGATGCATTTGCTGCCTGGGAAATCATTGCACATTGAGAGGCAGGGAACAGACTGATTAAGGGAGGAAGTGTCCCTCACTTCCCTCATTACACATACATCAGTAAGGAATAACAGCATTCAGCTTGGCATTAGGTAACCAGCAGTGTGTGAACTGGCATTAAATGGGGTTTGAAGAGGCTAGAGGGACAATGCCTGAAGAGGAGAAAGAGAACTGTGAGGAGGAGACAAGTAGGGGGAAAGGAAAGGTGCCATATACAGAAAAAGCCAAGGAGCACAGTGAGAGAAAGAAAGGTGTCCAGGAACTTTTAAAGGGGTAATAGCAGCTTGAAGACCGAGAAAGAGGCTTAATTTCAGCCAATAAAACCTAGAGCAGAGATGGGGATCTGGAAGCAATGAGAGATGAGGGCTGGGGCCTTGAAGAAGAGAAGGACAGGAGTACATAACAACCTGGGGCTGAATTCATACACCCCACAGTTACCAGCTTACTCCACACATAGGGCACAGAGAATAGAATTCTTGATCTTCTCTCCACAAACGGAGCCATCTATTGCAGGCTAAAGAAGGACCACCATTAAGGACCATCAGTTGCAGCAGGCTTTAAATACCCCCTTTCTACCAACACTACAGTGTAAGATCATCATAAACTATCAAATGTGCAACCGTTCTGCCAGGTGTTACCTGCAGCGAGCTCCCTACCCTCTAGAGCTTCAGGCCACAGGGCTTACTAATGCTTGAACAGATCGGATTCTATTCACTAGATCAGGGTCTCAAACATGTCCGATAGGCTGGATACAGCATGCAATGAGGTATTCAGGTGGTGTATATGTCATATGTACGCCAATGCAGAATCTCAGCTTTCATTTTGAATCAAAGAGTAAGTTTCTAGCCCTCTTGGCAGCAGCGAAAAATCTCCAAAGGAGAACCGAACATAAATTTGATGTTTATCTGCGTCTGCATACAGCCTGAAACAGTTACCCAGAGGAGTGAACCTCCCTGTTCCCTTTGAATGTCATTGGGGAGTCAACGCCGAAGTCCAGTGATGACACTTCAGGGTCAACATTAACGAATCCATTGCCGAGCTTGTGAACGGGTAGAACAGGAAGGAGGTGGGAGTAAAGCCCTCGACGGGTGAGAACTGGGAGTTGCTGCAGGGAAGCAATTGCAGAGGGAAGAACAGAGAAGACACGCAAAGACTGGGAAAGGAAAGAGAATCACAGGAACGAAGATGGGGATGAAAAGGAAACAAAGATCACAAGTAACACTGAAACTAATATTATCTATCTGAGTCATACATTTGTGGGAGATTCACTGTAGCTTAAAGGGAATATGAAATCCTGGATTTATATCTCCTAATGCCTGAGCAATAATTAAATATGGACTCAAGCCCTCTCTTCTGACTGAGTTTGACACCTGTGCCCTAGAGTGTAGTGGTACATATAACACAAGACAGTATGTAACAATGGGTCCTGAGGGAGATGGGGTGGGGGAAGGGAAACAGAGAAGGGGGTGGGGTGGGAAGTGTCATGGAAAGAATAAAAGAATAAAGAAACTTTGATAGAGACAGAGTTTCAAGTTTAGAAAGCCAAGGTCAAAGAACATTCCTGAGAGTCTAAGCATGAGAACTGTGCAATAAACGTGCGAGACACAGGGGAGCTGGGGAAAAAAATATTTTTTTTTCCTGGCTCCTCTCACCTGGGTTGGGTCAATGTTACAAGGTTAATATCCATCTCTCATGACATGACAAGGGTCAGCATCCACTGTGACTGACTACTGTTACAAACTGTGGGTAAATCATTTTGTTTTGTTTTATCAAATGTAAAGTAATCTGGACAAAAATCACAGTAAAAATAAGTTTTTAAACAATTAGAGACATTCTAACTTAAAAAAATAAACATTGTACAATTGGAACTTTTTGTTTTCTTAAATAGTAAAGATATTTTAGAATCAATGTTAGTGTAATTAGAATTTCTTCCTATCTGCCATCAACAGTAACTGCTTCCTGTTCAGCAGTGCCTCACATCTCTGCTGTGCAGAGGTCAAACTGTGCTAATACGACATCCGAATGTCCCCAAATATAGAACTGCCGATCTTGTTAGTGGCTGGAGTGTGAGTCCAAGATGACTCTGGAGCCTTGGAAGTTACCGTAGCAACCTACATTATAGATAAGAGCTTTGATGAGGACATTGGCTAAATTAACGGTCTCTCTTAAACCGCACTTCAGCTTGATAAGCCTGCAGCTTTCAGGAGAGAGTGGGCCACATTCTGTTCTCACTTACACCACTGCAAATCTGGAGTAAATACACTGGTTTTTCAGAAGATTTACAGCTCTGGGTAACTGAGAACCAAATTTGGCTCAGTGAACTGGTATCAGGTGCAAGAACCAACTGGTGGGCTGACCAGAAAGGAAAAGAGAGCCATCAAATGATGCTCAGATACAAGCACTCACTGAGGCCTGCACTATTCACAGCTGCATACCTTGCAGAGATACTGCCAGCATTTTCAGCCCAGTAAATATAGTTGGTGTACGAAAACAGCAGACACAGAAATGAATGTATAATGCTGTGAAACTTCAAGCTTGCTGATAGGTGGGAGCTCCTGTGCTGAAACTATCAAGAGCAACTAAAAAAAGCAATAATCAAGTACTCAGCAGCAGTACAGCTCAGGGTCTGGTAATGATCTTTTTCTGGTGGGTTATTTTACCTTCTGTTTTTGTTTCTTTCAAGGCTTGTGTTGCCACCCACTGACCAGATTCTGTCATCCACGGACCTGCTTCTTGGATTCAAATTGGCTGGTTTTTTAGACAAGGTTATTGAGTACAACATATTGCACTTTACTTAGAAGCTGTTATCTGTTACCTTATTATAATTATAGCCTGATTTCTAGAGAGGCTGAGCACCAACAACTCCTCTTGGGTTCTTTGGGAGAAATGAATGTTTGCACTTCTGCAAATGCTGAATATCCATCAGCTATTGCATAGACCCTAAGAGCTATTCCTGTCTCTCCTTATACATTATTGAAAGAAATAAAAGAATAACTGCATAAAGAGAAGAAATAATTTCCTGGACTTACAGGAATCTCTCTTGCTCTCTTCTTCACAAACAGCTTTCCAAATAAACCGTTAATGCTTTAACCAAAGTCATTTAGGGAATGCCTCCCTGCAAACAAATTATTTGCAAGAGTAAATAGTTTTTATAGCCACTAACTCACTGTTTGCTCAGTGGAGTTTATGGGTCTTGTCTCAAATCCCTCACAGTTTATGCCTTTTTATCCAAACTGTGGTTCAGTCAATGAGAGTGAAGTATATGCCTTTATTGCTGTTGGTAGCACATGCAAAGCTGTGTCCTGCTTTCAGAGAAATGTACCACTAAGACAAAGTGAAGGATTGGATGGGAGATAGTCTGGTTAAAAAGCACCAATCTGAACTGAGGTAGCAATGAAGCCATCTCTACATTTTAGGTATTTCGCTGGCTCCAAGTACTCTGCAACCAAAATATTCCATCCCCACAGAAGCCTTTTCTTGTATTATTCTAGCTGGCTGGGTTTCTAAGAACCTCTAGTGAATATCAGGTCTCTGCAGAAAGGAAATGAGATTATCTGATTATATTTGTAGCAGAGTTTTTAGACTTGACCACAGGAATTAAAAGAGCAACACACCACCTGTCTCCTGATTTCAATGGGCTGAGCGTGTGCGGGGTAGGAAACTTGCTACAACATGCCACCTTGTGGTTACAATCCAAATTCAACATGCTGTAGGAAAAAAGTCTTGTGCAGGCCCATAAAGAAGGTTGAGCAATATCAGGTTATGGTAGAAGTCCACAAAGTAAGCATCAGGGCATGGGGACCCATTAGTAGAATTAAAATAGCGAACTTTCCTAGGTTGAGACTATAGAAAGAGTCAGAGATTTCAGTCAGTGCTAAAAAAGGGTCCCAAGAAAAGAGACAGAGGTGTCTGAGGACAAACAGATAGAGCTGGTTCATGTGTGCAAGTGGGGAAAGAGTAATGCCCTGATTATGCAATGCTAATATGCCCATCCAAAGGTGTATACATACAAAAGGACTGGTGATTACTACATATCCAAACTGCCCCAGATCTATCCTGAAAGCCATTCCTTAAACAGAGTCCCATTATTTTATTAAGTTATTTATTTTATTAAGTTATATTACTGCAGGCTGGGGGTAGGAGGCTGAGGGTATTGCCCCATTGAAATAGTTTTGAAAATACATATCATTTGATGAGAGATGAGCCAAGGAGGCTGGGTCTGGGGTACAGGATGGACAAACTTGTCAGTCAGATTTTGGCTTTGCAAAACCCAAACAAGGGTTGGCACTGATCTGTCTTCCATTTTGTCCGACCCACTGAAATGCAGAGAACCAGAGGAATGATGGTTAAATGACTCTAACAGTGCCCCATAGCTATATTTGAGGCCATGTGGTGCATTGCAAAAGTAAAATAAAAATTATCTTTCCATAGGTGTTTTATTTTTAATAATCCAAGGATAAAGAATCATCCATGGCAAGGAAAGTTTACTAGTATCTGGCGATGGTGACAAATGCCAACATGCCATGCAAGGGATTATAACAGCAAAGGGTTGCCAAAGCACAGTGGCTGAAGGCCATGTGGCATATGAGCCAGCTACACTAACTTTGTGTCTGCTGGGGGCTCTCTCACACCAGGAAAATCCTCAGTTGGAGAGAGGCAGCTGCTATCGAGCCCCTGTGTGCCACCAGATTGGAGAGGAGCCAGGTTGCACAAGAGAATCTGAGCCCTTCGTTTGGGTTACTTGCTCTATGGTAGACTGTGAGATTCACTCTCAGAGCTATAGAAGCGAAAAATATTTATATCAAACATTTCATCTAGCATTGGCTGTCTGACACATTGCCAAAGCACAGGTCATCTAGCTTGGTTATTTCCAACATTGTCTGACCAGGATAGACTTAAGGGAAACACATCACACATAGAAAGGTAGGCAGTGTGGGGCTGGAAGTGTGGGGCTGGATTATGAGAAGTCAAGTCCAGCCCCCTGCGCTGAGGCAGGACCAAGTAAACTAGACCATCCCTGACAGGTGTTTGTCCAACCTGTTCTTAAAAACCTCCAGTGATGGGGATTCCACCCTTGGAAGCCTATTCCAGAGCTTAAATTCCCTTAGAGTTAGAAAGGTTTTCCTAATATTGAACCTAAATCTTCCTTTCTGCCGATTAAGCCCATTGCTTCTTGTCCTACCTTCAGTGGACATGGAGAACAATCCATCACAGTCCTCTTAAGACTCTTAAGAGCCCTTAACATATCTGAAGACTTTTACCAGGTCGCCCCAGCACCACCACCACCACGTCTTCATTTCTCAAGACTAAACGTGCCCAGTTTTTTTAACCTTTCCTTATAGGTCAGGATTTCTGAACCTTTTATTGTTTTTGTTGCTCTCCTCTGGACTCTCTCCAATTTGTCCACATCTTTCCTAAAGTGTGGTGCCTGAACTGGACTCAGAACTGCAGCTGAGGCCTCACCAGTGCCAAGTGGAGCGGGACAATTACCTCCCATGTCTCACACATGACACTCCTGTAAATATATCCCCGAATTATATTAGCCTAGATCTCAGCTGTAAGCATACACAATAATTAATTGTTTTCAGAAATGTTATCAACTGCTTTTAGGTTCATTTAAAACTGTTTTATGCCTATTGTCTTACTTTGTTTTTTTAATTTGAAAAAGATGGAGTTAGAGGACCAAAGTCAATTTTTACTCTGTCCTCTCTCTTACAAAGTCCCACGGCAATTCTCATCTGACCTATGAACTTTGTATATGGAAGTTAAAATATGAACAAGGAACAACTTAGATAAATATTCACACAGAACAATTTAGATATTTACATAGAACAACTTTGTTTAATGTTAGTTAGGGTGGCTTTGTTCTGCTTTAGCAGTATTTTACTCAAATGCTGAAAACTAGGAAATACAAAATTAAGGTCAACACCACACTTCTGTTTCTCTACCTGTGCTAATGTAAAATATATCAACTCTCACCTATTACTGTCCTCCTTCCACAACACATTGTTCACACCCAGAACTCACAAACTACTGTGCAGCCTTAATTCCAACATACATATAAGGAAGGCATCTGTTAAAAGTATATGTCCTTCTTTTGAGAGAAGCTTTTGTTTCTGGATTTCTTTGAAGAAAAGATAACTTTTAATATATGTCTCCTTGATATATGTTGTAGTTAAGGCAGTAATTCAGTTTATAAAAGGAGGAGTCATTTTATAAACGACATTACTCCCCTACAAATTCCATCTGCGCAGAAAATTCAATGCTTTCCTCCTATGTGGCTTGTTTCTTTCTCCCCCCACCCAACTAAGACATTTATTGGATATTTCCATTTTCTCCCCATTAAGCAAAAATATCTGATGCAACCTTAACCTTGGCTTCAGTACCACACCCTCAGCATACAATATCATCGCACATCTTAGTAAACTAGGGGCCAAACCCAAAGGTTCTAACTCAATATTTATTCATTCCATTGAAGTCAATGAGAATTGGTCAAGTTAAGGACTAAATAATAGCTGGCAGCCAGATCATTGCCTTCTATGCTCACAGGATGCAGTGAAGGGTTGGAAATTTCTATCAGACTGGTTTTCTGATGGAAAATGCAGTTTCCACAACATTTACATTTTCATTAATATTTCACTTTGGCTCCGTTCAACCTGAACCGGAATATTTCATTTTGTTAAACATTTTGTTTCAAGTCAGTTCAACATTAAACTACATTTCCCTAGAGTTGTAGTTTGGGCAACCATTCTCTTCTCTGAGCTGAACTCAATGGAAGACTACATATCCTGTGATGCAAGGTGAACTCCCCTCTGATCAAACTTCTTAGTGCATCATAGGAAAAGTAGTCCTACCAAGGAGCCTCGCCTAAAGGAAATAATGGAGACATCAGGCTCCTGAACTACAGCTCCCATGAGGTAATGTGCCAAAATGGGAAAATGCAGTTTAATGTTGAACTGACTTGAAACATAGCATTTCAGGTTAGCTCAACAAAACAAAATGAGGCATTTTGATTTTGAAATGTTTCCTTTTTATCAAAAATGTCACATGGCAAATTCTGATATTTCCACTTTTTGCCCCAATTTGGTATGAAAACAAATGTTGAAATATTAAAATTTCCTTGTCAATGGAAATTCCATATTTCACTCAGCTCTACTGAAAAACTCTGTGGGTATGAGGTTCCCCTTGTGATGTTTTCTCCACATTATTCCTTCAGAGAATATGGTTTGCCCCAATGACCCCCATGTAGAAGAACCAGCGACATCCATGAAGAAACACTAACCTCCATATTGGCTATGAGTCCTCAGCACCACGCCCCTCTTCCCTTGCTGGGTAGCTCAGTAATTCTGCTGGTCATGTCTATCACAAAGATCCCCTAAAGGTGGGAGTGCCCCCTCATGAAAGGGGCCCTGCAGAAAACATACTACAAAGCCCGGTTGTGGTTCTATAATCTTTGCCTCCCTGTTTTTTGGTGCAGGCTGGAAGGGGAATGGAAATGAAATCTACCCCACCACTCTCAGATTATGTATTGCCCATCCATAATTTCAAAATGGAAATGCATGAAGAGTAAACAGCAGTCACTGAGCTGAATTCCTGAAATTCAGGCCTTCACTTCATAGTACGTTATGACACATCAGGTTAGTTTTTGGACATACTAATTACAAGATGGGAACACACCTTTCATAGCTCCGTTCTCAGAATAATAATTCAGGCAATCAAAGACAATCAACCTATACTGCACAATTCATTAAATAATCCACAGAATCTAATGAAAAATTACTGAAGGAGGCTATTCAAGAATAAATAGTACAAGTAGTTAAAATTGGGATATTTTACAAAATGATGAGGCTCCTGGCCAGAAGATTTATCCACAGTAACTATGTATCTTCAGTAGCTCCACTATGAGATACTGTTCTTTCCCAGTGATCCCAGATTATGGACAGAAAAATTTAGGGAGAAAGGAGAATACATCCAGTTGTCAACATTTTGTTTTGTGAAGGAGCAGATTTGAAATTGGACCTTAAGGCAGAACATAAGGAAGTCAACAGAAATATTCCAGTGATATGATGTGAATATTCCACACGGACTTTCTGTGAAGACCTAATTTAAAGGTGGATGAATCTTACTATTATAGTCTCCTAGAAACGCACACATCCTCACCACTCAGCTCTGTGAAACCATCCCTTACCACTCAGACCTGCATATCTCATCTTCCAGCTGCCTGCAATATCTCTGGCCCCTAGGCACAAACCCTCACCTAACCTGGCTCCCAGCTCCTGGAATCCTTCCCTGTCCCTTGGACAAGAGTCAAATTGCAACCACTTCCAACTGCCAGACCCACATTAGCTCCCAGACAAGAACCAAACTTGGTTTGCCTCATAAGTACTAGACTCCCCCCATACCACACAGGAAGAGCTCAGCTTGCCCCAACTCTCAGCTTCTGGTTCCTTTCCATTACCCCGTAGGCAAAAGATTTGAGTTGATCCCTCCAAGCTGTGAGATCCATCCTTCTACTTACCTGGGTACTGGACCCAGTTAGATCCACCTCACTACTGCTACAGGGCTTCTGCTTCCTCCCAGAAAAGAGCTCCAGGACAAGCCACTTCTCAGTTCCCCAAAATCCTCCAACAAAACCCAGACAAGACCCTCGAGGACAGTTCATCTCCCTCCTACTGAGTGTTTCAACGGTTTTACAAAGGTGACTTTCTAAGGGGGAAAATGGGTTTGTACCTATTTCCTCTTCCTTATGGTGTAATAGAGGCAGCCTGAAAAGTTGTTTTTGTAATTTTTTGAATTTTTTTTTCTTTTTTCTGTTTCAAACAAGATGAATAAAAGTCACTTCCCAATTCTCAACTAATCAAGTTTCACTGCCTTGGTATCTGTGATGTTCTACAGCAGGGATCTCAACCTCTCCAGACTACAGTATACCTTTCAGGTGTCTGATTTGTCTTGTGTACCCCCACATTTCACCTCACTTAAAAACTACTTGCTTACAAAATCAGACATAAAAATACAAAAGTGTGACAGCACTCTATTACTGAATAATTGCTTACTTTCTCACCTTTACCATATAATTATAAAATAAATTGATTGGAATATAACCATTGTACTTACATTTCAGTGTATAGTACATAGAGCAGTATAAACAAGTCATTGTCTGTATGAAATTTTAGTTTGTACTGACTTTGTTGGTGCTTTTTTTGTAGCCTGTTGTAAAACTAGGCAAATACTTAGATGAGTTGATGTACCCCCTGGGAGACCTCTGAGTATCCCCAGGGGTATATGTACCCCTGGTTGAGAACCACTGTTCTACACCTCCAATTCTTCAGCTGACCATAGAATTTCCCAGGGCAGACAAGATGTGGATTTTAATGTAAAACAAGCAGAAAAAAATTAAATTAGAATAATGACTTCCATCTGCGTTATACATCATAAATAAGGACAGGAAATAAAAAAGGACAGCAATGTGTGAGATACTGCATGATATAAATGGTCTGTTTGTCAAGTGTGGAGCTGCCCTTGCATTTAGATAATGCCACTCTCCTGCTGAGTGGTAGCAGATGTTGGAGTCATGCAGTTCAGCTTCCTGGTGGAAGAGAAATCAGTGACACAGAGTCTGGGTATATTCTTAGAACAGCTTGTTTATTTTAATACTCTATACACCAGTCCTTGAACAGAGATGGCAACAATCAGCCACAGACAATTCTATCTTTCAGGGATCTCAGCCTAAATTCCAATGCCCAGTTCCAAGGCGGTAACTCTGCCTCAAGAATTGCCTTTAGTTAGAGAGATGAAGGGAGAGAGCAAACTTCCTTGCTGCTTGCCAGCTCCGCCAAAAAAACAACATCAGAAAAATCAACACAGCTGCAGTATTTTCTTCCAAGTCTAAAATCTTGCTTGTACACTAAGGAAAATAATTTATAAAGCTAAATGCAAGAGTGTCATCTTGTGACATTCTACAATAATAATATTTGGAACAGTCATAGAATGATACAAATTAAGCCAGAAGTTATATTGATTTAACAAAATCCATTTCTAAACTGATTTACCTTTACTCTATGCAGTTCCCGTGTGCAGACACTCTAAGTTAAAGAGAGACTGTAACTGATTTAGCTGAAACATATTAATTAAATTGGAACAATTTTCCTGTACAGAGTGGGTGCTAAGAACTGGGAAAGGAACTTTTAGGTCACATAGTCCATCCTGTTGCCATTAGAGGCGTGTTACCTACAGGCTATTCTTGAATACTGTCCAGTTTAGTTTTAACTTATTCAGCTACATCCCTGTGGACACCCTTCTCTGCCTATTTTACAGTACTGATATGACATTTTCCCTGATACTCAGCACATACTTTCCTTTACTTAGTCTCATCCCTTGTAACTCAAGGTTAAATGCTATTACTTCTAGCTTCCTTCCAATGGCAAAAACAAAGCATAGCAACGCCCCCTCCCACCCCCACACTTCTGAATGCTGTGTTCTCATTAGGGTTTGGCTTCTTTCAATGTTCTGTCATTCCCAGCTAGTGTAAATAATCCCTTGTCCTGTGTTATGCTACCGACTCCCAGACAATTATAGAGGATACAATGTTCACAAGTGTCTACATGAGTTAGGCGCCTGAGTCCCATTTTCAAACAGCATTTAGAAGCCTCGGTATTACTGACTTCCAACGAGACTGAAGCACCTACATGCCTGTCATGTTTGAAAATGGGGTCTAGGTGCTTTTGACCATTTTATTCATTGTTACACCTTTTTGTCTCCTTACCTCTACATTTTACAGAACTGGCCAAATCCAGACCTGGTGCGAGTGAGTGAAATTCCACTGAAGTCAATGATATTACAAAACCACTTACACCATGTCTGAATTTGCCCCCTGTGGGGCTGTAACCTCTTGGCATATGTTCTAGTCCACATAGCCTTTTCTGTTGCAGTTTGTTTCTGGTTTCTCCAGTGTACTGATGTTCCTTTTAATGATGAGATGTCCAGAACTGTACACAGGGCTCCTTTTCCCCTGCACCTTGGTTTATATTCATGTGTAAGAAACCCTTTTCTTTCCTGTCTGGTAATAGCAGTGGGTCATCTGGGAAATCCACATTCTGAAGGGGGCATGGGGCTATTGGACCCATGCCTTGGGCAGACAGGAATATAGCTGACTCTTCCCCCACTATTTGCATTGAATGTATCATTTTTCCTATGCATATATTTTGATCACTGATGTCAAGATATTTTGCTGATACAGTTTTACTCCCTAGGAACTAACAGGGCACATAGGGACAAACTGTAAGTGCTATATGATTGTTTTGGTCAGATGGAACAAAAAGCTCTGCCTGCATATTGAAGGCCAAATTCTATTTACATTACTTACATGAGTACTGTCATTTAATTCTATGGGATTACTTACATGAGTAAACTGATCAAGATTTCGGGCCTTATCCAAAGCCCATTGAAATCAATGGTCTTTCCATTGATTCAGTGAACTTTGATTCAGGCTCTTGCTTTTAACTGTGTAATTTCTTCTCATCTCTATCCCTTATGTTTGCTGTAAGGTTAAATTCTGGCCAGAAATCATAAATAGGAAGTATTCAGGGTTTGAATTTGTTCAGCTAATATGGCTTAGCTGAAGTAGAGCATCTACTGGGATTTTTTCCTGTTGATTTTTTTTTCTTGATCTACAAGGTGCAGTAGCTTTCATTACATTTACACAATAGCTCAGAATCAATAAAATGAAAGCTTTCTCTCCTATGTAGTACTCCATTCTGTCCACTGAGGGTTGCTAATGTACTGGATTTGAATCAGCGCTGTCTGTCTCATAAACTGATGTTACAAAAAAACTGATGATGCAATCATCTTCCCTGCATGTATTTCCATTACAAGTATTGTTTTCACTTAAAACAAATGCATATGTCTATTTATAAACATCTTTCTAAGCAAAGACAACTCTCTTTATTCTGATTAGCCAACTGCATCCCAGAACCGGCAACTGAAAAGAAATGCAGTGCAGAATGAAAGAGTAAATACTGTGCAGCATCCTTCAGTATGAATTGATTTGCATTTTACCTTTTCTATATCACTGTTAGCAATTATCATGCAATCTTTTCCCCTCCCAACTTATCCATGTCTCCTACAATCCTGTCGTGAGTTTAGAACCCTGAATACTACATTTTTGGACATCACAATACACTACAGATAAATCAGCAAATTGTGTTGTCACAAAACAGAGAATAGATCCAGCCCAGCTTCTTCCACAAATACCAAATAATTCTAACTGGTGTCAACGGAAGCTGAGGTGGCCCAATGCCTGTGAAACTCAGACCACTCTTTAGGTCCCTAATTCTGGTCACACATGTTTGAAAGTTTTGGCCTCAGGGAGTCGCACAGGAGGATGGATTATCTCGCCAAGTAAGCAGAGGACTGGAAATCCCAAATCCTGGGTTTTAATCCTCATTCTCACAATGCCTTGATTTGCAGACTTGTGAATTTAACTTCTCTGCACCACTTATTCTCTGCCCCAGCTATAATATGGGGAAATGATATTTAAGTGCTAAACAGGGTTTTGTAATGTCCTACAATGGCAAAGTATTATTAAGGTCAGTCAGTTCAGAGACATTTTGGAGAAGGTCCAAAATCATGCACAACAAACTGGTGAAAAATTGCATGAACTTACATAAATCCCCCACCAACTCATACCATTAAAATATTTTCGGTAGCCCCCTTAAGGAGAAGCGACAACATGAATCTACAAGAGATAGTGCAAGAGCCTTTATCAATAGTGAAGAGGAAAAAACAAAAGAACCTTGTAGACTTGCAATGCATTTAGAAACACCAGTAGGTGGAGCTCTGGCATTCATTCCTCCTTGCTCTATCTCCACCCGCCCCCAGCACTAACTTCAATAAATAAATCCATTTATATATTACAATTAAAAAAGTGTTAACTTTTGAAAACTTTGAGATTTATTTTAATTTTACTACTATGTATAATTACAGTGGTTTATATAAGAACATTGCATAACATATAGATTCAATGCTGTACTAAATGTAAAAGCACTAGAAATACAATCAAAAGCATTTCCCTTACAATCAGTGTCCTGGATGGTAGGAGAGACTCAAATAAGCTGTTAAAAGTCCTCATATGCTCTTTTCCTGCACTTCTCAGGTGCAATTCCTTGACCTTGCTGAATTGTGGTATCTGCAGACAGCATAGGGAAAGTTGTAGTTAGTTCTTCCTCTCCTTCCCAATGCAAAGAAGGATTTGTAAAACTCATTCGATATTTCTATTGCCATGCAGTAGATGGTTCTTACTGTGATGATAAAGGAATCTCAAGACAACGTCCTTGTTCCTTCCCCCCCACCCCAGTATGGCTGCTTTGTACTGCATATGTGAACCACAGCAGTGATAACAGTGGCTGATGCAGAGGGTGAAGGGTTCCCCTAGTGCCAGGAAATCCCAAGGATGCATATATTACTCCTGGGGGGGGATTCTGTGCCACTGCGCGTAGGCAGAATTCATGACCCCCGCAGATTTCTTTGCTTCCCTGCAGAAAAATGGCTGTCTGACAGGAAAGCAAAGGGAAGCTGCAAGAGCAGTCATGTGCAACTTCCCAGCAGCACAAGTGCATTGTTTCAGGCACCCGGAGCAGCCAGCGTAGTGGTAAATCACTGGGGGGGGGGTCTTAGGGAACGCCCCGGCCAGTGGCTCCTACCCTGGGCCAGGTTCAGCTATTAGTCCTGGCTGGGGAGGACAGGACTTCCTTTTCCTCTGCAAGGAGTGGCCAGGGCTGTGTCAGACCCACCCCCAGAAACCTTTCCGGCTGCAGAAAGCACTGCATCCTCCCCCTGCTTCCTGCCCCCTTCACTCCTCAGCTGTGGGGGGGGAAGGGGTCACTGTATGGGGGGCTGCTCCCCCATCTGCCCAACTCCCATGCATCTGGACCCACCTCATATCCATGCCCTAGGTGACAGGAAATGGATCACTTGATGATAACCTGTTCTGTTCATTCCCTTTGGGACACCTGCCATTGGCCACTGTCAGAGGACAGGATACTGGGCTTGATGGACCTTTGGTCTGACCCAATATGGCTGTTCTTATGCTCTTATATCCAGATTGCCCCGCCAAGCCTCACCCCCTGCATCCAGAACCCCCCATTGACCCCTTCTGAACCCGAACCCACACCCTGACAAGCCTCACTCTGCATCTGGAAACCCCCTGCACCCAACCCCCGCACCAAGCTCCACCTCCCTGCATCTGGACCCCCCACCCTTGAACCCAGACCACCCCCCACGCTTGAACCCCCACCCCAACGAGTCCCACCCCACCTGCACCTGGACCACCCTGATTAACCCCCTGTATCCAGGCTCCCACCCCACTGAACCCCACCAAGCCAGCACCCAGACTCGCACCCCACCAAGCCAGCACCTGGACCCTGCTGAGCCCTTGACACCCAGAACCCTCCCTGCTGAGCCCCAACCACCTTCACCTGGACCCCTCTGTAGAGTCCCATTGTGTAAGCACCAAGAACCCACCCCCCAATGAGCCTCTGTTCATCCAGATCTCCATCACACCCGAATCCCACACCAATCCGCCCACACCCAGATTGCCCCACACAGAACCCTCTCACCCCACACCTGGATCTCCCTACACTAAGCCTCTCCATACTTGGATCCTGTTGGGCTGATCCTGCCTTCCTACATCTAGTGTGCTTGGCACGGGGCGGCGGGGGGGGGGGCAGGGCCCCGGGGTATTTCTGGGACAGTGCTGGTCCTTGCGCTGTGCCAGGGTTGGGTGCACCTTTACCACAGAGTCCATATCCGGGGGGTTGGGGGAGGGGTGCAGGGTGATCTATCTCTGTGCAGTCAGTGGCCTGTGTTCCCCACTGCCATGCTGGAGCCTCCACATTTATTTATTGACAAATAGAATGTGCAGAATTTTAAAATATTTTGTGCAGAATTTTAATTTTTTTGGCACAGAATCCCCTCAGGAGTAATGTACGCAGGATCGGGGTAAAGGGGAAGCATCACAGTCTCCTCTGATTTACACCTCTTCAATGTTGTTGATTTCAGTGGGATTGCCCCATTGTAACTGGAGGGAAAAGTGTATTTCCACCCAGTTCTCTGTCAACATTCTGTGCTCATGGCCACCGTTATGATCAGATGGCATAAACAGTGTACTCCCCACTATTACATTGTTTATCCCAGCAGGCTCACCCAATGGCCCTGGCCTCTCAGATGTTCTCTTTGACAGCATTGCTACATCCTTCCTGTGTAGGACTACTTCCTCAGATCTCTATCCTTTCCTAACCATTCTGCCCTTGATAGACCAGAATTACAACATTCCCGTCTTTTTCAGAAATGCCAACACAGGGACAAACTTCCAACATGCAGGAATAAATCAGAAACATATGGCTACAGGGCCCAGTGCTGCCACTCGTTCTCATGTTGAATTGCGTCTCACTCTGGGAGTAGCCCTAAGTAAATCAGTGGAACTACTCTGAAGCCTCGATGTATTCATTTAAGCATCTGCCTAAATCCTTCCTTCTTCAGCAAAGTACTTAAAACAGGTGCGTAAGTCCCTCCGAAGTCAATGGAACTAGACACATACCCAAAGCTGAGCACAGGCTGAAGTGTTTGGCTGAAGAGCTGTGGACTGGGGCCAGCATAAGAGAGCACATTTTGCTGTTTCTGACAGTGTGCTTGCTGCCTAGGCTGCTGAATGGGAGCAGCTGCAGGGAGCAGGCCTTTGGGTCAATCCCTGACAGGGAGTGCTACTGCAAGAAAACCTGGCTCAGTAGAGCAGGAGAGCAGAGTATCAGCACGAGCAGCAGCGGGAGCGGTCATAGGTTTCAAGCTGAGAGAGACAGAGCCGAGAGCCCAGGGAAAGTGCTTTGAAGCTGACAGACAAGAGGAGAGAGACAGAAGGCAGCTGAAAGACAGGATTGGACTGGCAGGTGCAAAGAGGCCCTTTCAATCAGCCCAGAAAATAGGGACTGGTCCCATAAGGTGCTGAGATCCCCATGGGAGATGAGAGGTCGTGGCTCTCTGGAGGACCTGCTCAACAAAATTATGGTTGAGAAATGACACATTCCAAAATCAGGAAATTCCAAAAGTTCAGGCTTTTTCCATGTCAATGTGCCCACCTGGCCATCCTGTATATTTTCTTAATTAAATTGCAAAAAGTAACAGCTTACATTTAACATTGAAAGTGGGGTAGAAAATGCAACCTATGTGCAAGGCTAGTTTCTGCATTGAGAATCCACTTCTGCTCCCATTGAAGTCCAGGAGAGTCTTGCCATTGTGCACATAGGATTGCTCACCTATGTGCTACACATCCCTGTGTGAGATGTTCAGCCCCCATGTCCCCATAAACGTGCAGCATGGGGTGGGTGAACATAAGCACAGTGTTTTCCATGACTGTTGGCTAGTAAACTGGACACTTTCACCCCAGTCCTCTTCCCTTGAAGTCAGTGGCAAGGAGTCAGTAGGCCATGTAGGTGCAGCCCATTATATGGAGCAGTGCATAGCTGCCACACCACAGGGGAAGCACCAGTAGGCATTTTCCAGTAGGCCACCTTTGTATACACATCCCTGATGTGAGATCGCTGCAGATAGGGGCTGGGTTCTGGGGAACAGCCAAACAGTTTGGAATCATCTGAGTTTTGAATGCTTGATTTCTCATGTTTACCCCTGCAGTCATAGTAGGTTTTGTTTTCAACAGTATATATGCAATATTGCTAAAACTTACTGAGGAAGGATGGCCTGGTGGTTAGAGCACATGTGGCTCTGGGTTCAAGTCCTGCTCTGCTACAAAACCAGGTCATTTAGTTTCACTGTGCCTCTGGTCCCCATCTATAAAATGAGGATAATAGCACTTCCCTACCACACAGCGGTGTTTTGAGGACAAATACATTCAAGAGCGTCAGGCACTCAGATACTACAGTGATGCGCATGATATAATTACCTAAGCTAGAGAATGAAAAACAAATGTTACATGACAGCCTTTTGTCACATGTGTACAGTAGTTTTAAAATATAACTGGAAGTGCTCAGCAACTCATAGGCCAAACAGAATTGCCAGATCCATCAGTCCATCTAGTCCAGTGTCTTGTCTCAGAGAGTGGCTAGCACTAGATACTTCAGAAGAAGCTGCAAGAAACTCCTACCAGTTAGTGGATGGCTTATGCCCTGAAGCATGAGGGTTTATGTGTCTTCATGAAAACATTTTTTAATTTTCACTAACATAACTACAATCACACATTTTTGGACAGTTTTTGAAAGGACCATTTTTTTCCTGCTACTGCAGGAGTGTGCAGTTTTCTTTTCCTCCTAGTCTAAGAGCCTTAAGGTTGCCTGGTTACTCTGAATCAGAATCTCTGTGAGATGTCTCTTGATGAAGAAGCAGTTACAATTTGGCAATTAGAGTAGCTTGATTTGTCATCTAAATGTAGAAATCCTTGGGGGCGTGGAAGAGGGGAACACTTGAAAAATGATGGCGTATAAACCGCAGTGAGAAAATACTTACACATATGCACTTGAACAGAACGGCATTTAAAAAAAAATAAGTGAAGGTTGCTAATAGTAGATGAGAAGGCAGTATGGCTGATGGGGTGTCTAGAAATGGAAATTACCACATGTGACTTGGAAGAAAAGCTTAAAGAACGTAATGAGCTCAAACTGGGGGAACCAGATAATTTCCACCCCAGAATACTGAAAGAACTGGCACATAAGATTGCAAGGTAGCAAGGTATTTTTTTAAAAAAATCTATGTATTCAGGGGCAGTCCCATATGATTGGAGAAAAGCTAATATTGTACCTATATTTAAAAAAGGGGGGGAAAGTGATCCAGGCAATGGATAGTCTGACCTCAGTAGTACTCATGGCTTTAGAACAAACTGTGAAGGAAAGACTAATTACATTCATGAAGGTAAATGGAAAAGGGGATGTAATGCAACATGGGTTTACCAATGGTAGATCGTGCCAGACTAACCTACTTTTCTTCTTTGAGAAAATAAATAATTTGTTTTTGTAAAGGAAGCACAGTGTAAATACCTGGTCTTCAGTAAAGCATTTGGCACAGTACCACAGGGGAAATTATTGGTTAAATAAGAGCAGATGGGGATCAGTCCAAGCACTGTAAGGAACTGGCTAAAAGGCAAAGGCAATGGCTTGTGCTAAAAGCAGAATTATCAGACTGCAGGGAGGTTGCTAGTCGAGTTCCTCAAGCATCAGTCTTGGGATCAATCTTATTTGATGTTTGTATTACTGACCTTGGCACAAAAAATAGGAGTGTGCTAATGAAAATTGCTGGCAATACACAGTTGAGAGGCATTGTCCATACAGAGGAGAAGCGGAACATCATTCAGGAAGATGATCTTGAAGACTGGAGTGACAGAAATGAGATGAAATTCAATAGTACAACATGCAAAGTCATGCACTTAGGCTCTAACAATAAGAATTTCTGCTACAAGCTGGGGGCTCATTAGTTGGATGTGACAGAGGAGAGAGACCTGGATGTGTGGGTCAATCACAGGATGACTATGAGCCACCAATGTGATATGGCTGTGAAAAAAGACAAATGCAATTCTAGGCTGTATCAGGTGAGGCATTTCCAACAGTGACAGAGAAGTATTAATGCCATGTACAAGGCACTGGTAAGACCTCACTTGGAATACTATGTGCAATTCTGGTCACCTATGTTCAAGAAAGATAAATTTAAACTGGAACAGGTGCAGAGAGGAGCTACCAGAATGATCAGGAGAATGGAGGGCCTTTCTTATGAGAGGCAACTGGAAGAGCTTGGCTTGTTTTGACTAGCAAAAAGGCCAAGAGAGAGAGATGACTGCTCTTTCTAAATACATTGGGGGTAGGAGGCAGGGAGGGGGAAGAGCTATTTAAGCTGAAGGACAATGCTAGCCCAAGTACAAATCGATATAAACTGGCCATGAATAGATTCAGGCTGAAATTAGAAGATGGTTTCTAACCATCGGATGGGTGAGGCTCTGGAATAGCCTCCCAATAGGAGTTGTGGGGGCAAACAACTTCATTAGCTTTAAGAGTGAGTTGGACAACGGTGAGTGTGACAGAATTGCTGGTGATGGTGGGAGGCAGGGCTCAGCAGCCCTGGGCTCACTTACAGTTTATACTCCTAACAGTTTGTGCTTCAGGATTACAGTCAGCCACCTGCAGGGGTCGGGAAAGGATTTTTTCCTACCCATTCGGGGGAGCAGGGGGAGCTCCTTCGTCTAAAACATCAGGAACTGGAGATGGGACATTGGACAGAGAGGGCCGTGGCTCTGAGGTGGCACAGAGCATTCTCTGGCTCAGGTGCTTGGCTGGCTGGTTCCTGCCCGGCTGGTTCTTGCCCATGTGTTCAGAGTCTGATTGCCACATGTGGGCACAAGAAGGAATTTCCCCCCAGGTCAGATTGGCAGTGACCTTGGTGTTTTTCCACCTTTCTCTGCAGCATCTGGGTGTGGGTCCCTTGCCAGGATGATCTGGGTGTAGCTCACTTCATCATTTCTCGGCCTTGGTGCACTTCGGTCCCTCCTATTCTCTGCCAGTGGCATGTAATAGCCTAGTCTCCTGTGAGCTGTGACATTTTCGTCTAATTTTGCTTGTCGGGTTTAGTGTGCGGGTGCTGGGTGGGGTTGGTGGCCTGTGATATACAGGAGGTCAGACAGATGATCTGGTGGTCCCTGTTGGCCTTTGTGACAGACCCAGACCAGTGGGGTACAGGAGTCTGGTAGAGGGCAAATATACTGGTCACTGGATGAGTAGTTTTCTGTTCCCTGAGTGACCAGAGCAGGGGCTGCACTAGAGTAATCAGGAACCTGCTAGAACCAGTTAAGGCAGGCAGGCTAATTAGGACACCTGGAGCCAATTAAGAAGAAGCTGCTAGAATCAATTAAGGCAGGCTAATCAGGGGACCTGGGTTTTAAAAAGGAGCTCACTTCAGTTTGTGGTGTGAGTGTGAGGAGCTGGAAGCAAGAGGTGCAAGGAGCTGAGAGTGTGAGGGTGTGCTGCTGGAGGACTGAGGAGCACAAGCGTTGTCAGACACCAGGAGGAAGGTCCTGTGGTGAGAATAAGGAAGGTGTTTGGAGGAGTCCATGGGGAAGTAGTCCAGGGAGTTGCAGCTGTCATGCAGCTGTTACAGGAGGCACTATAGACAGCTGCAGTCCACAGGGCCCTGGGCTGGAACCCGGAGTAGAGGGTGGGCCCGGGTTCCCCCCAAACCTCCCAATTGATCTGGACTGTGGGTTCTTCCAGAGGGAAAGGCCTCTGGGCTGTTCCCCAACCCACATGGTGAATCTCTGAGCCAAGAAAATCCGCCAATAAGTGCAGGACCCACCAAGATAGAGGAGGAACTTTGTCACACCTTATACTCTGACTGTGTGAGAGGACTAGCAGTAATACAGCTTTCTGCTGTGTTCCATTCGTGTTTTAATATAATCCTGTTCCTATAATATAGCAATTCCCAATGTGATTAGAAAATCATTTTTGTTGAAGAACCTCCTCCCACCACCCACAATTTGCAGTATGAAAAAGTTTCCAATCAGCTGGCAATCTACACATCTTAATGCAGATTTAAAGGACCACCATCAATTCAGAGGAGGCCCAGAATTCAGCTACTAAAGCAAACTCACAAAAAAGTCAGTCCCCTCAAGTATATGGTGTTGTCAAGTATATTGTATTGGTGAAGACCTGGAAGACTTGTAATTGTTGTAATGCTTTAACACTGCAAGATATTTCATTTAGAAGTGAATCAATGTTTTTATATTAATATCTGTTTTTGTGCTGTATTTTTATTTGTATTTTGCTTAATGGGAGCTGCCCCTTTAAGAACAATGAGGGGCACTTGATTGGGGTATGTTTGCACGAGGCTCAGATCAGCGGGTGAAAGACTTTGCCCCTGTTCCGGGGGACGCGGGGGGAGATGAGATCCTGCCTGGGTAACTCCAAAAAGTCAGAATTTGATTTAATAAACGTTCCTTTCAAGAAAACAAGCCTTATTCTTGAAGTTGTAGCATATTTCCTTATGGCAGCTTTACTCAACAGGCACTAGATACAAATCAAACACAAGTAAGAAAACCTGTAATTTTTTCAGTATATTTGAATTTTAAATAGAGCATATCCAATCAATTTTATATGTACAGTTTCCCTGGGTGCACAGGGCCATATTTTGGCCCTTCTGCAATGTGTATAGTAGAGATGAGGTAAAACCACAACATTATAAAACCTCTTTTATACCACTTATGCTCTTTAAGGCTCACAGGTGTGCCTCTGGGTTGGCCTAAATAACTCAGATCTGATTAGTGTGTATATACTGCAGGTCATGCACTGAGCACTATGATATTACTTTGAAAACTCTTTTATTTCTCAGAAGCTCTGTTGGCTCACACGTGTTCAAATGTTTGAATTTTCCACTGACATGGCTGTTTCTTCAGCTAATTGAAACCAGAGGAGTGGAGTATAGCAGATGTCCCTCTTTTTATAAAAAGGTAATATAGATGATCCGGGAAATGACATGTCAGTAACCCTTCCCCCTTCAATACTAGGTTAATTGGTTGAAACAAATAGTCATTACAAATAGAATTACAAAACACCTAAATGGTCATGACATCATAGGAGCTAAGCAGCTTGGCTTTGGCACCGGAAAAATTGTGCCTTATTAATGTAGTAGAATTTTTGAATGGGTCAGCCACGTGACTGGATATAGAAGAAAAAGGTTGAAATAACTTTCAGAACTTTTCAAAAGACATAGGGAATTTGTCAATCAAGAGGCTATTCAGGAAACTAAGTAGTCCAGGAGTGAGATGCAAAGTACTGCCATGTGTCAGAAAATGGAGATTTGGAATGAATGTCCATTTTTCAGCATGGTAAAAGGTTAGCGGCAGGGTAACTCAGGGTTCCATACAAGCACTGGTATTTCATATGTTCATTACTTATCTGGAAAACAGAGTGAAGAGAGAGGTGGGAAAATTTGCAGATAACTAACCTAAATAATTCTGTGTCAAGACCAGAGAAGACTGAGAAACTCCAGAAGGATCTAACAAAGCTAAGATGAGTGGGCAATGCGATGGTAGATGAAATGCAGTGGTGATAAATGCATGTTGGATGGAATCATCTGAAATAATTCTGGACCTTAATGAGGTCTAAATTAATATTAACAAGTCAGCAAAAAGACTCATGCATCATAGTAAACAGCTCAATGACCATCTCTGCTCAGTGTGCATCTGCTGTGGGGAAAAAAAAGGAAATAATGTTAGAATAAATAAGAACTGGGATAGAAAATAATACAATGAATTTTATAAATCAGTGATACATCCTTGCCTGGAAAACTGGATTCATTTCAGGGCCTTACAGAGAGGGCTATAATAGAAAGGGCTTCAGGGATAGGTAATGGCAATGATTAGACGTGGAAAATTATCCAGACATGAAAAACTGAAAAGATTGGGACTGTTTAGTTTAGAGGTGAAATGAATAAGAGGAGACATGATAAAAGTATACAAAATAATGAAAAAGTATAGACAAGATGGGGTCAATAGCAGTGCCCCATTATTCCAATAATAGAGGAATACAATGAAGCTACAAGAGACACAAGTTTGAACTGATAAAAGGGAAATTTATATATGCACACAATACACAATTAAACTGTGGAACTCAGTGCCACAAGGTATGCTGGAGAACAAGAACTTAGCAAACATTTTTTTTAAATTGGATATTTAGTTGAATAGTGCAAATATCCAAAGTTAGACAAGTAAGAACTTAAAAGAGCAAACAATCTAAACTGTCATGCTTCAGTGTATAAGTCAACCTCAGAATTAGAGGGTTGGGAAGAAAGTTCCTTATGGGCAAGTAATCCCATAATTGTCCCCTTCAGCGTTTCTTGCATCTTGCAACTGATACTGGCTGCTTCCTGAGACAGGCTATTAGACTAGATGACCCACTGACCTGCTCCAATACAGCGATTCTTATGTTTCCAGTGTCTTGAGGTACACGCTGGTCCTGGTTTAATGGGCTTAGTTTATTTGGCTGGACTTTAAGCATGTATGGTAAACTATAAATAAAATATTTGTTATTTGAGCCTATACATCTTTTCCTTGTATTTGGTGCTTTGTTCATTAAGGTTTGTATTTTGCATTTCATCCAATCAGCGAGATATTCTCTTAAATCATTGGCCAATATATTTTTGGCTTATCGAGGTTGCACCCCAAGGAGATGCATCACATTTTCGGTCTGTGTTACCCCTGCACTTAGGCTTAATGTATTTTTTTCCAGGACCTTGAAATATGTATATTGCAGGGGAGCAGGACAGGAAAGTAACAAGATGGAAAGCCTAGGACATGAATAACAGCACGCTTGTGAGTAAGGCTCTCAGCCTCTCTGGTGTTTTTTTTCCACCAAAGTTTCACACAGCAGCAAACAGTTCCCAGTGGCGCCACATATAATGCAGTACTCTAAAAAGATCTGTTTAAAAAAAGTATTAAAATTTACCAGCAAACACACAGCAAGTAAAAAGCTTTCAAACCAAACCCAAGTGTTATGAAATTCACAGAGGAAAAGTCACCCATTATTAACAAAAGACAGTGGAAGAGACTCACTTTTCGAATCCTGAGGGACTAATAGATTCCTGACTAAATTGGATAAATGGCAATTTTGCAAATTTTACTCTTAGCTGCAGCCCTCAGCAGGATCAGTCTAATGGCAAGCTGCATAATTCATTTTTACACTTTTGATTTATTTTTAGCTCAAAGAAAATTGATTTAGATATTAGTCTTTTTCATAATTAATGATCAGTCTTTCAGATCTTCCGTGGGAAATATCTTGGACCCAGTTCTGTTCCCACTCACTCTAGGGAGCAGCATCTGTCCTGGAGTTAAAAAGATCGGTATCCAGTATGTAGTGTGTGTGTGAGAGATACACCTAAACGCCTACATTTGAGGACTTAGACGCTGCACTCCTTTCTACAGTACAGTCTACACAACAGTACATATCTCTTCAACTGTATCGAGTTGGGGAGAGGTAGCAAGTGGGGAAACAACAGGGATCTAGCTTCAGTCCAGTCATATTTAGTAACTTCATTAATGATCTGGACCAGCATGTTAGCGAAATTCTCAAAAAATGAGTGGAGCTACAATTACCAATGAGGACCGAGAACTAACCCAGAGAGCCAAGAAACTGACAGAAAACAACAAATTGATATTTCACAGGGAAAACTGCAAACTCCTACAGAGGTTGCAGTTTAAAATAGCTTCATTTATGAATGGTTATCACCCAGTGGTGTGGAGATGTTCTTGTTTTTACTTTTTTTAAATATAGGCTAATAAGCAGTACTAATATTTAGCTCTAATATAGCATTTTTCCTCCATACATCTCACAGCACTTACTGCTGTGTCTCCGAGGCATAGTATCATAGACTATTTTAGAGGTTGGAGACACAGTGGCCAAGGTCAGAAATTTCTCACTTGAGTGGGAAAGGGCTGGGACAGCACAGTTGCATGCTCTGAAATAACCTAGATTCTCAGTCTAATCATCATGCAGGTATAGCCGGCTGCACATGAAGGAGAAATGTGATGATTGCATGGAACATTCCTCCCCAGAGGCCAGTTATGGGGGGGGAGTGGAGTGGAATGTGTTCACATTCACAGTGAAACTGAACAAACTACCTCTGGGGAAATGGCCCCTTGACCATTTTTTTTTCTCTAGTTTTTTTTCCTGCCCCAAGCAAAAAAAATTTTGGCTGCCCCCCCCCCCCCAACTGCACCCTCCTGCCGCCCCAGCCCTGGGTCACTGGTAACTCGCTCCCAGGACGGGTCATTCAGCAGGAATTTTGGATGTGCACAGAACACAGACAGGATTGGTTCCCATATGGTTACAGAATTGCAGTAAAGTGGAACAATTTTCAGCTTGTGTGACTGGAGGATATCTGGACGCATATTATAAGACTGTCCTACATAAATGAGGAAAAGTTGAGGTGCCTTTATTATTCTTTTGTTCCATTCTTTGTTTCTATGGGGAAAGCACTATCACCGTCTTCCTTTTAAACAAATAAAACTAAAACTTAAAAAAAAAAAAAAAAGCAATGGCTGTTGAAAATAGCAATTCCAGTCCTAATAACCACTGGGAAGCATTTCTTGCTCAATTTATTCTACTTTTTCTACAGCAAGTTACAGTGGATCAGTATATTTGATTTGGGAGAAATGAAGTAACAGCTGCCCAAATTGAGCTTGAGCACTCCTGAATTTTGAGGGTGTTCAAATCTGGAAGGCAGGTGCTAGATTCCCTTTCTGAATATTAGCTAAATCTGGAAAGGAAAAGTCAATTTCTGCTTCCATGGCTCAGAAATGTAAATCCTCCTAAGTGCCTGGTACTGTACCTAAAGCTGCCCAGGTGCTAGTAGAGCCTCCCCTCCCTTACTTTTCATTTTAAATTCTAGTGGGATCTCCCTTGCTAGGCTTCAGATAGGGAGGTGCACTGTCCATTTAGTCCACCCAATTCCTTCTTTGGGGGAGAGCCCAGGGCTGGGGCGGCAGGAGGTGCGGGGGGGAGGGGAGAGCCCAGGGCTGGGGCGGCAGGAGGTGCAGGTGGGGGCCAGAGCTGGGGTGGCAGGGGGTGTGGGCGGGGGAGAGTCCAGGGCTGGGGTGGGGGGCAGCAAAAAACCTAGAGCTGGCTCTGTCCCTACCATTCACAGCAAGCTGCAGCATGAGGTTTCAGTTCCACTCCTTCCCCTCCCTTTCCTGTTAATTGTGGCTGAGGGAATGCTGGGAAATGTAGTTCTTTCCCTGTTCCAGGGCTGGCTCTATAGGCAGGGAGCTAACCAAGGAACTACAGCTCCCATGCTGGATTCTTGCGCCCCTGCAAATTTGCCGCCCCAAGCAACTGCTTGCTTTGCTGGTGCCTAGAGCCGGCCCTGCCCTTGACAAATCTTCAGTGGGATTTCTAGTTTTGTACAAATGTTTATGTAACGAAGGCTGTAACTGGACCAGGGCCATTGAGCTACAGAAGTTGTTGTGAACTCTGAAACACGTATTGTAGTGGTGTGCATAGTGGCAGAAGCTGTGACTATATAGTGACGTTATTCAGATTTGTATATCATGGCTCCGTAGACAAATGCCTGATGAAATGCAGTCTGCATGTGTGTGTGACTGCGTGCAGGGAATAGCTGCTTCAGACCTTAAAAAATCCTCCTCAACGTTATCTTTGTACAATAAGTCACTTCCTATCAGCCCAAATAATGCTGCCCACACAGAGTTTGAATAAACAGGCTTTCAGTATAGGGTTACCATTCATCCGGATTCCCCCGGACATGTCCGGATTTTTGAGCTAAAAATAGCGTCCGGGGGGAATTTGTAAATGTCCGGACTTCTCCCCCACCATGCAGAGCGCGCGCGGCTAACAGGGCAGCCGGCCGGATGGTGCCACTTACATGGGGCTCCGACAGCCAGAGAGAGCCCCTCCTCCTCTCCCCTGCAGCAGAGATCACTCCCTCCCTCCCTGCATTCGCAGATCGCCTCCGGCAGTCTGGAGCTCCTCCCCCGCTCCTCCTCCCCTGCCAGCCAGCCTGCCGGGACGAACGGCTCAGGCCGTTCCTGAGCAAGTTCACAGAGACATTAGGCGAAGGCCAACAACAAGGGGGCCAGGGGGTCGGAGAAGGGGCAGGGAGGTTTTGGATGGGGCTGTCAAGAGACGGGGGGGGGTGGAATTCGGGGGGGGCTTTCTGGGGGAGGGTGTGGATAAGGTTTTGGGCAGTCAGGGTACAGGAAGGGGGTAGGGTCCTGGGGGGCAGTTAGGGGGGGGTCTTAGGAGGGGGCAGTTAGGGGATAATGAACAGGGAGGCTTAAGTAGGGGGTGGGGTTCTGGAGGGCAGTTAGGAGCAGGGGTTCCAGGAGGGGGCAGTCAGGGGACAAGGAGCGAGGGGGGGGGTTGGGAGTTCTGGGGGGGGCTGTCAGGGGGCAGGAGTGGGGAGATGGATCAGAGCAGTCAATGGGACAGGGAGCAGAGGGGTTTAGATGGGTCGGGAGTTCTGGGGGGGGGCTGTCAGGGGGTGGGGAGTGGTTGGATGGGGCGTGGGAGTCCCAGGGGTCTGTCTGGGGGTGGGGGTGTGGATAAGGGTTGGAGCAGTCAGGGTACAGGTAGTGGGTAGGGTCCTGGGGGGCAGTTAGGATGGGGGGAGGGTCTCAGGAGGGGGCAGTCAGGGGACAAGAGGCAGGGAGGCTTAGGTAGGGGGTGGAGTCCTGGGGGGCAGTTAGGGGCAGGGGTCCCAGGAGGGGGCAGTCAGGGGACAAGGAGCTGGGGGGAGGGTTGGGGGTTCTGAGGGGGGCGGGAAGTGGGAGGGGCAGGGGCAGGGGCGGGGCTAGGGCAGGACGGGGGCGGGACTAGGGCGGGGCTCCTCCCATCCTCTTTTTTGCTTGCTGAAATATGGTAACCCTATTTCAGTATCACCAACGCCAAGCACTTAAAAATCCTGAGTCAGCCACACACACCCCCATAATAAGATTGGCTTAACAATCATAAGATCTTTAAAAATAATAAATTTGGGCTTTTTATTTGCGGTGTGGGGTTTGAGCCTTTAGGATTCCTGTTTTCAGGCCTTTCTCTGCAACCACGAGGGCTAGAAACTTTTTTCAAATGAAAGCTGAGTTCTCCCCATAATAATTAACCCCCAGCTCGAGGAGTCATGTTAAAAATAAAGTGTGAGACTCATGATAAAATTGCAAGAGCTGGCAACACCGAGCAGAGGGAGTCTTAAAGGGTTTTAGAGGGAAGGAACGTATCTCTCATCTATCCAACCTTTGGCTTCACACAAATGGGCCGTGCAGCCATGGTGCCATCACTACTGCAGAGCATAAACTGTAGTAGGAGCCGGGGACCTGCACACTGCTTACACAGGAGCTGTTAGGCCTGTGGATCCACTGGCCATTCTCCCATCCTACCCCTAGCTTGTCCCTGCCACAACCTGAACACCCCTCTGTATTGCCAGGAACCCAGGCACCATAACGTGGAGCTCAGACTCACACAGCAGAAACACTGCAGAGGTGACACTTAAGTCTTTCTGCAGCCATAGGAATTTATCTCATTTGTTAGCAAATCCTCCAAATGGCCATCTTTAAATGGTATGGGCAGCTACTGCTGGGAGATGACAGAAACTGCAAACTTTGTAAAGCCTCCATGAAAAGAAGTGGGCAAGGGGAAAATGCTAGGTTAGAAGGGGCACGCTTGCTATACCAGGACAACGTCTTTTCCAAATGTAAGAAAGGTGCAGTCAATGGGTGAGTCTTTCTTAAAGCCCTTAGAAACACTTCTTGGTCCAAAAAGATATCTTTCACTGAGGGTCAGACAGGGGGAAAGAGGGGCGGTGGGAATGCCATAGCTACAGGGGCAGGATCAAGGTTGTTCAGCTGCTTTAACTGCACTTCTTTACTTTCAAATTTTTAGCTTGCTTTTAGATTTAAAATTCAGGCTGAATTGCCTGGGTTTCTGCTAACTACAGCAGTGTTATAAGGTTTGGGGTTTTTTTATCCTGAAGTTACTGCTAGGTACTCTGAATCTTAGCTTTAATCAAGTTAAGTCTGGAATATACTACCAGTAGCAGTGTAGCAACCCTAACATGCTCAGCTATATAGCACCATACAGTCTGCAAAATAGTTGTACATTAGGGACTTGCTTTATTGTCAGTGGGAAAGTTGACAATGATACCAGCATTTTCCTTTACTCTGGAAAAAATACCATTATGTATTAAACCTCACCAAAAATGGGCAAAAAAGGACCGGGCTTAACAATGCTTGTTAAAATGGATTAAATATTGCTGCACTAACAACTGCAAAGTTCTATATGACACGCTGACTCTTTTTTTTTAATTAGTGTCTAGAACAAGGTTGATTTCTCATATCCACTTATCTGAAGGTCTGCTTGCAAGGAGAACCAGTTCACGCTTTAATGAGTCGCTCCAGCGTATGTAACACAGACAATCTCCCAATGGTGCCTTGTTCTTTTTTTCTGAGTCACACGTCTCCCAGGTGGCACTTACTGAATACAGATGGACTGATTGCCACCTTACACATTCAATTAAAAGCTGGAACATGAACCAGATACATTGCAGAGAATGTTCATCCGGGTGAATTTGCACCTTAAAATAGTGGTAGAATCCCACCTTTACACTAGAATCATTATGTCAGCATATGGCATCATGTGTGTTATCCGGGCTGGTGCAAGGAAGTTTCACGCCCTAGGTGAAACTTCCACCTTGTGCCCCCGACCCAGCCCTGCGGCAGCTCCCTGCCCCCCCCTGCCCTGGGCCCCCGTGGCAGCTCCCCCCCCCCCAGGGAGCCATGCAGCAGCTCCCCACCCCAGCTCACCTCTGCTCTGCCTCCTCCCTGAGCACGCCGCCCCCGCTCTAATTCTCCTCCCCTCCCAGGCTTGCGGTGCCAAACAGCTGATTGGCACCACAAGCCTGGGAGGCGGGAGAATTAGAGCGGGGGCGGCGTGCTCGGGGAGGGGGCGGAGCAGAGGTGAGCTGGGGTGGGGAGCTGCCGCACGGCTCCCCGGGCTGGGGGGTGGGGAGCTGCCGCGGGGGGAGGGGGGAGCTGCCGCAGGGCTCCCCACCCCAGCTCAGCTCTGCTACGTCCCCTCCCCGAGCATGCTGCCCCCGCCGGCAATGACAATAATTGCATGGAGCGGCCGCTGCGCTGTGAGAGGGAGTCTGAGCCGCACGTGTCAGCGCACCGCTAGCAGCCCAGCCCAGGAATGCTGTAAAAAAAATTGGGGGCACCGCTTTTTGGCACCCCCAAATCTTGGCGCCCTAGGCAACCGCCTAGTTTGCCTTAATGGTAGCACTGGCCCTGTGTGTTATGGACTTTTTTGTGTACACTTTTAAAATAATTATTTTAAATGAATTAACTAAATATCTCAGGGTTTGTGGGCCGCATCCAGAAAATAGGTCAGAGATAGGCAGCTAAGTTTTGAAAAGGTATGTTAAGGAAGAGAGTGAGTTTGCAAGGCATATAGGACAATACTCCATATGTGTGTGTATGTATATACACACACACACACACACACACACACACACACACACACACACACACACACACACACGCAGGGGAAGGAGCTGTACGGGGAGATTTGGCAAACCAGTAAAATGCCTGAACCCACTACTGCTTATTGCTAAAAGCAGCCAAGTCAGCAGGCTGTAAATTGGCCATGTCGCAGCCTCAGCTTGACCAAGGCAGGAGGGGAGGGGGTTTTCGGTGCCATAGAAAGGGCAGCTTGACCCTGCGTCCTTCCTGATAAGAATTGTGTTGAAGTTGCTGATACATGCATTTTAGAAGAGCAGGATGTGCCCTCAGGAATGCGTCTAACAGGGTCTCAAGGCTGCAAACTCTGGGGGGAAAAAACCCACACCTGATTAATCAATAATCAGAAGAAAACCTCTTGCTTGACCATTGGAACTGCTTGCTTAACAAGTTTTCTTTAAGGGACATGTCATTCTATTACTAATGTATAAATAAGGGGGGAAAGTTTGAGGTAGTTGGACTCTTCTGGACTCTCCCTCTGGATACATCTTGCAGTCCCCAGTGGCAGACGGGCTGCTGCTGTGCCACTCGCGAGCCACACTCAGCTTTGGTAATTATCGAGGGTTGGGGGTGTTTTACTAACCTGTTGTGGACGTGTGTGAGTGCTTGAGATTGACTAAAAGTGTAGCTTTAAGTGAAAGCACTCTTGTGTTGTCCTGTTTGTGCCAGCCATCTATCGCTCGGACGGCCGTGTCTCCCCAGATTTATTTCCTGACACCACCTCGCATAGAGTAAAAGTTACCAAGAGCTTTGGGCTGAAAGAACCCCGGGTAACAGAGCACTCCCGGGCACTCTGTGGGCACAGTGTCGTCCAGGAATGAGGAATGGTGGGCAGTCAAGATGTACGCAGAGGCAGAACTGTAAAGGGCAGCATGAGGGGTTTGACTGCAATGTGGAGAGAGACTGGAAGCTAATGCAGTGGATGGGGGGGGCAATATGGCATAGTGGCACTAGTAAGAAGAAATATTTCATTAGTATCTTATCATTAAATTCACTGAATTAATGAAACTTTCATTCATAACTCAACAGAACTTCTCTGAATTTTATCAAAACCAGCAGATTATAAAGATAGCAGAAGCATTAAATTGCAAGCAAGAAAAATAAAATATGGTTATAACTACAGAAATAGCTACATAGCTTATACACAATGCTGAAAGCTCATCAAGAACTGTTAATAAACTCTTATGAACATAATCATTGCAAATTCATAATTGGATATTAATCTGATCAAACTGTATTCTGGGAAGACAATTTTGCTTTCACCAGGGAGCACTATAGGTCATGTTATTTGTCAAGGCTGAATCCCCACTCTGTCACTCTGAGTGCAGAAGGTGGGGGCCTGCAAGGACTCTAAAAATTAATACGTGCCACTCCAGGCTTGTATTAAACTCCCAAGGTTACAGCTTTTCTCTGACCGTGGCTTGGTAAACGCTGCTGCCACCCAAATAAAAAAAAAAACCAAACCCTTTGAACCCAGGAAGGAGCACTTGGGAATTCCTCCCTGTGGGATATCCTCAATCCCTTTCACCCCCCCGCCCCCCTCCAGGGAAGAGCTGAGAAAGAAAACAAAGGAAATTAGCTGTGGCTATCAGCTAATCAAACAATATGCACAAACCTCTTCGGACACCAAAAATCCAATCCTGTTCTTAAAAAGGTAAATTTTTATTAAAAACAAAAAGGGAAAAAATACATCTGGAACTTAGGCTTTTGCTAGATTTTAAAAGAGCAATTCCAAAAATCAAGCACCCACAATAGTTTTCTTGGGGGTTCAGCTTAAAGGTTACAAGCAAACAAGAGCATCTGGGGTTAGCACAGAGGAGATCCACAAGCCAAAATAAAAAAATTAACCCTAATCGCATCTTTTTAGACATTCCCTAATTTTACTTACATATCTGAGGCTCCAGATAAGTAGGTTCGAGGTATGAATTGATAATCTATAATCATACCTGGTTTAAAGCTGGTTACAGAATTACTGCTCCATGTCCCTGCAGCCCAGAGAACAACAGACAAAGGGAAAGTTTCTTTCCCAATTTTAAAAAGTTCTACCTTCCCATTGGCTCTTTTGGTCAGGTGCCCACTGCTTTTCTTTTACCTGTGGACTTGTTAACCCTTTACAGGTAAAGCAAGCAGAGAACAGACCAAGAGGGATTTTACAGCTAGCTGGCTGGCTGTGCAGCTCTGCTCTGGACGCTTCCATCAAAGGAAGCTACTTCCCTCCCCTCCCCCTTTCATGTATCACATTATTAAAGAAGCTTATCAAGGCCTATCAAACCTCTATGACTATCAATGTCAGTAGCAACTGGTCACAAGGGCCAATGGGGCTAAACCCACCAATTCAATCACCTATTCTTCTTTAAAGCAACCCCCTTTTTTGGCAGACGTTGCCTTTTCCCTCCTCCTCTCCAGCAGCAGACTGGCGAGCACAGCAGGGGGTGTGCATGGGAGAGAAGAGGCAGGACTGGCAGATTCTAGCTGCTTTAGTGCTGCAGTCAGTGGAAGGAGGGGCAGGTGAGGCTGCTGGGGTCTAGCTCCTAAGAGAGCTCCTCCCATCATCACAGACATAGAGCAAGGCTGAGATCAGAGCATGCTCACAGGCTCCCTACTCAGTCCCCTTTGGGCGAAAGAATTGCCCCACTGAGAGCACAGGCTCAGCGTCCAGAGCAGAGCTGCACAGGAGCAGCACGAGGGACACCACAGAGAGAAAGCTGAGGTAGAGGAGGTGAGGAGCTGGCCAGCCTGTAATTTCAGGCCTATGACTTGGGAGAGGCACCAGTGACTTTGTAAAGGGGCTAAAAGGCAGAGGAGGGGAAGCCTATGACCCAGCAAGGGCCATGTGGTAGCGAGCAGAGCAGAGGGAGGCTGCCAGTCAATTTTCAAGAGCAGTAGGGGAGCAGAGGTGGGAGTTACAGCAGAAGAGCTATGGGAGAGGGGGGAAGGGCATAGCATTTACTTCTTGGGGCAGGGGAAGAGTCCCCAATGATCTAACTGGTTGGGTGCTTTTCTTTGGGAGATCAGAAAATATTTGTGGGGGGAGAGTGCTCAGAAATATTTTGTCAGGTAGGGGTGGGAGGTGCATCCCATTTCCAGCCCCAACCCCCACCATTTATTTTGGCCACTTACCAGCCACCATCAATAATTGTCCAGTCAACGTAAATTCTCTAAGGTTAACAGTTTGTGTAATTCTGTTATTTACTAAATAAGGACTAATTTGGCAGTTGTTGCTATGGTCACTACACTTTATAGATACATTCCCTCATGCTCTCTCACACCCACACAGAAGATTTCCTAATATATCAAAATACCAACCCCAAATTCACTCTATCAGTGTTCAATGGTTTCAGGTGTCATAATACTCCTGTGCTAGTTAGGCTTAATCATAGGTAGTTGTTCAATAACCTTAACATTCAAATCACCCTACACATACATTTTATCATCAAACACTGTTACAATCCTGCCACTCTTAATTTCAGTAATTTAAGATGTTTGTTCAATATTTAAAAACGATATCTGTTTCATATGCTATCTCAAGCCATGTATTTAAGTCATTTCAAACTTCAAGTTGCTTAAGATGACATCTTTTCAATTACATCGTTTCACAGTATATAGAGCAGTTACTCATCAAACAGAAGGAGTTATTCAGATTTACTGAGTTTTCAAGGTCACTACATAGTTAACAAACCTTGTTATCGGACACACGTATTAATCATAAATCTGAGTAACAGCAACGATTAAGCCACTCAGTTCCTTTCAAACCTGTTGCACACTTTCTAAAAAATGGTCACTTAAAGTCTGATCCAAGGCCCATTAAAATCAATGGAAAGACTCCCATCAGCTTCAGTGAGCTTTGGAGTAGGCCCTTAATAAAGAAGCAAACCATCACCATTATAAAAGAGTATACAGCAGACTGATTACTTGGATAATAATACCAGTGAGTTGTTCAGACATCCGCATATCAGTTACAGTTCATAGCTACAGCAGTCATCTCAGGAAACAGATGGAACTTGAGGTCAGCTCCAGGTGGTATTGTAATTACATTTTAGCACCACAGATTTCTCTTATTGTTAGAAAGCATGACCTAAATATTGTCTCTGTTTGATGGGTCTTGTTGATGTTGCCACATGATAAACTGTTAAGAAGGGATGGTCTTTGAGGTAGATTCAGGTCTCTCCTATCCAGTTCCCAGGTTTCTGTATTTCAAACAGAATGGAAACAAAGAAACAGACGTGTTCCTTGTTTTATGAGGCATCCAATGAGTAAACCTGTGGCATCTATATTTTTGTGTTCCTTCCAGCAATATATACTTGAACCAACTGGTGCAGAAGGTGCACTTTTGTACATCATTTTCCTCATTACTTAATAGGAAGCCCGCTGTGGGTTTGATTATGTGAACTTACTTTCTAGTAAATACATTTTCTCTTTTGGGATATTTTTTAATCGCCATTTAATCGGTATTTTGGCTGGACTGTGATCAGGTGATATGAGGTCCACCTGCTGTAATATTTCCTTTGTCTCGTGTGAATGTTTTCTCTGTTGTTATAGCAGATAAAATTCACAACATTCACCTATGTGCAGAGTATTAAACAATAACCTTTGTATTGTCTCTGCATATAAGGATTAAGGCTCTTAAAAACATGATGTATCAATAACTTCTACCATTTAGCATATGTAGCAAACTACATGGAACTTGGAGGGAAGACTACAGGTTGCAGGAAGGAAGCATTTGTACACATGGCTAGAATGCTAGCTGCAGCATCTCTATGAACTGTCCTCTTGAAAATGAGCCTGATTAATTGACAAGCATGCAGTCCTTTCTTCATGTTATCACCCAGCCCTCAGGAAATGAAACATTCTGGATATAAACCTCCCCCATTTATTGAACTGAGACAGCAAAATTATTTTGATAGTTTAACAAAAAAAATCTATGGAAAAACCTGCTTTTGACTGATTATATTAAATATTTAATAGGAAAATCTGGCTAGGGAGGTAGCGAGCAGAGATCTCTGCTGGTTATGCATGTGTTCATTTTACTGTTACCATATCCTTCCTACACCTTCTTTTGTTTGTTTTGTTCATCTGTTGTGTCCTGTCATCAGCCTAGACAGTAAGCTCTGGAAGGTGAGCACTGTCTAATGTATATGTTTGTATGTTGCCGAGCACAATGAAGCCTCAGACCTTGATTGGGCCTCTAGATACTACTGTAATGCAAGGTCTCGCTCTCATATAAGAGACCCTAGTTTGGGTGTGCTGTGGTTGGAATGTCAGCCAAGGAAGGTGATTTTAGCTGCAATGAGCTGGACAGACCACACACCTCCCAACATTTCAATTGGCTAACAAGAGATGCAGTGACCATCCACCCCTCTGCAAATGGAGATGGAGGGATAGATGGACCAAACCTGAGTGGCCCTGTGACCCTATGTGCCAGGTTGCAACACTACTTTGTTTAGGGGGGGTCCTCTCAAATGCTGGGGAAACTGCCCCTTTGTCCCCCTTCCTGGAGGGCTCTGAATGCAAGAACTCTTCTGTGTCAACTGGGACAGGGGAGTTTGGGGGATTAAAGCAGGACAGTCCCCTGAAACTCAGGTGTGTTGGGAGGTCTGAGACTGGAGGAGTACAAAGTGAGAGTCCAAGAGGCAGGAGAGCACTGTGTTGTGGTAGTCAAGGTGAGGTTCAGAGGTTCTGCTGTGGGGATGGAGACATTAGTATGGATTTTGGAGCTATGGTAATGCAAGAACCAGCAGGATTTAGCAATAGCATGAATGGGGGGTTAATGGAGAGAGGGGAGGAAAATATAACACCACGGTTGCCAGGCTGAATGAATGGAAAGATGGTGGAGTGGTGAAATTAGGAAAGAGAAGGAAAAGAAAAAGGGGTTAGGGCTCTGTGGGGTAGGGAAGATTGGGGTAGGATTTTTCAAAAGCCCCTAACTGACTTTGGAGAACACGGCCCTTTTAGTTTCAACGGGATTTGTGCACCAAAGTCAGATAGGTGCTTTTGAAAATGCCACCAAAGGAGTTTTGTTTTAAGCATGTTGAGCTGGAACTGTAGTTGGACATCCAAGACAAGCTATCAGCGAGAGAACTGCAGGGATGGGTTTTAATGGAGTAGAGCGGTAGGTTTGGAAGCCATCAGCGCAGAGATTCTAACGTGTCTGTGAGAGCAGCTGAGATCACCCAGGTCATTGGTTGTAAGAGGAAAGGAAGAGACGAAGGTCAGATCCTTGAAGGGCACTAAGGGTGGGAGAAGGGTGGATCAGGAGACTAAGAAAAATGTGTTGAGAAGCCTCCTTCCAAGCAAACCCTGGGTTCATTTTGAAGGTGACATTAAGCACAAATAAAGTTATTTTCAATTATAGATTCCTTATCTGCACTTTGTGCCACTATTCATGTATTCTCTGATCACACTCAGCTCTGTTTACCTAGCCCAGATTTTCAGATAGGGATTTAAAAAGAAGTAGGCTTTGATATGTTTTATTTGCATTTAACTACCTCCACAGAATCAAAGAGAAATGAAAACTGGTAAAATTAAATAGGTTTATGAAATTGCAGCTGACAAATGCTGCAGATGTAAATATCCAAATGGATCCCCATGACATTTGTGTGGTATTTGGAGTACTTGCTCCTTATGTGTACAATGGCATGGCATTATGTAATAGGCAAATGTAAAAGCAGTCAAAGGAATGCCCAGAGACCTTCTGAGGTCACTCAGTTTAAAATTGCAGGGCTTTTATTTCACATATTTAAACAGCTGGGGAGCCATACAAACTGTCATATGGAAAGAAGTCAGATTCACTGACGATTTGCACAGCTTTTATTTCCTTTGTTAAGAAAAACTTTAAGGTATAGTATAGGGTCAAGATTTAGCCTCTTGTAGCACAAAGGTAGCTATCTGAACCAAGCTTCCACAACTTCCAAATTCCCAGTCACATATTTCATAACCCTCTTTAATTCAGGATGGATTTTTCTTACGCCAACTAGGATGTTAGAGGAATTAAATCCAAGTTACTATCAAAGAGCAGGGACAATATACTCTTTTATGCCACCTCACCATCTTTCATGCATCTCTCCTCACAACACGCTTGTGAAGCAGGACTATTATCCCCATTTTGCAGATGGGGAACTGTGGCAGAGAGATGGGGGCAGATTTTAAAAAGATAAAGATAGGTGCCTTGTGAGATTTTCTGAAACACCAAGTTGCCTAATTCCTATTTAATTGCCTAACTGCCTTTTAATATCTGGCCCTAAGTGACTTGCCAAAGGTCACACAGACCTTTTCTACCAGAGCTGGGAACTGAACCTGAATCTCAGCCTAGTACCTTAACCACTGGACCACCCTTCCCCACTGGTTGCACTGCATCCTACTGTAGATGTATTACTCACACTGCCTTAAAACCAATGGAATTACTTGAGTAAATGCATGTGAGGGCTCCACAATTGAAATCAGTGAAATTCCAAATGGAATAAAGTACTACTCCAAATGAGTAAGGCATCAGAATCTGGCCCTCAATGTGTTACTGATTTTTCAGGGGAGGGGGGGCTTCTCACTGGGAAGTGTTGCATTGTGATGGTAAGTGAAGTTTTAAACGGTACAAACAGTGTGACAGGAGGAGGTCAGGAGCATAGTGCTGCTGTGTACTCTGTGGCTGAGTTCAGAAAACTGACTCCAGGGGAGCAGGCAGGCTTCAGCAGCAAGATGAAATGTTTGCCAAGAGCTTTAGTTTTTGTACAATGCTGCCAGCCTACAACTGAAATAAAAACAGAACCAAGCATGAGCAGGAGAGAAAGGAGCCACTGTGACATTTGACTGAAATGCCAAGTATTTTGTACTATCTGTGTGTGAGCTAAATCGAGCAGTGCCTGATAAGAACCAGCTGTAAGGTGGGGCTGGAATGGAGGGATAGAGGAGTGAGGGGCATTGCCTCAGGTTCTGAAATGTGTGTGTTTCTAAAGAAATGTTGGCCAATGGGATTGCTTAGAGCAAAGTCCTAGGGTGGGATCCACAAAGGTAGTTAGGTGCTTAAGTCTTGGGTTTAGGTGTCTAATTCCCTGTTTTGGCCCCACTGCGATCCACAAAATTCCCCATGAGAGTGAGACAGGGAATGACTCTGTAGTCCACTGGTTAAGGCACCCAGGAGCGGCGCCAGGGTTTTTGCTGCCCTAGGCGGCAGCGCTCCTCTGAGCATTTGGTGGCGGGGGGGGTCCTTCCGCTCCGCGTCTTCGGGGCACTTCGGCGGCGGGTCCCGGAGCGAGTGAAGGACCCAGCACCGAATTTCCGCCAATGACCCGGAGCGGAAGGACCCCCCGCTGCCGAATTTCCGCTGAGAATGGCAAAATGCCGCCTAGGGTCACCTAGTGGAAGCGCCGGCCCTGAATGCACCCACGTAGGAGGTGGGAGATCCTGGGTCCAGTCCCCCTTCTCCAATCACTTTTTCATTATTTATCCACTGTGGAACAGCTTCAACAGGCCAGACTGCAGGAGCCCCACATCAGACTATCCCATAGCTGAGTGGTTGGAGCACCTTCCTAAGAAGTAGGAGACTCCTGGTCAAATCCTTTCCCCTGCCCCCCAGCAGAGAAAGGGGAATTGTACCTGGGTCTCTCACATCCCAGTTAAGTCCACTAACCATTGGGTTAAAAGTTGCCAGGTGGGTGGCACCACCACCATGGATCACTCAGAAGAGCACTGCACCTCATCCCAAGATAGGGGCAGGGCTTAGCACACAGCCCTCCCCTTGGCATTTCCGACTGGCTGGCTTAGGTGACTCCCTGCCTCTCATTCCGGCTTTTGTGGGTCATATTCTTAGGCACCTACCCCTCCTCATTCATTGTACAGGGAGTCTGGGTGCCTGACTTGGCTTTGTGATTCACAGTGTTGTTCCTGTGATTTTCTAGAGGCTGTGATGCTCAGCATTTCAACATCAAAGTCCTTTTGTGGATCCCACCCAAGATATGCACATGAATCAGATTGATAGTGACCAAAAGTCATTACCCCAGGACAGCTATTTAGTGCCCTAAACAGGGCCGGCTTCAGGCACCAGCTTGCCAAGCAGGTGCTTGGAGCGGCCACTCCGGAGAGGGGCCGCACGTCCAGCTATTCGGCAGCAATTCAGCGGAGGGTCCTTCACTCCCGCTCGGAGCGAAGGACTTCCCGCCGAAATGCCGCTGCAGATCGCGATCGCGGCTTTTTTTTTTTTTTTTTTTTTTGCGTCGCTTGGGGCAGCAAAAACCCTGGAGCTGGCCCTGGCCCTAAATAAAATGATCATATGGCTTCCATTCAGATCCAGATGAAAAATCATCACCCCCTTTTTGGTACCATTAATGCTGTTTTGAGTGGTCTGAGCAAGGATTGTCTCCGATTGAAGGGGTTAATAAAATTCCAATTAAATACAGTTCTATTTCTCATTGGAAATGGGTTCTCATGCAAAGCACCATCTGGCATGGTGTCCAGCACCTTCATCTAAATTGTCCATTTACCAGGGCATTGAGTCTCTTGTTTTTTCCCCTGAAAACATTCATAATCCTGTGTCCTAGATGTAGTATTCAGGGAAATAATGCAGTTATGTTTGTTTAAGCAAAAGGTTTGATTTTTCTTACACAATGTATGTTAAACAGTACAGAACTTTGTATCAAAACAGAAAATCAGTACAAAGATTTGTCCAACAAAGAGAACAATGATTGGGATTTTCAAAGGAGCCATTGGAATTCAGTGGGTTTTGGGCACCTAATTCCCTTAGGCATCTTTGCAAAGACTTAATTTCTATTCTATCTAAGTGTCAAGCTATTAATAATGTTCCTATGGCATGCTATAATATCTACTTTGCAACTGCTGCCCCCCTCTCACACACTTGTGTTTTTTTTTAATTATCCCGAATGTGTTTCCTTTTATCAATGAAAGAGGAGGCGGCAAGGGACAAATTAAGGAACAGTGTGAACTCTAAGGCAAATTATGTTGTGAAATAATTTTTTGTTGAACCTTGCCTTAGTGACCAATTGGAATTCTACATTACCCTTTTGTGACTTACTATGGATAAGGCTAAGATGTAGTCGTGTATTTTTAGTAAAAGTCATGGACAGGTCACAGGCTCTAAACAAAAATTCATGGCCCGTGACCTGTCCATGACTTGTACTATATACCCCTGATTAAATCTTGGGTGCTCTGCAGCAGGAGCTCCAGAGGTGCCGGGGGTGCTCTGGGGCGGGGGCAGTTCTAAGGATGCAATGGGTGTTCTGGGGCAGGGATTTCCGGGGGTGCCGCAGGTGCTCTGGGGCTGGGGGTGGCAGCATGTGGCCAGGGACCGCTGCTGGTGCTCCGGAGTGGGAGGGGTGGTGCGCAGCCCGAGACTGCTCCAGCAGCAGATGGTGCAGCTGGCCTGGAGGCCGTCGCACCGGCCACTGCAGAAGTCACTGTGGTCCCGGAAAGTCATAGAATCCGTGACTTCCATGACAGACTCGCAGCCTTAACTATGGATACTGCCAACATGAGATCCTAAGTGCACACACACAAGCCTTGTCTACACTTAAAACGTATACCTGCTTAGCTATGTCAGTCGGGGTATGGACAAATCTCCCTTGCTAGTGACAGAGCTTTGCCAACAAAATCTCCAGTGTAGATGCAGGTATACCAACAGAAGAGTGCTTCTGTCATCATAGCTAACATCGTTCAGGGAGGTGGTACGATACTGGCCGAAAAACTCCTCCTGTCAGTGTACAATGTGTCTACATAAGGGGGCTATGCTGGCATAACTACGCAGACGTAGGCTCCCTCCACACACACTTTTCAAATCTACACATTCACATATGCAATCACCTCACCCTTCACTGAAATACAGCCCTCTCTAGGTTAGGATGCAGAAACTGTTAACGGTATAGAGCAACACTGGAGCTTAGGGCAAGAAGTGAAGACACATACAGTACCCTATTGAAAGTGCAAGGGATTTAAGAAGGAGAATGTACAGTAAGTACCCAAAATGGAATTTTAGGAACCAGAAATGTAACAAAGTATTACTAAAATTGTAATACAAAAATATAGGTGCTTTCTAGCAAAGTAATAATAGACGGACTGACTGCTACTGTGTTTGTAGAGTGCCTACCACAATATGGCCCCATTCTTGGTTGGCCCTTAGGCACTACTACAGAAATTAACAAATAAATAAATAAATCCAGCAGTCATTGATTACTCGGGGATGTTAGCATTTTTTACATCATTCCCATAACTGGTTCATAATTGGAAAAGATAAAACAGCTTTTAATCTTGTTATCTAACTGATTAGCATAGACTTTTACATCCTGTACGCCGAATTATAATGGAATTCCCATGGAACTAAGTACAACAGTGAAAACAGAACAATACATCTGACAAATATTATCACAGTAAACACTAAAGCACATAACAACTTGGCTTGTATTTAAAATGTTTCACAGGTACCCGCTCACCTGCATGGACAATATGTCAGATATGAAAAAAAAATCTCCTTACGCCTTATGTTTTTGTCATAATATATTTTCTTGATTTCTGTTTTACTGCAGATGAGTGACTGAGTGGAAAGATTGTGCACTTCACAGTGGTAATCCATAATTAATTAGAAATATTGGAAGCAAATATGAGCCTAGATGCTAGTTGGATAGCAATGAACATACTGTTTTCCTTGCAGTTCATATTTATTGTAGTTTTGAAGGACATGACCAAAATGCAAGTTCTCATGAAAGTCAGCAGAATACAAATTCAACGTAACATGTACATCAATTTTCAAAATTGTATTCTCAAACATTTGTTTTTCATCACTCACTCTATAAACTGTCTCTATTGCTTTTATACTTCAAGTGCATTTAAAAATATTTTGAATTAACTATGACTTATACTGAAGATGTTGAGTTATATACCAAAATATTACAGAGAGTCAATACATATAAAAATATGAAGACAATAAAATTACTATTAACAAAAGAGAAGAAAAACATATAAGTAAAGGGAAAAGCTAGCCAGGTTTGTCTTTTTTTTTTTATTAAACAAATTGTGTATTTTCCATATGCCTCACAAGAAGGTGGCATGTCTGAATACCATTAGCACAGGTACCCTTTTCAGTACTGGTGAGATTTTGCAATAGGTAATATAGCTCATCTCTCAATGACAGTTTGGACCACAAAGGCTCTTTTAGAATCCTTTGTCATGTAACAGTGTAGGCATGGTTATGTGATATTATTTTTCTTAATGAAATGTGTCATATCAACATATTTTTCATTGATAGCACCCAACTGCTACAGCCCTCTAGTCAGCGTCTCTACTACCCCAGCACCCACTATTGAACCTAGCAACATCCGCCTCTAACAACATCTAGCCAGCACCCAGAACATGTCATCCATTCAGCATCCGCATAAGCCCACCACCCCACAAAACCAGCTGCAGTTCCTTCTTGTAACCACCAAGGATTGTGGAATGTCACTGCAAAGTATTGTGGGATTGGGGTCATGAAAAGAAACCATGGCTAGCTGTGTGGTCCAGGCTGGAAAGGTTTGGGAACCCCAGAACTAGCATAGCCAATTTACACGTATAGCTCTGAAAGAGAGATAATGGATTGACTTGCACTACAAGGCTTGTATTGATCAGGCTTTAGAATGACATATTTCATCATAAATTTAGCAATATCTGCCCTTCCTTTGAAATTGTCCCTATGACTTTTGCAATCCACAGTTGTGAAGCCATAATGATTCCACATACCTTAGACCACCCAGATTATAAAGCTGGACACTAACCAATGTACAAAATGGTGGAAAAATACCTCCTCACATGGATGCTGCTAGTTTGATATTCAAGTACCTGCACCTGAGAAACATGAGCATTTCTTTGCAGAGATACCAGCTGCTATAGAGTGAATGTCCCATATGCAGAGTCTACACTTCATCTCATTTTACAACTAGAATTTTATCTATAATGTTCCCCTTCCTATCCTTGTTAGAGCACACAGCTATATATACCCTTCCCATCCTTGTTAGAGCACACAGCTATAATATTTGGAGCACTATACTCTTTTACATCTTTGGAATGCAGTGGAAAATTAGGACCAATCATGTATCTTGGAGTGTAGATTTCAATAATTTGGTAGTAAAGTGTAAAGCATGCCATTTGTTCACAGATAGTCAATAACTAAAACAATCAATAGCATAAATGAAAAAAATAATGTTCAACTTTTTGAGTATTAAAGGAACATAAGATTGAGCATTATAGCCCCACAAAGGGTTGTAAGATAAACCAAGTTAAAGAATAATAGAAATCTTTTGTTATACTCCTAATATTGCTGGAGCCAATCTTTGATTAAATTAGCTCAAAATTAGCTCCAAACAAATGTCAGCAGTATTGCCTCTTTAGGAAGAAAAATGTATGACAAAGAGTAACAGAGAACCAAAGAAATTTAGGGCTGGAAGGGACCTCAAGAGGTCACTTAGTCCAGCCCCTGGAACCAAGTATATCTAGACCAAGGCCTACAGGTGTTTGTCCAACCTGTTATTAAAACCTTCCAACAACAGGGATTCTACTATAGCCCTTGTTAACCTATTCCTGTGCTTAACTAGCCTCGTAGTTAAAAAGTTTTTCTGAATATCTAACCTAAATCTCCCTTGATGTAAATTAAGCCCATTACTTCTTGTCCAACCTTCAGTGGAAATAGAGAACAATTGATCAATGTCCTGTTATAACTGTTATCAGATCTCCCCCTCACTCTTCTTTTCTCAAGATTAAACATACCCAGTTTTTTAACTTTTCCTCATAGGTCAGGAAACATTTTTGTTTCTCTCCTCTGTACTCTTTCCAATTTGTCCATATCTTTCCTAAAGTGTGGCACCCAAAACTGGATACAGTACTCCACATGAGGCCTCACCAGTGCTGAACAGAGCAGAACAATTATCTCCCATGTCTTAGATATGACACGCCTAATTAATGTTGTGCAAAGCACAAGTTATACTTCATCATAAAACTGAACTAAATCAAATGTCATATTGAAATAAATATAGTCAAAAACTTCAAAATTTTGAATTTTTAATAAAATTTTTCATCCAAAATTCAGTTTTTGACAGAAAAAAACAAAAAAGTTGATGAAAATGCATTTTTTTTTATTTTGGTCAGTGACAGATGCTGCCACCTATAGATCTGGTCAAAATTTTCTGATGATCAAAAAACTGTCAAGCTTTCAAAAAAGCAGCACAAATTTTCAAAAACACCCTTCAATTTTTTCCATATTCCAACCAGCTCAAGAAATAATTATGACTATCTGACATTAACAGTGTGCCTAATTCTGCTGTGGTGATCTGAAGAAAACGAACATTATATGCAACATATGAGAATAAAGATATTATCGTCATAAGATCAATGAATACCTTTAATGTGTTGGAAGACTCACTTGAAATGTTATTTTTCAAACTAGGTCAGAAAACAGTTCAGTTTGAAACAGCGGCCACTTTGCAATACAACATAAAAGGATCAGAAACAGATTTTAATATAAATGTGCTTTATTGCAGAGAAGTTACATTATTTACATGCTGTGACACGTTACAACATAAATCTATCAAATATTTCATGGTGGATACTGTAGGTTGCCAGATAATATTCTTATAAGAACTACTGAATAAAGTGAATAGACTTACAGCTTTATTTACTCTACAACTCTGAGGAGCTAAAATGTTAAAAGTGAAAAGGCAGTGTTTTCTCAGGCGGGCCAGTCATCGAATGCATGCAAAAGCCTAAGGAGAGAAAATATAAAAGTGCTGTCTGTTTTCAGATCCATAACGCCACCAAAGCTGATGGGTGAGTAATTATTTGTATTTTAAGCATATAATTCTTGCATAAAATATACAAGTCTATTAAGATTGGTATAAATCTAATTATTTATGAACCATAGTTTAGAAACAAAGGAGAGATGCAGCTTACACATGCATTTGAAAAGGACAACCTAGCAAATGTTTGTGACCTGAGCGATTATCATCTATCTTCTTAACAAATCTGCTAGAAAACATCTTAATTCTAGAGTTGCATTTCTCTTGGCTGAATAATGACAATGGAACTCCAGAAAAAGACAACCAAGCAATCTAGCTAATATATGCTGGTGGAGAAAAATCTATGGAATATAGAAAATCATTTAGGTATAACTTAGTATGCCTTCTTTAAGCAACGTTTCTAGCAGGACCATAGTGAAATATAACAATTCAGTGAAGTTTGGCCCCTTTGTTTTCTAAAGTGTTAAAACAATCTAAAGTACTAACAGAGCTGAAACCCAAATATCAGTTACTGTATGTGCCAGGGAAATCATTCCTTAATGAGTGTAATTGCTTTTAAAAAAAGTTCTCCCATTTCACCAGGCTTAAAGTACATGACTTGAGCAAGCCTAAAATCCATATGGATAATATTTAAAAAGAGAGGGAAACATTCTGTGCATCAGAAAACAAACATAAAACTAAAATATCCATTCTGGGTCTGATCCTTGGCTGATATAAGTCACTGTTATGCCATTGACTTCAATGGAGAGATGTCAATATACACCTGTTAAGGATCTGGCCCTATTTCTTTGCTGCTAATGAATTTTCCCATTCAAGTTATCCTAAGGAAAAGCAAGCAGCAGAGGGATCAGCAGTGGTACAAATACAGTAACACACATAGGAATTGATCCTGCCTGTGGTGCAATGGGTAGCACCAGGGCACGGCTCACATGTGGATCCCCAGCAGGCCTGGTTTGGAGAGCTACCCACACATGACTGCCACGTAGCAGAAGCAGTCCATTCACATGCCGCGCCACAGGAGTGCACAGAGGGCCGAAGGGGCATGGTGACTAGCGAAATCAATGCCTGGCATCACACCCCTGTGGACATGAGATCTAGAAGGCGGTGGGTGGATGCAGAAGATACCCCCACCCCATTGCCCTCTGCATGCCAGCTGCAAGTGTGGGTGTCATCATGCAGACAGGGACCAGGCAGGGACCAAGCTGCACCACAAGCATCATGGCCCCAAACACACAGCCCTGCTGGAGAAAGGGGCATGTCTGAAGACCCATGTGCTCCTCTGCCTCTCAACAGTGGCTGTCTTCTGCTGCACAGGCAGATCCCTGCATATGGATGGGATTTGTACTGTGTGCCTCTCCAGAGGGCCATCAGCATGCTCCTGGAAGGCTCTGTCTGCTTGGTAGCACCCTGAGATCTATGCAATGGCAGAATGAAGCCCACATATCATCCAGAGGACTTTGGGCTTGCTAACCAGGGGCCTGATCCTAATCCCACTGAAGTCAATAGACTCCCATTGACTTCAATGAGCTTCGGCTCAGGTCCTAGATAACGTTTGTGGGATGGAGAGGACAGAGAGAATCTGTGCGTGTGCACTATAATTATACCTCTTCTCCACGGGCACAGTGCTGGAGGCAAGACCAAGTCTCTCACTCTCCCTTTTCACAGCTCGACCCAACAGGATTGGCTGCCTTTGCCTACACCTCTGAAAAGGAGAGGAATGCCCTCCTCGTTTCACTTTGCCCAAGTCTCTTATGAACCCACTTCTATGAGGCCCATGAGAAGTCAGATTATATTACATATGTGTATCTACATATGCATTAAATATATCTACTATGTATATATAATATACATACATATTACGCACACACATATATTAAACAACACAGCATTAAGTTATCCTCACTTCTGGCTTTCCCAGTGAATCCCATCATCTCTCTCAAACTGGAAACTCTTCAAGAGGACTGGAATTGCCTTTATTTTGGGGTATTGCACATCTCCAAGCACAAAGCTGGCTACATGGCAAGTCCTAGATTTAGATGAGCCAAGGTCGCACCTGGTCTGCTAGTACTTTATTTATTTATTAGTCCTTGTAGCCTCTACAATACTTCTTAAGCCCTGACCGTGCCAAGATTTATTCATGTGTAAATCCCATTGACTTCAACTGGTTACTCAGAGTGTATAAAATTAAACACGTGTGAGTCTTTGCCAGATCAGGGCCTTAGTTATCACTGGGAATTAATTGTATCTAACATATTATATGTTATTACAAATGTTATACACATGTAACATAAAAACATTGAGGGGAGGGGCGAGTTTTGGGTGTGGGGAGGAGTGCAATGCCCCGTCCTTTTCTTCTCTTTCTGTCTCTTGATTGCATTTTGGAGGAAAAGTGTTGTGTTAGGGCTAATCTCCTCTCTTTTTGATGTTTAAAGGGCCAGTTCTTGAAAGTTCACCAGCAGGAAACATGGCAGCTCTAAACTGTCTAAAATATTTCCCTTATTTGTGTGTTTCTAGTGAAACAGATCATATTCCTAAGGTTATTTTTTGTCATCTTTGTTCTTTTTCTTCAGCAGAATATACTCAGTATGAAATACTGAGAAATAGACTGATGATGGATGATTAAAGCAGGAATTCTGGAGTGATAAATGATATTTGTCAAACTTGTAACAAACAACAGATAAGTTGTCCTTGGACTTATCCAAATACACAGCTAAATAGACGACTTGCTCTCCACTAATAAAGTCTATGAGTGCTAACAGAGAAGTGCCAAACAAATAACTTACCTTGTATAAAAACCCTGAATAATACAGTATCAAACTATAATTTTAAATAATAGACAGTAGAACAGAAAATTCACAATATAAATCACAACAAAACCCAAGGTATTTTCCCATACAAGTTATGGCTTTCATAGCCAGTGAAAGCTTACTGTAATTCATAAATAAACAAAAGTCTATAGCAGGTATTGTAAATTGCAATAACAATAGAGTATCTGCAGATTGCATAAATGTGTTGTTGTGTCACATAATATCAAAGTTATTTGCAAAATGTATACAATCTGGAATGCTTTAATATGAGACACAACAATGTACTTAAACATACATGTATAAGAAAATGAGAGCAATCATTATATAAAATGTATTTTTGGGATGCATTAAGTTAGCAGTGTTATCAAGGTTAAATATGTAAAGTGAAAAGTCATCTTTTCAGTAAGCTGCTCATTGATACCAAATTTTGCCATCAAGACATTTTCCATGCCATACTTCTATTGGATCTTTAAAGTCCCAAGGGCAAGTTTCGCCCAGTTTGGGGCATTCAGGAATAATTCAGTCGGAATTTGTTTGATTGTTATAGCCATTCACTTTTTTTTTTTCTGTTTGTAAGAGAGAAATGGTTTTGCAAAGGCAGGCGTCTGTTCATTTAGACTGTAAACTCCTCAGCACAGGGACCATGTCCCCTCCATGGTTTGGATACCACTGATCACACTGTTGGCACTCAACAAATAAATAACAACAACAATAATAATAATTTATTTTGCTTATTTCCTACTTTTTTCATGTTCTGATCCCTTCAGTTAAGTGATACTCCTTAGGAATTTTCAGATCCTCTTGGCCTACTCCCCCTCTCACTTTCCTCCTTCCTGTAGTCTTTCTTCTTGGTGCTGCTACTCTTTTCAGTCCAAAACCTCTTATTTTTGAGGCATTGCTGTTTTATTTGCACCTAAAGCGGCTGTGTTCGATAAAGCTACACCTCTTTCTGCATTTGGTAAATCTGGTGTTTCAAACTCCCATGGACAGACTTCAGCTCGAGATGTTAAAGCTTGCTGTAAGTTACTACTTGATCTATAGGAGTCAGATGAAAGCATGTTTCCCTCCAAGGATGTGGTTTTTTTCTTTTCTCCCAAATTATTGAGCTTTTCCCTTTCAGCTGTTTGCATTGCAGCTTTTTTTGGCAGTTCCTCAGATTCCCCAGCACAAATATTTGCTGCATAATATTTATTAACATTCTCACACTTAAACCCAGGGATGACCTGAGACTTGGAATTTAAATGTTTTTTCTCATCTTCAAAAACCTGCTGCTCTTGGGTCTCCCGAGTGCATGCTTCCGACTTCTCTGTGCTCTTTTGATTTGATTGCTGATACCCTTCAGCTGTCTTAAGCTTGTGATGAGATTTCCCCTTTGGCTGGGAAGTGTGATTTTTCTCTGTTTCTGAGGAAGCAATAGACACATGTTTTTGAACTTTCGATTCAGAAGGCACAGAATCAGGAGTTTGGTCATAAATCTCCCAAGGACAAATTTCTGCTATGTCAAAACTGTCCTTAAGCAGGGACTTGCCTGTGCCTGTGTCAGGATTTGCAACTGTCTGAGTAACCCTTTGTTGTTTCATAATTCCAGATTTATGGGGTTTCCTTGTCTCCTCAGTGTGAGTAGAGTTTTTCCGATGTGAATCTTTATGCTCCCCTTTATCGCTGGCTGAGTGTTTTTTGCTGGCCTCTTTACCCTTTTGCTGAGGTTTATGGGATCTATTGCTTTCTTCTAGACTTTGCGTTTTCCCAGTTAACCCCAGAGTCTTTTCCTTGGCACTAGCAATAACACTGAGAGATTTTTGTAACACTGATGTTCTTGGATGCAGAGGCTTCTTATCCGCACTTAAGTTGTGTGCACTTAGTGATTTGCACACTAAAGGGACAGATTCAGTGGACACAGCTTCAACTTTTTCTGTAGATTTTTTTGTTAATTTTTTCCCTGTCAAGGAATCCAGCAGTGAATTATCAGCAGTTATAACTTCTGCGCTTTCTGTGGTTAAGCTATTAGACTCTTCTGTTTGATCTCTAACATGATCATAAGTGCTATGGGACTTTTTTAATGAAAAGACTCTATTTTTCAAAGACTCCTCCTTTGGCTTTACATAACTTGTGGAATCCTGTGGGTTTTTTCTCACAAGTGCAGTGTTCTTTGTAGCACTGTGGTCCATAAGGTCCTTGTCCTCCCTGGAGCACTGCCTGGTCACTGTCTCAGGGATTTCAGTAATTCGTCTCATTATTGAACGACCCAAGCCCTTCTTGGAGCACCTCTTTTTCTGGAGATGTGGGTTATTAGCAATCATCTTTTTCCTTTTGTAGATTTCAAGCTGGGCATATAGTTTCTTCAACTCATCCTAGAAAACAAACAGCAAAACTAGTACATACAACATAAATCAAGTCAAATGAACAGTCTCAGTGAATTCCATTTAAGCTCCAGTTGTCTAAATACGACATTAAATTATTTCACTGCATCTTTTCTACTGTTTAAATTTGTCACTTCTCCATGTACTTGGATTATATTTTTCATTGTTAAGGTAAATTCAGATTTAACCCATTGCACAGAATAGCCATCACATTTGGTCCCACAGCATATTCCATGCACAGACAGTTATCAAATACTCATGCTGTATTTTTAGGCTTCTTCTGGAACCAAATGGGGTTACTGTGCATTCTTTATTAACCAAAGAAAAAGACAACAGCCCCCTTCTCTGGGCAGTGACAGTCAAATCACTATTGGGAGAGAAGTGCCCGTTTATCAAATGAAGTAGGGATGATGTATTTTGATCAGTTTATGAAGTTTTATAACAAGTAACACAGTCTCTGCTCACATTAATATGTTTTCCCCAAAATATGTCACATGATTTGATATTGCTAGAACTGAGCTGGCCCACTTCATCTGGTGTCTGCAATAAAAAAAAAAATCAAACTGACATGGCTCAGAGTTTACTGGTAGAAAAACACTCGTCCTTAAAAACGAATTACAATTAAAAGTTTTGTATTTACCCTGATGTCCTCAGGGTCCAAACTATGCTCACTCCAAGCTGAATTGATACTGCTGTTTAGATAGGACCCAGATCGTCCCATGTCAAGTTCATCTTCATATGCTTCAGTAGCTATGTCATCTCTTGGGTTATTGCTTGAGTGTGAAAACTGCAATAAGTATTTGTAAAAAGATGTTGCAGTTAGTGTATTGATAAGGGTCCCATCAACATTCAGAAGTGTACAACTATTCTCCAGGTTTCATTTTACAAGCCTGGATTCAAACAATGGCTGTCTCTCGGTAGGCATTATTAGAAGAGGTACTATATTATTAATTTATTATTATTATTATTGAATAGATACTATTATTAGTGGTGGGTTAACCTGAAAAAGTTCAGAGGTTCACTTCAGAAAATCCAACCCTAAGCTGCAACTCCTTCGATTTCAACTCAGTGCTGGCCCTTGGCAATTGTTCCTGTTTCCTATCTGACTTCAGCTCTGACCCCGGGCTTGACTGTCAACCCCAACTCCTGATCCAACCACAAGATCTAACTGTCCAAGCCCCAGTTGTGACACCACCTTAGTAAAGGCCAAAGATGCCACCATACCTTGTGTATCTTCCTGTTACAGGTTAGATATCACAATATTCCCCCTCCAAGCATAGATCAAAATCAATGTCCTCCATACAGAGGGCCCAAATTTACCTGTACTCTTTTACACTGAACAAATAGAGGCCTCACAACAGTTACATAAGAGTTATACTGAGGAAAGTTACATTGCAAAACTATTACTCATATGGCACTGGTGTACTTTAATCTAGATACTCAGCAGAACAGACATACATTTCATGTGGCAAGTGATCAGCACTACGGGGGCATATGCAGAAGGTGGCCAGGAATATGGAGACAGAATTAAGGCTATTGTAAGTATATTAACTTTGAATTTCCTTATGTTTGTGTAATGGAGTTTTTTTCTTATTATAATGTTCTAATAATTGATTTATATAAGTTAAATATATTCACAAGGTTAAATCTATTAACAAAACTATTTTGTGGGAATTTCCTTATTGTTCTTTCATCAAGAAATTCCATTCTAAAATTAAACTTTCCTAAAATGGAAATGCTCTGAACAACAACTGAAATTGAAGATAATCATAATAATGTTAAAATACAGCAGTGGGCAAACATATCATTTCCTCGAAGTCTTGTGTGAATTCTGATATGTTCCTTACATACTGTTTCAAAAGTATTGCTATCTCAAATACTAAATGTCATAAAAGCACTTCTGTTTAGCAAATACACACAGTGGCTTGTGTTCTTTGTTGTTAACATTATCAAAAATAATTGATTATTCAAAGCAAGAATTTCTGCAAATGTAGTATTAAAAGAGAACAAAAATTAGTGAGTTTCCCCAAGTATTTTAAGATAAGAAGAATTTTAAAATATATATATTTGAAATTATATTGGATCAATATCCTAATCCTCCTCCTCCAGTTACTTTCTAATTTAACAAAGAACTGCTTCTGCAGAATTATAATGTTCTTTCTGTGGACTTGACAAGAAAAAGGATAGAAGAAGAATACCTTAGGTATCAGAAGTAACCCAATGGTAACTGTCAGAGTCAAGTGCGTGTGTGCAAAGAACAACATCAGCATCCAATCGGACTGAAGTCTTGAGGCAAGACTAAATCTGAAAATAGAATTCAGAGTGTTGGCAATTTGTCTTTTTTAACATGTTAATCTTAATATTGCTGGAGGTAATTTGAATTAAAGATAAAATGATGTGTTTGTTTTGTATTACTTTGATATAGACTAAAAGTTACATTTTCATCCTTTATACATGCACCATAACTCCAAAGGAACGGCGGGGGACAAAAAGCAGACTTTTAAGAATATAGCATACTTAAATATTCTCACTCTATTTGTTCAGACCCCCATTGACTACAACTGAGCTATGATAATATACACATGTTGAGGATTTGGCTCTAGAATTTTTAGATTATTCACAAAAACATGTTCTTCTCTATTTTACAGCACATTTCCTAACTAAGTTGCAGCTACAGAATGGGGCTGACAAACTGGCCAGCCGTAGTCACAGAGAACTGAACTGAAATACATTTTAGAAGGGCTAAGTGGGGAGTACAGAAATGGCCTTGATTGCAGGAGCTTCCAGCTCAATACTACAGGGCTTAACAATCTTACAAATTCTAGTGAATGAAAAGCTAATTTGATTAAATTCATTGCATTAAGCTATATGAAGTAATTCTTTGCTGTGCTTTTTTAAAGTGTCATAGACTAAGCACTGCAGTTAGAGCTGGCTGAAGCATGTTCGATTTATCTGAATATGAGAGTTCCCAAAAATGGTAAGCAACATAATGGATGAATGGATGTACCACTGGCTTGTAATATGCAGGTTTAAAAAAATAATTCAAATAGAAATGATGTTTGCAACCTCTTTCAACTTAATATACATTTTATAAGAACCATATACTTTTATTAATGTCACTGGTCCGGCATGAAACATTAGTTTTTGTGCTATAATAATATACACATATTTTCTTGTTTATCACTTGTAAGCATACTGGTTCATGCACACAATAAAATATAACACTCTTCCTTAAAGAGATGTTGCTACACTTACATTTTGGAATAATTTTTTTCTAAAATTCAGAATATTAGGGATCACCAATTGTAGTCATCATTTGGTTATACACCTCTACTCTGATATAACGCGACCCAATATAACACAAATTCGGATATAACGCGGTAAAGCAGCGCTCTGGAGGGTGGGACTGCGTGCTCCGGCGGATCAGCGGGTCTGGCTCCGACACACTGCTCTTAGTGGCGTGTTAAGGATGCCAGGCTGGGGCCGAGGGGTTGGATAAGGAGCAGAAGGTCTCAGAGGGCAGTCAGGGGACAGGGAACAGGGCGGGTTGGATGGTTCGGAGGTTCTGGGGGCAGGGCGGTCAGAGGACGGGGAACGGGGCCGTTGGATAGGGCATGGGAGTCCTGGGAGTGATTAGGGACGGGGGGGGGTGTCTCTGGAGGGGGCGGTCAGGGAACAAGGAGCAGGGGGGCTTAGATAGGGGGTGGGGTCTTTGGAGGGGTGGTTGGGGCGGGAAGTCTCTGGACGGGGTAGTCAGGGGACAAGGAGCTGGGGGGGTTGGATGGGTCAGGGGTTCTGAGGGGTCAGTCAGGGGGCAGGAAGTAGGTGGGGGTCAGATAGGGGGTGGGGCCAGGCTGTTTGGGGAGGCACAGCCTTCCCTACCCGGCCCTCCATACAATTTTGAACCCTGATGTGGCCCTTGGGCCAAAAAATTTGTCCATCCCTGCATTAGGCATTCTCATCTCTCCTGCCTATTTTAATCTCGTTTCTAAATTGTGTGCAGTATAGACTAAGCTTAAGTTGTCTCACTAGTTGTATTTTGGAAACATTGTAACTCTGCGCTGACATTTTCTAAACAATTTAAAAAAATTGTTAGCATTAATACAGTATTAAAATACCATTGACGTGATGGCAAGTAGTTCACAGCCACGGAAACGAAAGGCATGGACATTCAAAGAAAAATTGGAAGCTATGGACAGACTGAAATCAGGAATGAGCCAAGCGAAGGTCTCAAAAGAACTAGGAGTGGGGGAATCAACATTAAGAGGGTGGATCAAAGATGAGGAAAAATTACGATCAATGCTAGTTGAACTGGATGAAAGTGAAGGCCTGGAAAGGAAGCGCCAAAAACTGCCCAGGATAACCAACTAGATAGAGCAGTATTTACGTGGTTTACCCAAGAATGCTCCGACGGCACGCCAATTTCCGGTGACATTATAAGGAAACAAGCGGAGAAATTGAAGAAGTATCTCAATTTTAGACGCTCGGGCAAGGACGCTTCTGCACATCAAGGTAACGAATTTAAAGCTAGCAGTGGATGGCTTAATCATTTTAAAAAACGTCATGGCATTCGGCAAGTCGCAATTTCAGAAGAGATGCGCTACGCAGATATAAAAGCTTGCAACGAATACCCGCTAAAGTTACAAGAGATCATCATCGAGGGTGACTATGCTCCGGAGCAAATCTATAACGCTCATGAAACCGGCTTATGTTACCGTATGCTGCCGGATAGAACACTTGCTTCTAGGACCGAAGAACAAAAGGCCGAAGGTTTTAAGGTGATAAAAGAGAGAGTGACAATACTTTTTTGCGTGAAAAAAACAGTTCACATAAACTTAAACCTCTGTGCATAGGCAAATCCAGGTCACCCAGGGCTTTCCACCATAAGAACATGGATTCGGTTTCATTCATTTATCGCCATTCAAAAAATGCTTGGATGACATCGGATATTTTCGAGGAATGGTTTAAGAAATATTTTGTACCAGCTGTCCAGAGCCACCTACGCAGACAAAACCTGGAGCCAAAGGCATTGCTCCTACTTGACAACTGTCCCGCCCATCCCCCAGTTGAGACCTTAACCAGCAAAGATGGGAAGATAAAGGTGAGCTACCTTCCTAAGAACATGACATCCAAAATACAGCCCCTCGATCAAGGCATTATAGCCACATTTAAAATGAACTATCGTAAAGCCTTAGTAAAGAAAATTGTTGAGGACAACAGTAGCATAATGGATGTAATCAAGAAATTGAATTTGTTGAATGTATTTAACTTAGGTGAGACAACCTCGCTAGGAATCATTCCGTCAATGATAGAGAAATGTTGGCATTGTGGTCTCAAAAGTGCTGTTGTCACTGAAAGCGATGACAACCAAGATGAGGAAGAAGATGGAGATGAGAACAACTTTGAAGGTTTTACGGAAGAAGAGGCCATGGAGGCAGAACGAGTCTACAGGGAACTTGGCTCAAAGTGGGGTAGCTGATGTTCAAGAGTGGATGGAGGTGGATGCTATGTGTCCAACCTATGAACGACTTACAGATGTAGATATAATTCATAATGTTGCCCCTCAACCACCTGGTGCCTCAGAAAATGTGTCTAACCCTGAGGATAGTGACAAAGAACCCTCGGAGCCACCGCCCAAAGCTGCTGATGCGGTTGTAGGGTTAGAGATTGGTCTTAAGTGGCTAGAAAGCCAGGATGTGGATAGACTGCAAATACTGCAGTTAAAATCCATAACTGATCTGGCGAAGAAGAAGAAGGCTTGCAGTAGCACGAAGCAACAAAGTATAACAAGTTTTTTTAAAAATTAAAAAAATGTTAAGGGGTACATCTTAAATAAGAAAGCATCTTCTACCCCAAAAAAGGTATTTACCATTTTATCAATGTCTCTAAAACTTGATTACTTTACCTTTTTTAGCTTCATTTTAACCTTTTCTATAAGTAAAAACTTCCATCTCCAAAATGTTTTCAAACTATTTAATAATTAACGGTTCATATTACTTAACAATCTACGTATAACATACAATAGTTGGCTAAATGACAAAGTGGCCCATGCTCCTATTTGCTAAAACACCAAAATCCTTTTGAACAACAATTTGTAAGGATGTGTAATTCGAAGTGTTTTCTGATATTTTATGTGAATTTTGCATTTTCCTAAGTATTACATGCAGACCAAACGATTGATGTATGATGAAACCTAGCCCACATAGTTGCATTTAGCAGTGGTTAGTACCTGTGTTGTTAATATACTGTATCTTTTAATGACAAACTTATAAAATAATTGTTGTAATTAAAGAAAGGAGATACAATTTAACCATTGTAGAACAGATTTATTTACTGCATACACTGTGTTAGTTCTAACAAAAATGATTTGCTGACTATTAATAACGGAAATGCTTGAGGCCAAAGCAAGTTTGATATAACGCGGTTTCACCTATAACGCTGTAAGATTTTTTGGCTCCTGAGAACCACTTTATATCGGGGTAGAGGTGTATATTAGAGCTGGTCAAAACATGGGGGATTTTCCATGGAAAAGTTCAACAAACAACAAACAAAAGTGTCATTTTCATCTAAATTTTCCACAGAAAATTTCTATTTTCAGCAAAAATTTAAAAACAAAAAATTTTTGTTTGGGAGATGCTGCTGCAAAGCCTTATGGGAGTTGTAGTTTGGGTGCCTCATACCCCCATTCTCTACAGGAGGCTAGGCTCCTTGGTTGGACTATATCTCCCATGATGAATCATCTCTCTTCTCCAATATAGTTGGGGGAAATATTTCAGTTTTCAATGAAAAGACAATTTTTTCCATGGAAAATGTTGACATTTTTAATCAAAAATTTCATTTGATCAAAAACCCAATTTTACTTTAAAAATGGTTTTGATGCAAAATTTTTAACCAGTTCTCATATTTTTCATATAAAATTAGTACAAGTTACTTTAAAAATAATTCTATTCTGGCAAAAGGCAGAGACTGAGTAAAACTTGATAGCAATTGGACGGGGGTGTGACAGCAAGCCCACCTTGATTATTCACTGGGCCCCAGTATAAGTACTAGGGTCCCGCCAGTGCTGCCACTCCTGCCTCTCTGTGGGAGAGAGCAGATCCTTTCTGCTCTCAAGGAGAATGGAGCCCCTGCTACCATTCCTGGGAGGACAAGGAGGCCATATGCCAACTGCCCCAACCTCTCTGGGAGGGGAGAGAGGGCCCCTCCCACCAACACTGCAAAAGGGCATTGGGGTCAGAGTGCAGGGGCAGAGGTACATGGGTGGAGCCACGAGTGCCCCATGACGTGGTGTCTTAGTCGGATGGCTGTTCAATGGCCTGGCAGATGTAACTATAGCATTTTTAGAACATCCATTACTGCTAATGCCTTGTAAAAATACGTACAGTATTGTTCCAAAGTACTGCATCTCAACACAAAAAATAAAGGGACATTTCAAGAGCACTAACTGGCATTCTCAGCAAGAGGCCAAAGCCTGTATGGGTCATGGAGACTGATGTATTCTGTCACCCACAGGTCAAGCAGAAGGCATGCTGGAAACATCAGCTCCTGTCCTGCGGAGCTGGGCCTTGCTCTACCCAACCGTGGTGCAGAGAGGAGGTGGGGGTGGGGGGGCACCTGGAGAGCAAGCCCACCCAGCCCCACGCTCACCTCAGGCAGTGTCAGCTCCTGTCTTGTGGCCCTGGGCCTGGGCCTGGGGGTTGCAGGGCAAACCCGACTGGCCCCACACTCATCCTGGGCACTTGCTGCTAGAAGGAGCCCCACCACAGCATCACGTGGTGCAAGTCAAGGCTTTGCCTCAAGCTGAACATGCATGCAAAGGGCAGTTGGTGACCTGGGATCAGATTTGGGGGGGAGGGGTTGAGCTTCCCCTAGTCCTAGCCACCTGCTGTGCAGGGCCGGCTCCAGGCACCAGCTTACCAAGCAGGTGCTTGGGGCGGCCACTTCGGAGAGGGGCGGCACGTCCAGCTGTTCAGCGGCAATTCGGCGAACGGTCCCTCACTCCTGCTCGGAGCGAAGGACCTCCCGCCGCAGATCGCGATCGCGGGGGTTTGTTTGTTTGTTTGTTTGGCTGCTTGGGGCGGCCAAAACCCTGGAGCCGGCCCTGCTGCTGTGTATGATTGGGGCTGCTGTGTCTGTCCTTTACTTATGCTGTTCAATGAGGTAGTTTGTTTGTAAATATCAGACTGGAAGAAAAGATGAGACCGGCAGTAATTTCTTTGATTTCCATTGATACGGCCAAAAGCCAGAAAAAGCATTTCGCACTTTGAATTGCATGTTACTTGTCTGAAGATGAAGAATGTTGAAGCTTATAGGAGGTAGCGCCACTCGTAACCTAACTGAACCACCTTGGCATAAAATGCCCAGCAGAATTCATTTTCTCGTTATGGGGTGGAGATTTTGCTTCTCTACAGTTGTCTAATTTTGTCACCGTTGTATTGTTCCAGCTCTAGCTATATATACCTAAGTTCTTATATGGCATGCATCACTGTGGTATTTGAGTGCTTCCCCTAATTACTGTGCATACACAATCATACATTTCTATGTTTCCTCCAATTTTCAGAGACTGGACTGTGGTTTGTGGTGTTATTTTGGGAAGGCGAGCCCAAAGAAGTGGATTTTGCATTTTGCTATGAAGATGCAAATAATCATGGTTGTTCTGATCTCAACCCATCTCACCCAGATTGGTGGCCAGTTGTTGAGAAGTTCCATCTCCTACATAGACAATTTTCACTCAAGTTTGACACATGGTCAATTGTTTCCTTTTAAGGAGATTGTATGTGTCTTGATGTTGACTATACACATTACATAAGCATAATATTAACTAACTTGAACTACATCACAAAATACCATGACCTGCCACATAGTAACTCCATTTTACTCATGTGCCACGACTTATGTCACTAATGTATCCATTAACAAACTGTATCATATATGTGGGTGGGAGAATTGAACATAAGAACAGCCATACTGAGTCAGACAAAAGGTCCATTTAGCCCAGTATCCTGTCTTCCCACAGTGGCCAGTGTCAGGTGATCCAGAGGGAATGAACAGAACATGTAATTATCGAGTGATACACCCCCTGTTGCCCATTCCCAGCTTGCCACAGCATGGCTCCATCATGGTTTCACTTCTGCTGCCTGAAAAAATAGTTGCTATCCATCACTAGTCCTATTGTTAATACTGATTGATGGGAAAGGGGGGACTCACCCTCTCATCTTCATATGCTAATTAAATAAAAATCTATTTAAAAAGAGGGATTCCTGTACACAAACTTAGAGGTGGTTTTGAAAAGGGAATGATACCTGATATGCAAATGATTGGCAAATATCAAAAAGTTCAGGGTTTGATTTGGATGCTCATCTGAATTTTACTCAAACTATATTAAGCTGCTGGAATTGTCAAATATTATGGTGTTTATCTCATCAGAACAGGTTATGCTGTAAGACATCCAGTGCATCCAACTTTTCACACATACTCTGTGAAAATGCTTGGATTTTGGCTGTTTGGGTTACACCCAGAATTTAGGGAGAAGGAGGAAGATAAAAATGAAAGAGGATGGGAGAATAAATGCACAAAACATTTCAAGAAGATTTAGTTTATGTTGGAATATTCAAAATTTTAGAAGGGGTCTTACATTTTCCAAACCAGTTCATTCATCCCTATTTAATTATGGTATATGATCTCTTATTTCAACAGAATGCCAATACATCCAACAGTAAGAGAGGCACAGGGCAAATATAACAAACAGCAAGGAAGGAAAAAAACACTAGACCTTGTGCTGAAAGGAATAATTCTTCACCAGCAGGAATAGAGAATAAATGACCTACCGGCCTCTTCCAGTTCACATTTATATGATTCTTTCCACTTCCTTATTCTCACTGTGCTATATTTACACTGAGAGAAGCAGCTATTCCAGTCAGTGACAGACGGGAGATGTCTCCAGAACTGCACATTCAGAAAATGACAGCTGGTCTGGGCATTGCAAGGACTATAAGAATGATAATAAAAGAGTCTGGAAATCTACTGAATTTTTGAAAAGATGAGCTGATCAGAAAGGAAATAAAATCAGATTTATAGAATAGAGGGGAATTGTCAAAAACTCCAATGTTGCACCTTGAGTGGCATGGTAGAGTTGTCAGCTGTGATGAAGGAAATGGGGAGGGAAGAGAGTTTAGAAGGAAAGATGAGAAGTTCTGTTTTTTCTGTGTTTGGTTTGAGTCAACTATGAATCATCTAGGAAGACATCAGAAAGGCAGCAAGAGACATGAGCCTGATGAGAGGGGAAGAGGTAGATTTGAGAGTGGTTAACACAGAGATGATAAGAGACTTTAGGAGTGGGTGTGGCTGTCCAAGAGACAAAAGGAGGAGGTAAGCAAAAGGAGACAACAAAAGACATAAGAATCTCACATAGAGACAATTTGTAGACTATACCAGTATTTTGGATTTTCCAGGACAATTTTATTTCTGCAGTGAAAATTTTGCAAAACCAAATTTGATCACCCCTAATTTTTTGTTACCATTACTATAATTTCCCACAACTAAATTCAGGGTAAATTATAATCCTTATAAGACAAGAATTTTCATACATATTTGTTATAGTATTACATACATAAACAGTATATAATTATTGATTTATTTTATATCCAGCATATAAACCACTATGCTTCATTCACAAACCAATATAATTATCTCAAGGATTTTCACTTGCTGATCTGTTACACACCAGGAAGAATTCACATATACTAATATACTTAATTGCCAGTTTTTGGGAGATACAAACCAGTGTGTGCTGTGTAAATGAATTAAAATGGACAGTAGTTCTGTTAAATCTAATTTGTTATATATATTAAATTTTGATCCAATTGACATAAAGAACATGTAAACTAGCTATACTGAAAAAACAAATCACATGATTAATAAGTTGATTACACATATTTTCCAGTCCTATGAGAACATTAGGTTTAATAATGTCTTAATATGCAAATTAAAATATTTATGAGATCCTTCCGTTATCCAGATTACCCATTTTAAATTGCACCACGGGAAACCTGAAAGATAAACAGTTAAATACTAGATCTACAGTCACTTGCCTAATTGTATGGAATATAGCAGAGATAATGAGCTCATTGTGAACTGCAACAGTCATATAACGTGGCTCATGAAATGCTGATGGGACTGTCCGCACTGCATAGCAGAGATAAACACCCCACAAGAGGAATAAAAATTCAGCTGTGAGAAGAACAAAAAGAAATAATTTGCCATTAGTTTTATAGATGAAAAATAAAGGAAATTTGAAGTTATATAGCATGTTCTATATGTCTGTGTATATATACATATAGAAACATATAGACAATATGTATCATAAATATAGATATTCATACACAAGTGTTCATATACTTTCAGATATTTTAAAATTGACATTAATATTTAACATTTAACTTCAAACATTTAATTTTTACACAATATGTCATTAGACCAGGAACCTTTGCCTCCACGTTTTCCCACTATTTTAGTTTACAAGTGTTAAAACCAACCTTTAGCAATTTCTTGTCTGCTTTTCAACTTGATATGGTAGAAGCCTGACATTATTTGTAATACATTTCTGATTTTTATCTCAGGTTCCTGTTATAAAGGCAGCTACAAGTGCCATTTCAGTTAAGAGTCTGTAAGCCTTTTTAATATGAATATTTTATTTAAAGGTTTATAACTCAGCTGTAACTATTTCTTCTGGGTTGAAGTACATCCTCTACTCACTTTAATTATGTTGTGCCTATGTTTTATAGACATTATGAGCCTCTTTTGAGGAGCCTAAGGACTTGGTAATTACAACGACACATTTCTCCTTAATAAGTAAGAAATAGGCGATGAAAGAAACAAAATAGGGATGGATGAATGCTCAGGGTCAGCTCAAACCATCCCTGTATGAAGGGACTGAACTGAACTTCACACTCAAGAGTTTGCATTTCAGTCAATGTTTCACCGTGACACAATTTTGTTTGTGACACAAACATCATCTTTCACATTGGCCCAGAAAATCCCACATTCCAGGGATCTATCTCAGGGGTGTGGTTATTAGAACACCCTATTTCTTTCATCTCTTCTCTTCTGACATGGGATGTCCTTCTCAAGAACTGGGATGGAAGTGGCCAGCCCTGTCTTGCCACATGCAGTGCCAGGATCAACTCCTGGAACATGGCTCTTCTGGGCCAGTATTAAGACATGACGATGTCTATGTTGCATTGGGTTTGCTGAATTTTGTGACTAGTATTTCGCTCATGACACCGCTATATATTTACCACCCTAAATTATATATATGCTCATATACATAATGTTGTTTTCTGAATTCAGGTTAGTTATATTAGAAACACGCCTTCATCACATTTCACCACATCATAACTCCTAGCTACAGGCTCGTCTGTTAGATCAGCAAACAACCAGCATACCATGTAGGTACCTAAATAACCTTATCATTTTCAGATTTCTTCCCATTGGAATCAGTGGCAAAGCTCCTATTGACTTCAACTGATGGAAAATTGGGCCCTAACACAGGAAATGTGAGCCAGGAGAAAGAGGGAAAAAATTGTCAAGGATACACTGCTACTGTTACTAATCAAGTAACAATACTCTCTCTCTCTCTCTCAAAAAAAAGTATATTATCTCATTCAAACATTACCATGCTGGGTAGCTCTGCCCTAGAACATCTTATGCTCTATTAGAAGCAAGTTCATACACTATTAACACGAGAAAAGAGAAAAAGTAAAACTGTGGCTGTCTATCTCTGGAATTAATTCACCTGTATGAGCTAATGGAAAATTTGCTATAAATGCTCCTTCCCTCTTTCTACTTTTATGCTTATTTTTGATACTGTATTTAAAAATATTATTGGCCATCCACAAAAAAGGAAACTTACAGTAAGAAATACAGATAATTTTTGGTGTTACTTTATTTTTCTTTTTGAAAATTCTATCTACATAATGGACACCTGTTCCATTTAATTAGTAACATCACAAGTAATGATTGGCAAAAACAGCTACCAATCTGGTTTTGATAAATATGCAACAGTTTGGAAGGACCATATTTGAAATAGTTTCTGAGTTAAGTCAGAAACTATTCTCCTAGTATTTTAGATCTACCAATTCTAATTTTGGTCTTGTATGCAACCAGGAAGTGCAACGGCTTGAGAAAGTGAAAATGAATTCAGCATTATGTGAACTTCTTTGTGCCTCAATAAAAGAATCAGTGAGTTTTGAGCAAAGCTTTGAGTGGTTCTTGTTTTAATGTGAGTGGTTTGCCCAGCCCTAAATCTATACATTTGCTGACCAAAAGTTATGTATCTTCTCACAACTGCTAATATGTAGCACTTTTATTACTCTCTCTCTTTTATGTCTCCCCCCAAAACCAACAATAATTACTATTAAAAATGGAACAAACAACAGTTTGATTTGGGATTTTTAAAAGTGTCTCTTTGGGGACCCATAGTACATCTTTTGTGATTTTTTTGACTGGGTCTATTTTTGGGCTTCTCAAATGAATGTAAAGTAGTACAGCAGTACAGCACTCTTATGTCCTATACTGACTGCCTGGGCAAATTGGGTACTAGTTTCATTTCACTACCACTTCATTGGCTACACTGCCAGTGAAGTCTATTACTATATCTCATAAATATCACCAAACTAGGAAAGATCCACTGAAATATTTTTTCCCCAAAGACTTGTCTGAGCACATGGAACACAACTTCTGGTTTAATTAAATTCAAGCAAACCTTAACAAGCTAAATAGCAATCTTAGCCTTTAGAACTATTTCAAAGACATTCAGTGTTCATTTGCGTGCTCTCTTTTTAAATATATTCTTCTCTTAAATCTAGAACCACAGCACAAAAAATGTGTAGTTCTAACTTGGTATTAACTTCAAATACAATTAAAAAAAGAAAATACTGTAATAAACTAAGGTAATAAACATATCCCTCATGCGTCTGACGAAGTGGGTGTTCACCCACGAAAGCTTATGCTCCAATACATCTGTTAGTCTTAAAGGTGCCACAGGACTCTCTGTTGCTTTTTACAGATCCAGACTAACACGGCTACTCCTCTGATACTTGAAACTAAGGTTGGTACAGCTAATTCATTGGCTCTTCTAAGGGTCTACAGAAATTTCTCATTGACCCAGCAGAGTTTGAGAGATGTGCCACCAGAACATATTGCCCCTGCTGTTTTTACAAATTCTGTCTTTCAGTCCAGTGTCATCCTCGATAAACAGATATTAACAGTACTGTAGGACAGAACAATGTCAGTGCTAGCTGCCAAGGAACGATCAAATTCCTGAATACTACACCTAGGGCTCTCATTTCTTTTTCTCCTGAACAACCAAACCAAGTGAGAAAAACCCAAATCTGTTACTGATACAGGGAGAAAGTGATAAGTTTCAAGAGCTAAGTGAGGATATACACTGAGAGTTCCAATAAATAAGTCTGTTAAGTGCATGGAAAGAGAAGTTTAAAACGCCATGTTCTGAAAATACCTTTATTGCAAAAAGGACCCTGTCTATCTGGAATAACTCTAAAGAAGGCATTGTAATGACTCTATAGTTACAGTGCAGTAACCAAAAGAAGACTTTAACTGTGTTTCCAGATACACTGTAATCTCTTAAAATATCCCAATAAGCAAGTGAAATGGAATAAGCCACACTTCAATTAGCAAAGGTCAATTTCAGTGGGCTTTCATGGGCATAAATGATGGCAGAATTTGATTCTAAGTCAAAAGAAGTTTTGTGCATTTCGTTTTCACATATGCAGGTAAATCACTCTTTCTAAGCAGCCACTTATACTATTATGACTTTAATGCCAACAACAATGGAATTCAAAGCATGTGTATAATGGAGCACAGCAGACAGTTGCACTATTTAATGTAAAATGTTTCTATCAATGCTTTTCATTTAGAACAGAGGTGGCATTTCTGACTACAGAAAATAATTAGCATGACATCTAGTATATTACACAAATTGGAATAGCTTTTAAAATGCAAGGTAAAATAAGAGTGTATATACTAGCTAAGCCCAATATTATAATAATTTAATTAGCAATAGCAAACAAAATATTCTGGTTGAGAAACAATTTATCATCCAAAGCACCAATTATATATCTTAAATAGATCATGTAGAAGTTGTGCTTGAGGAAGAAAATTAGGTTTATATAATTAACTTCAGGCTAACACCGTAATTTACAAAGAAAATCTGCAGATGTTACCAAATTTTGCTGCGCTTTTTTGTACGTGGGCATTGGACAACATATTGTGATTCTGAATATAAAATTAAGACTGATATGGATAGAACATATATAAATAAATGAGTTTTTTAAAAAATCAAGTAAGAGCATGGAACACACTTTTGGAGTACTGAAACTAATTCAACAAGAGAAACTGAACACTACTGTCTCAACTATCATCTAAATAGCGGTCACACAAAAGACCGCAGAGGAACCCCAGGGATGATTAACATTGTTGATCATGCACTATCCTAGCCAGTTTGTGCCACTCAACTTTTAATGATAAATCTGCCAGGTTTGAAATGAGGATTTATATTTGACTCACTCAGGAATGAAACACTCAAGAGAATGGAGTAGAGGAGTGCATGGGCAAAAGCTAACGGACTATACAGGTATATTGCCAAAACTGCTAATAAATGTTTTGCAGTGTAGCAATGTTATATCACTGATATGCTACAGTAGACTTTGTAAAACTGCATTAAAATACGGTAAGGTGTAGGGTTTTGGACTAGCACTGTAGTGGTTTTTTAAAAAAAATAAGGGATGGTGACATCTTTAAGAGAAGCAGTGAGGTATATTTTGACCCACGAAGTACTAAAGTGGTATTTCAGTAAATGAAATCGGTCACACTTTATATTAATGTTATATTTACAAATAGTTTATAAAGGGCTAATAGATGGTATGAGCACATTTTAGAAATTTATAAGTACACCCGAAGAAGGTGTTTTAGATGGTTATGAGGGTTTATAAGCAACCTATTGGATTCTATAAGAATCCGTAACAATTGAGCAATCATTTATTTAAATATCTACTAACCAAGTCTAATAAATAGTTTTTAATGTAAAATTTGGCCATAAAACTCAAGAGATGAAGCAGTAGGAGCAAGTAGTAGGAAAGAAGCCTGAAATAGGCATCTGTATTATATCAACTGTCTAGTGACCAAATATGGAACTGGAGGTCTTTAGAATATGCAGAAAAGATGCAAAATGGAGGGCAGAAGCAAAAATAGCCAGAGGGAAAGAAGCAAATGGTGTGGATTTCTTTTATTAGCCATAATATTAAAATTGTCTATAGGCTCAGTTTAATACTTCACCATTTTTGAAGTCATTAAATAACAATACTAAACAAAAAGTCAGGTGGCAACTGGCGCATTACGGAGGTAAAGTGAGGTCTAAACAAAGATCTCCCTCATAATAGGATACAACATGTAATTACTTCTTTGTCCTTAGTGGTGGAACTGTGTATTGCAACTTCACATATAGCCATGTGTACAAGAAATGTTTTACTTAGGCCTCTCATTCTTGTTGAAAGAGTAACGGAAGTCGTGACATTACTATAGTTGCTGCTTGCTACCTGGATAAATAGTTCGTTATACTTTTCAGGGACATGAGGACCACTCTGACATCCCTTATTCACATGAGCACCAGTCTCTGTTAATTAGTGTTTATCTCTAAACAGAGCTCTTGTTCTAACTGATACTGTTTCCTCTGCTTCAATTCAGTTGGAGTGGGCAACAAATAATGTTCTTGCACTGTTCCATGACCCTAAGCAGTGTGATACTTTCCATGCAGCATGTTGGACTAGGGACTAATACCCAGACCTGTGCTGGGTCATATCGTTTGCCAATCACCTGCAGCCAGTGGCGTGTACTGTACTTAATGATTTTCCACATAGCCAATATCGTCGGTCATTGATTCAGATGGGAATGCGTCTTCCGATTATAAGGAGCATACCAAAGCCTAGATGGAACGTCTGGAAGGCAGATTGGGGCTCCTATACAGAGTACTTTGAACAGAGCATTGTAACAATCCCATTAAACATCATCTCCGTGGAAGATGCAAATCGTCATTTCTGCTGTGCCATTTTTAAAGCTGCAAGTGCAACAATTCCATGTGGCTTCCAACCTGAATACATTCCATGTTTGAATGAGGATTGTGCAGACTTGCTGAGGCAGAATGAGCAGTCAGGTGATCCAGAGATTGCAGACCATCTTATAGAATCAAAGGGATTCCAACATAAGCTGAAGACTGGTTCAGTTTTTCTTGACCAGACCGTGGCATACAACACAGTTTGGCACATGGGCCTTTTGGTGAAATTGTCTAGATCTATGACAAGTTGGTTTGTATATGCAATGGCTTTGTTTTTGAGAAATCACTATTTCTGTGTGCACATTGGTAACAGAACAAGTGGTTGGAGGCACCAGAAGAATGGCCTACCACAAGGATCAGTATTATCTCCAACATTATTCAATTTACATTCGAATGACCTACCACATATCAGATCTCACAAGTTTGTTTATACATATGACATATGCCTCGGCACTCAGTCACACTCTTTTGACATACTTGAGAGTGTTTTGAATGCAGATATAGTGGCTATGGCTGATTATTGTCATCAGTGGCATCTGATACCAAGTGAAAGTAAGACTGTTTTGAGTGTTTTCCACTTACATCATGCCCAAGCGGGGAGAAAGATGAATATAGTTCTCAATGGTCAGTGAATAAAGCATGATTCACACCTGGTTTATCTAGGCATCATGTTGGATAGAGCTCTCAGCTATCATGATCATCTTACAAAGACAGCAACTAAGGTCAAAATACACAACAATCTGCTCAGAATACTGGCTGGAACTACATAGCCTTTGCACTCTGTTATGCAGCAGCAGAGTACTGCGCTCCAGTATGGGCTTGCTTGTCTCACACAAGGATGATCAATGCACAACTTAATTCCACTATGTGTATTATTTCAGGCACACGTAAATCTACTCCTCTACCATGGTTACTGGTTGTCTGCATATTGCTCCACCCAGTGTTCACAGAGAGGAAAACGTAGCAAATCTCATGACAAAATTGTGTGATATGCTACATCTATAGTTAATTAAAGACTTGTTTAATCCACCACATGGTCATCTGCCTTCACAGCGCCCATTGTGGATAAGTTTACCGGGTGAGGGATTTACAGTAGAGGATGCATGGCGAGCTTCATGGTCCACAGAGATAGTGACAAATAATTCTTGTCTCGGACCCCACTCAATATCAACCCAGGTTTGATTTACCATGAAGACAATGGTGCCTTCTCAACAGGTTTCATACCAGACATGGAATTTGTGCCGCAGCAGAATTTCAGTAGCATTTTATAGACAGTCCATAGACAGACAAGCTTCCTGTTTACCCAAACTGAAATCCCCAGAGGATATGATTCTGTACATTTCAACTTGAAAGGTTTGCTACTAGATGTTTGAAAACTATTTTGTGCAACCCTTTCCTTGTCAAAAAATTTTCAACTAAACTTTTTTCCATAGAAAAATGCCATTTAATCAAAATAGGAGTGTTTTGACTAACATTTTGTTGCTATAAGATGGAATGGATAGGAGAGCACGCCACCTCAGACTAATAGCACACAGTGATTAGGGCACTCACCTGGGATGTGGGAGACCCAAGTTCAAGTCCTTTCTCTGTTTCAGGTACTTGAACCTGGGTGTCCTACATCCCAAGCAAGTGCCTTAATCAAAGGACTATTGGCTATTCTTAGTGGGGTGTCTTTCTCTCAATATTTTTCATGAAAATTTTCAGGTCTCAGATTTGTTTCACATTTTGAAACCTTGACATTTTTTGTGAAATGGAATTTCTGTTTTCTGGCCAGCCCTAATGTTGAATACTACTTACTCATTGGGAATGACATAACCATGGGTTGCAGAACCAGGCCCTTACAAAAACAAAACAAATTTGTAGGATATGACTGACTATTCTTATTCATCAGGCACAAGAAATGGGCTGCACATTCTCCATTCCTACAGAAAGAAAGGGCGGGGGAGCAAAAAAACATAGAGCTGTTAACATCTGCATGCAAGAGAAAGCATTAGCTCACAAAACAGGGCAAGACAATGTATCCTCAGAAATGAAGTGACAACAGTATAACTGCAAGGTAAGCATTCAGGGTGGATGGACAAATGAGAGATGTACTGAGACACATATGAGAGTAAGACAAGTGTTGCTATAAAGGCATATGTGGATGTACATGTAATTGGAAGGCAAAAGACAAAAATAGGGTGTAACTTAAATATCCCATATACACGAATGGAGTTTTTAAATGATCTCTTCCACTGTTCACTACCTTGTTCTCATCTAGATTACATCTTATCCAGTCTTTGTGTTACCCAATTAACCAGTTTTATTGTATCCCCCAATTCCTAGGAACAGTGGCTGTTTTTAATGGCATTTTTACATTATTTTGATAGCAATTCAGCTATTTCATGTTTTTAGTTCATTTGGAACACTTGACCTGGTTATCCAATACACTGAGCCAAATTCATGCCATATTCTACACCAGCGGCCCGTCAGGGTAATCCGCTGGTGGGCCGCAAGACAGTTTGTTTATATTTACCGTCTGCAGGCCCGGCTGCCTGCAGCTCCCATTGTCCACGAATAGTGAACCGCGGCCACTGGGAGCTGCGGGCAGCCGTGCCTGTGAATAGTAAATGTAAGCAAACTGTCTCATGGCCCACCAGCGGATTACCCTGACAGGCCACGTGCGGCCCGTGGGCTGCAGATTGCCCACCATTGTTCTACGCCATTATTCATGCCTGGTGTAACTGAACCATAATGTCAATTGTACCAAAGATGACTCTCCCCCCTTTTCTATTTAAAATTGAATTTGTAAATGTCCTTTTTTGGTGTTTTGCACATTTCGGTTAGGAAGGGCAATGATAAGCTTGCACTGTGTAGTGCATGTTTACTATATACAGTGGACCAGATCCTCATCTGATGTAGACTGATATAGTTCTATTGACTCGATCAATTTATACCAGCAGAAGATCTGGCCCTGTATGTTTACAATGTATTGTATAACAGGGAGTTGTCTGTGAAAGTTAATTATTGTTCTTGAACAATGAAGTGTTCTTTTAATGCACATGCCTCTGACTCCAAAGCCTCCTATCTCCAATGTAGTTTATTAATTATCTTAGCATTAATTGGCATTTTAATAAAACTTTCCCTACGATTTAGACTTTCTTAATAAAAAGGTTTAATGTCTACATTCACTCCTAGCTGCCATTTACTTTAGCTACAGTTCATATCCACTTTTCACATATGTAGCTAAATCGGTACCATCCACACAAAAACGTGCAGATGGGGAAAATGCATGTGTAAAAGACTGATGGCTTTAGGGTGTACAGCTTGCAATGCATTCTGCATGCTGTGAGAAGGATTAGAACAGCGGTTCGCAAACTGTGGTTCAGGACCCCAAAGTGGGTCGCAACCCTTTTTTAATGGGGTCACCAGGGCTGGCGTTAGACTTGCTGGGGCCCAGGGCCGAAGCCCGAGCATGACCCCCCACATGACTCCTACCTGCCCCACCCCCAGCCCGGGGCCCCGGCACTCTCCCTGTCCCCTCCCCATCCCACGTTACCTGTGGGGGGAGGCTCTGTCCTCCTGCTGCACCGGATACCGATTTCTGAAGTGTAGGGCTCTCCCAGGAACCCTAGTGGTGAAAGGAGCATAACTTGGGGCTGCCGGGAGGTCCCAAGCCAGCAGCTCCTGCGGTGCGGCTGTACCGCCCCCAGGCCAGTTCTCCGGCAGGGCTGTACAGACCCCAGACAGAAGACGCAGCTGCGTGGAAGTGTTGGGGGTGGGGCTGGGGGCGGTACAGCTGCACTGGAGGAGCTGCCAGCGTGAGGCCACCCTGCAGCCCCTAGTTCTGCTCCTTTCACCACTGCAGTTCCCAGGAGAGCCCTGCGGTTCTGAAAATGTGTCTTTCCAGTATGGCGTACTGGCAATAAATATCTTAATGGTACGGAATACCTGACTGTACCTGCTTACTTGCACCACTGTTTATAAACATATACTGTTGCATTGTATTTTCCAGTGGTGATTTCAGTTTGTAAAGTACCATTCTGCACTGTGTACAAGGCTCCTGCTCTCTAGAGGTGGCCTTCCAAATCACTGTCTAATCTGGCACACCTTTCATTACACTTCTTTCAGAGGGGAAACCATTAACAATTACAATTTACTATAAATTTTCTAGGCAATTATGAAGTATGTACTGCTTGCAAAACACAGAAGTATTCCATTACACTGAGGACATGTTTTCTCAGAATACTGACAGATTAGAACGCTAATTAAACTCATAACACTGGCTATTCGATTTTACTCAGTTTTAACTAGCATTTTATTTCCTCAGTCTACTGTCTTTATTTCAAGTTCTGTTTGCTGAAATTCACTGAGCCATGGATCTAGAAAGCCGGCTGTTCCGTCCATTTAACTGCTCAGACTGTCTTTTGGAAGCTAAGTGAACACAATTTTAAAACAGAAAAAAATACTATGCCCTAGATTCTTCTTCTTCTCCCTGTAAAGTCTCTTTCCGCTTTGCTGCACTCCACTTCTCACCTGGAGGGCTACGCTGTTTCATATTAAAAGTTCCTTTTCACAGACTGAAAGGATTTTCAGACAATGCAAGGATCTGTAATCCATTTATATTTCTTCAGTTCTGAATTGTTTCCTGGATCATTCTGTTACCAGGGTTTTATCTATCCCTTTTAACTAAGCTATACTTATTTCAGTGTCATTTTAATCTTCAAATCAAAACAATATGCATTCCTTTGCAATACACCATATGTGGCAACTATTAATTACATGGGGCCAAATCCTTCCATCTTTACTGAGGCACAACTCCCACTGACTTCATTTGGGAGCAATTTGTGATCTGACTGCCTGAGCTCAAGCCTCTGAACATAGTCTCACCCACTCCCATCCCCTCCCCCTCTCATTTTATCCCCTCCATTATTCCACCTGCTTTTCCATTCACTCAGTTCTTCTGCACTGACTCCTCTCCATACCCCATCTTCATTACTGCATCTACTCTCCCACCCACATTCTCCTTCCCCAGCCTCCCCCTCAATTTCACTGTGTGTGTGTGTGTGTGTGTGTGTGTGTGTGTGTGTGTGTGTGTATACAAAAGGTAAAAAGGGAAACAGAAAGAGAGAAAAGAGAGAGAAAGCAAAGGAAGGAGGAAAGGTGAGAGAGGGACGACAGAGACTTTGAGCTCCTTACCACCAGCTTGACATACCACTAGAGATTGAGTGACAGGGAAGCCCTGGGAACTCTTCCCTGTCCCCTCAGACAAACCGCACAGGAAATGGACATGCAAAGGGGAAGCACCCACGGGGCAGTGCAGGGCCGGCTCTAGGATTTTTGCCGCCCAAAGCAAAAACAATTTTGGCCGCCCCCCCCCCCCGTTTTTTAATTACCCCACCCCCGGCCCCGCCTCAACTCCGCCCCTTCCCTGCCTCCTCCCCCCAGGCTCTCAAGCCTAGGAAGGAGGGAGGGAGGGAGGGGGAGAAGCGGCACCCGCGCCGCGGCCACTCGGAGTCTCCCCCTCCCTCCCAGGCTCTCAAGCCTGGGAGGGAGGGGGAGCAGCGGCGCACGAAACAGCTGTTTCGCGCGCCGCGGCCGCTCGGGATCTCCCCCTCCCTCCCAGGTTTGAGAGCCTGGGAGGGAGGGGGAGAAGCGGCGTGCGAGCGGCAGCAGCAGCGGAGGTGAGCTAGGGCGGCCGGGGCACATTTTTAGGGGCGGCATTCTGGCGCCGGCTATGCCGCCCCTAAAAATGTGCCGCCCCAAGCACCAGCTTGTTTTGCTGGTGCCTAGAGCCGGCCCTGGGGCAGTGGTGTCAAAAGTGTCAGAGGTAGGGGAAGGCCTAGACAACACAAGAAGTGGTCAGGGAAAGGGGAGCCCCGGGTTGTCTCCCCAGCCCAGGCCACTGCCACTGAAAGTTCCCAAAGAAGAGGAGACCTGGAGCACCTCCCCATCTCAGCCAACAGCGCTACAGCGAACTCCTCTGAGTGGCAGGTACCTAGCTGAGCATCAGGTTTGGCAGCAGGAGCACAGCCATGCAAGTGTGTTGCTTTGATGGAGCCCTGCATAGGAACTGTGCCTGAGGCCTGGTCTACACTGCCGCTTAAGCCGATGTAAGTTACGTCACTCAGGGATGTGAAAAAATCACCACCCTAAGCGACATAGCTTACATCGACCTAGCACAGTGTCTACACTGCGCTATGTCGGCAGGAGACGCTCTCCCACCGACTTAGCATCTGCCGCTTAGCAAAATCGACATCGCTGGATAGATTGCAACAGCGCCGATTTAGTGTGCCAGTATAGACAAGCCCTGAGATAACAGAATTTGATCTATGCCTCTGTAGGTGCTAAGAAGGGGCAATGTTGCTAGCAGGGAGCCTAATCCTGCACTGTTGAAGTCAATGGGAATTTTGCCACTAACTATGATAGGTGGAAAATTAGGGCTATAATAATTGCATATGGGCGCAAAATATCGATTTCTTGTTCATTTGCCTTAGTAAACCTATGGATCATTAAAGTAATCATGATGTAATTACAAAGCATTTGCCATGAAACACACATGTAGCTGTGTGATAAAGAATATTTGTATGCTATATTTGACTGGTAATTTGGAAATATACTATACTTATGCATTTTGATTTCTTGAGGTTTAATCATTTGTTAAAAATTTAGATTAAAAGTCGGCTGAAACAATAGTAATTTTAGAGGTTTTTTGGGGCTAAATCCCATTTTAGTTTTTTTTTAATTAAATATTTCAGTGGTTTTCAAGTATTACACACAAGTTTATAAGGGGCATAGAGAGGAACCTAGTTAATTGAATTGCTTCATATTCCTAAACAATATTTGTTATAGGCAAAGCTCATAGTGCTGTCTATAGTTAAAGTAGATTGACACTTTCCATGATAAGATCCTGTTTTCAGCAGCTTATAACTTTGCCAATTTTTAACTGTTTAGACTGAAATTTCCCATGCAGGTTGTCTGCCTCCGGCTAAATCTTTTTGGAATGTTTCAGCTAAAACAGTGCAGCTATTTCTGAGAACATGATGAAGAAAAAATAGGTTGTTTTGTCCATTTAAAAAAAATTCTTAGAACCATTTTGTTGAGCTCTAGCACCTCTATACTAAAGCACAGTCTTCAAATTTGGCAGGGTCACTTTGGTGTCAGTAATGTGGTTTTTGCTGTCCCTGGGAAAAACGACCCTTCAAGACTCCCCCCCTCAGCCCACCCAAAAACATCTCACTTTGCAGATGCTCAGTAGAGATTTATTAGAGCTTGGTGGCAAAATTCTCCACCGATTCCATCTGACCGAGTATGCCCCAGCCCAGGCTACTGGAGCTGAGCAAGACTTTCCCTTTAATTGCTCTTCCCAGCAGCCAGAGGCCACTGCAGCACCGGGCACGAGTACTGAGAGCTAGGAGACTCTCCCAATGCTCTCAATGCTCCCCTTATGTCCACTGAGTGAGGAGGAGAAATCCAGAGCCGTCCCTTGGGTACGACGAATTGGGGTGACCACTCTGGGCCCGGTGTTTTGGGGGGCCCCACCGGCCGGTGTGATTGGCTGGCGCGGTCAGTCCCAGAAGCAACGGGTCGGTCCCGGAAGTGACGCATTCGTCACTTCCGCCCCGGGCCCCGCACTCCCCTAGGGATGGCCCTGGAGAAATCAACCACATTGGAATGCACACAAGTGAAGACTGGGGTTCTGAGCAGCAGGAGAGGGGATTGCAGAAGCCAGAAGGGTAGGGAGGAGCAGCGAGGGTGGGTGACCAGAAGCCAGGATAGAGGTTGGATAGCTTAAGTAGGTTATCAATGAGCTCCTGATGGAGACATATTGGCCTCTTATTATTCTTTTTATCTTCATATCAAGATAGTTTTCTGTCGTGCTTTAATATTGTCTCCTTAAGAAACTGCCAGCTCTGCTGAACTCTTTTCCCCCTTAGATTTTCTTCCCATGGGACCTTACCTACCAGTTCTCTGAGTTGTTGAAGTCTGCTTTTTTGAAGTCCATTGTCTTTAGTTTGCTTCTCTCACTCCTTCCTTTCCTTAAAATCATGAAATCTATAATTTTACGATCACTGTCACCTAAACTGACTTCCATGTTTAGATTTATAACCCATTCCTCCCTGTTAGTCAGAATCAAGTCTAAAATGGCTGTTTACTTAGTTACTTCCTCCACCATCTGAAACAAAAAAGTTGACTGCAAACCACAATACATTCTGAAAACTTGTTGGAAATTTTGTGTTTTGCCATATTACTTTTCCAACAGACGTTTGGGTGATTACAGTCCCCCATTATTACCAGGTCTTGTGTTTTGGATATTGTTGTCATTTTTTTTTCTACAAATGCCTCATCCACCTCTTTCGCTTCATCTGATGGTCTACAGTAGATTCCTACCATGACATCACTCCTGTTTTTCCCCCTTGTATCTTCTTCACCCAGGGTCTTTCAATTGGTTTGCCTTTCACCTCCTTCTGAACCTCAGAACAAATACATATATTCTTCATGCATTATGCAACACTGCCTCTCTTTCCCCCATCCTGTCCTTCCTGAACAACCTATACCACTCTATACCACAGAGGATAACAACCTACTATTGCTACCAGTTACTCCATTAGCTCAAGGTATGTTTGTGCTGTGGATCTAAAGTTCCAAAGCAGGCTGATTACCCAGCTGGGGCTCAATATGGTTCCATGTGATGGAATTCCTGTTTTTTCAGATTTTTCTTTAAAAAAATAGGAAATTATATCTATTAATTACATTAAAAGAACATGAAGGTTACAAAGTCAAGCACTCCAAAGTTAAGAAATGCCAGAATTAAGGTTGCCTGTGCATTCTTTTTAAGGTACTATATCATACAGTGAGAGGGAGTTCTTTAGGTACCACAAACTCAAGTGGTTTCTTTGTTATTTTTGTGGTTGTGGCTGCTCAGTGGCCATTATAACATCTTTTATTTGCATGTCAGCTGACAGCCAGCATTGAAAATATAAGTCACCGATTGGTCAATGGTGCACTACAATTGCCCATCAATCAAGTATGTGTGGGGGGGAATATTTGCTTGGGTTTAATCCACAAATATTTGCCATCCATTTCTGATTTTAATAAAAGTTTTATAGACTCACATAGATTATATCTGTCAGTGTTATACATATTGTGTGAAACCCTGGCCCTGCTGAAGTCAATGGTAGAACTCTGATTAACTTCAATAGGATCAATATTTCATTATTTTTATTTGGGTCTGTATATCTTTCTCTCCTGTTTGAGGTTCTGGCTATTAAACTTATTATGTTGCTGTTAGTCCAGTCAGTGACAAGTTTTAAATCTTGTGCTGATATATATTTGGGTCAGAGAGGTCCCCAAGATGAAGAACCACAGTTTGATCTGTAATACTCTGAGCCCTTTGGTTTCATGTCATGTGTTTATTCCTGGCTACCAGAAATCTGTCTGTTGCCAGTTCGGGGACAGAAATGCAGCCCCTAAAAGAATACATTCAAGTTATAAAATATAAGGTTCTTGGATGGGTTTTTTTCAAGCCCTCAGCAAGTCTGCCTCTAAAATCTCAGAACTGTCAGTGGTGCCACAGCTGCCAGTGTTATAGATGCCACAACTTTGAAAGTGACATTGTAGAGAACGCAGGGGAAACAGCAAGCTACAAATAAGACAGTATGGAGACTCACCATTATCCAAGCTCACAGAAGATTCAGATATATTATATTTCTTTAATTTAAATAAAATTCCATTTATAGGATGTTGATTTTTCTCCTCAATACATCTCAGAGTGCAGATGGGGGAATCAGGAACTGTGATGTCCAGTCTTGGTCTAAGACCACACTGCTCTCACCATAAACATATTGTCAAATGTAATAGAAACTTAAATACAAAACATTCACTATTGCTAAAGGGTTTGGATAAATATCAAGATGAGTATGGAAAATACTCCATAAATCCTAACTCCCATAATCTCTGTCAGCATAAAAACTTTATCTCATTATGGCTTTGTAGCAGAACCTTGTTAATTTTCACTTCAATAATCTGCAATCTGGACAATTCTCTCTCTGCCTTTCAGCGAAGATTTGACAGCAGAGTGCAATTATGAACTCTCACATTAGTAGGATTTTATTTTACAAAATATACTACAGAACACTCACTATGTGCTTCTATGAAGCTTTACACTCAATTAAAATTAATTAAATCAACAAGATAAATTTTGTAAGGCAGCATCCTTGGTTTTCATTTTATTATTATTAATCAAATATCTTCACACGTGCTAATTTATAAAATGTAATAATTAGCAATGGAACTCCCAGTCAATGGTGTGAATTAGTGAGGTTCCACACTATGTATTATTTCTCCTGCCAAGTCTCAGAAAGGAAGTATCCTGGTTTTGAAAACACATCCAGTTGGTCAAGAGCTTTTCAGATCTTTAGTTACCACTCAAATCTTCCAGTGTGTATAATTGTATTGCATCTGTAATCTTCTGGTATCTGTGATACTGATTCTAGGATTCTAGGGATATCTGTACAAACATATTTGCACATGTAGTTTGGGTTAACAGGCAAAATGATAAAAACACAAGACATTTCTACTTTTCCTTTTTGTTCAGGCTTATATTCCAGTTTTATCTTCATTCCTATCTGATGCACTTTGATAGCCATCAACAAATCTAGATGTATATGCATCTTGAAATACATTCCTTGTCAATTTTTAACTCTAGGCAGAGGGAATATTTGCCATTTGCATTGGTAATCACATTGGCTATTCACATTTTTCTGTGTGAATACTGTAATTCAGGCTGCTATTGTGGGTACAAAACCAGGAAAATAAAAATCTTTGTTTACCATTCTGTAATAACTACCAGTAGAAGAGCAGCAGGAATGTTCTAATATACTATTGTACCTGATAAGCAATGAAATTATGGGACAAACTAGCTTAATATCTGACAACAACAAATGCTTCACATTTCCCCCTCTTGTTATTGAACTTAAAAGAGAGATGTCTGATGATGATTGAGTTTTATAAACATGGGATTACTGGAGAACTTCCTTTTACATCGTCCGTCACACTTTATTATATTGCATAGGATAATGCAACACACTTTAGGCATATTTCCCACACACCACTGAACAGCACACTAACCCACAGAAACCTTCCTACGAAAAGAAGGATTCTGCGTGGACTCCTCCTGAAGGTCAAAACAACAGACTGGACTTCTACATAGAGTGTTTCTGCTGACGTGCACGGGCTGAAATTGTGGAAAAGCAGCATCACTTGCCCCATAACCTCAGCCTTGCAGAACACAACGCCATCCACAGCCTCAGAAACAACTTAGACATTACAATCAAAAAGGCTGACAAAGGAGGTGCTGTAGTCATCATAACTAGGTTGGAATATGAACAAGAGGCTGCTAGGCAACTCTCTGACACCATATTCTACAGGCCATTATCCTCTGATCCCACTGAGGGTTACCAAAAGAAATGACACCATCCATAGGCGCCAACTTCTTTTGGCGCCGGTGGGTGCTCGACCCCCCCCATCCCCGGCTCTGCCCCGACTCCACCCCTGCCCCGCCCCCTCCCGCCCCCATTCCAACCCCTTCCCCAAAGTCCCTGCCCCAGCTCCGCCCGCTCCCTGCCCCTATTCGACTCCCTCCCCAAATCCCCGCCCCAGCCCCGCCTCCTCCCCTGAGCGCGCCACGTTCCCGCTCCTCCCCAAATCCCCGCCTCCTCCCCTGAGCGCGCCACGTTCCCACTCCTCCCCCCTCCCTCCCGGAGCTTGCTACAGCTGTTTGGCGGAGGCAAGCGTTGGGAGGTATGTGGAAGAGCAGGGACACAGCGCGCTCAGGGGAGGAGGAGGAGGAGGCAGAGGGGAGGTGGGGCGGGGTGGGGAGCTTCGCTGCTGGTGGGTGCAGAGCACCCACTAATTTTTCCCCGTGGGTGCTCCAGCCCCTGGCCTATGACACCATCTGCTCAAGAAACTCCCTGAAGCAGCACAGGAACAAATCTACACAGACACACCCCTAAAGCCCCGACCGGGGGTATTCTATCTGCTACCCAAGATCCATAAACCTCGGAATCCTGGACACCCCATCATCTCAGGCATTGGCACCCTAATAGCAGGATTGTCTGGCTATGTGGACTCTCTCCTCAGGCCCTACGCTACCAGCCCTCCGAGCTATCTTCGAGACACCACTGACTTCCTGAGGAAACTACAGTCCATTGGTGATCTTCCAGAAAACACCATCCTAGCCACTATGGATGTAGAATCCCTCTACACCAACATTCCACACAAAGATGGACTACAAGCCGTCAGAAACAGTATCCCCGATAATGTCATGGCAAACCTGGTGACTGAACTTTGTGACTTTGTCCTCACCCAAAACTATTTCAGATTTGTGGACAATTTATACATTCAAGTCAGCGGCATGGCTATGGGTACCCGCATGGCCCCACAGTATGCCAACATTTTTTATGGCTGACTTAGAACAACGCTTCCTCAGCTCTCGTCCCCTAGCGCCCTTACTCTACTTGCGCTACATTGATGACATCTTCATCATCTGGACTCATGAGAAGGAGGCCCTTGAGGAATTCCACCAGGATTTCAACAATTTCCACCCCACCATCAACCTCAGCCTGGAGGTTGAGTGCACACAAGAGATCCACTTCCTGGACACTGCAGTGCAAATAAGCGATGGTCACATAAACACCACCCTATACTGGAAACCTACTGACTGCTATACTTACCTACATGCTTCCAGCTTTCATCCAAACCACATCACACGTTCCATTGTCTACAGCCAAACTCTAAGATACAACCGCATTTGCTCCAATCCCTCAGACAGAGACAAACACCTACAGGATCTCTATCAACTTAAGCATTCTTAAAACTACAATACCCACCTGGCAAAGTGAAGAAACAGATTGACAGAGCCAGAAGGGTACCCAGAAGTCACCTACTACAGGACAGGCCCAACAAAGAAAGTAACAGCCCCCAACTAAAACCTCTCCAGTGCATCATCAAGGATCTATAAACTATCCCAAAGGACGATCCCTCACTCTCACAGACCTTGGGAGACAGGCCAGTCCTCACTTACAGACAGGCCCCCAACCTGAAGCAAATACTCACCAGCAACCACACACCACACAACAAAAACACTAACCCAGGAACCAATCCCTGCAACAAACCCCGTTGCCAACTCTGTCTGCATATCTATTCAAGGGCCACCATCATAGGACTTAACCACATCAGCCACACCATCAGGAGCTCATTCACCTGCACATCTACCAATGTGATATATGCCATCATGTGCCAGCAATGCCCCTCGGCCATGTACATTGGCCAAACCGGACAGTCTTTATGCAAAAGAATAAATGGACACAAATCATACATCAAGAATTGTAACATTCAAAAACCAGTAGGAGAACACTTCAATATCCCTGGACACTCAATAACAGACTTAAAAGTGGCAATGCTTCAACAAAAAAACTTCAAAAATAGACTCCAATGAGAAACTGCAGAACTGGAATTAATTTGCAAACTGGACACCATCAAATTAGGCCTGAATAAAGACTGGGAGTGGATGGGTCACTACAAAAAGTAATGTTCCCTCTGCTGATAATCACACCTTCTTGTCAACTGTTGGAAATGGGCCACCTTGATTGCATTGACTTCATTAGCACTACAAAAGGGACTTCCCTTCCCTTGGTATTCATTCCTTCTTGTCAACTGTTGAGAATAGGCCACTTCCACCTTAATTTAATTGGCTTGTTAGCACTGACCCCCCACTTGGTAAGACAAGTCCCATCTTTTCATGTGCTGTAATATATATACCTGCCTATTGTATTTTTCACTCCATGCATCTGATGAAGTGGGTTTTAGCCCACGAAAGCGTAGGCCCAAATAAATGTGTTAGTCTCTAAGGTGCCACAAGAACTCCTTGTTGTTTTTGCTGATACAGACTAACACGGCTACCACTCTGAAACACTTTAGACAGTACTTCCAAAAGTAGTGATTTACCTGCTATATTATCAAATGTTCTGAGTGCCAGTTTCTACCCACCAGCACCATATGGTCTGCAGGCCACTGGCTAGAATGTTAACAAAGAAATTAGGTATCTAAGGGCTGTCTCTGACTGACCCAGAGATCTCACACAAAGAAAAGAGGGGCAGACCAGAGGGAGTAGAGAGATGGGATGGGGTGGCCTTGGAACCATCTCATACCCACTGCAGGAATAGTAACACTCCTAATAAATAAATAAATGAAGTTGGCAGTTTCGACAAACATTTAACGTGTCATCACTTTGATAATCAACTGTGAACCTTCATGCTCCTAAATCAGCCCAGTTCACACAAGGGTGATCTATCCAGATCTGATAGAACAGAAATAAAAGGCTTCTCCATACTTTGTCAGTCTAAAGAGGATGCAGCAGGTAGGACCCTTCCTGGTTTCAAAGCTCTTATTTTCATGAGCACCACATCACATTGTTGTTGTAGTCAAAGTTACACACCTTTGAAAATGATATAATATTCAAAATCTTTGGATTGTGTTTCACCTTTCAGTGCATTTAAAAAGTTTTATTTCTAGGGCTGTCAAGCGATTAAAAAAATTATTCGCGATTAATCACGTGATTAAAATAATTAAGCACAATTAATTGGACTGTTAATAATAGAATACCATTTATTTAAATATTTTTGGATGTTTTCAAATACATAGATTTCAATTATAACAAAGAATACGAAGTGTACAATGCTCACTTTATATTTATTTTTGTTTACAAATATTTGAACTGCAAAATACAAAAGAAATAGTATTTTTCAATTCACCTAATACAAGTACTGTAGTGCAATCTCTTTATCATGAAAGTTGAACTTACAAATTTAGAATTATGTACAAAAAAAACCCCTGCATTCAAAAATAAAACAATGTAAAACTTTAGAGCCTACAAGTCCACTCAGTCCTACTTCTTGTTCAGCCAGTCGCTCAGACAAACAAATTGGTTTACATTTGCAGGAGATAATGCTGCCCACTTCTTGTTCACAATGTCACCTGAAAGTGAGAACAGGAATTCTCATGGCACTGTTGTAGTCGGCGTCACAAGATATTTACATGCCAGATGCACTTAAGATTCATATGTCCCTTTATGCTTCAACCACCATTCCAGAAGACAGGCCTCCATGCTGATGACAGGTTCTGCTCGATAACAATCCAAAGCAGTGCGGACCGATGCATGTTCATTTTCATCATCTGAGTCAGATGCCACCAGCAGAAGCTTGATTTTCTTTTTTGATGGTTCGGGTTCTGTAGTTTCCGCATCGGAGTATTGCTCTTTTAAGACTTCTAAAAGCATGCACCACACCTCATCCCTCTCAGATTTTGGAAGGCACTTCAGATTCTTAAACCTTGGGTCGAGTGCTGTAGCTATCTTTAGAAATCACACATTGGTACCTTCTTTGCGTTTTGTCAAATCTGCAGCGAAAATGTTCTTAAAATGAACATGTGCTGAGTCATCATCCGAGACTGCTATAATATGAAATTTATGGCAGAAGGCAGGTAAAATAGAGCTGGAGACATACAATTCTTCCCCAAGGAGTTCAGTCACAAATTTAATTAATGCATTATTTTTTTTAACAAGCATCATCAGCATGCATGTCCTCTGGAATGGTGGCTGAAGCATGAAGGGGCATACGAATGTTTAGCATATCTGGCATGTAAATATCTTGGAATGCTGGCTACAAAAGTGCTATGCGAACACCTGCTCTCATTTTCTGATGACATTGTAAATAAGAAGTGGGCAGCATTATCTTCTGTAAATGTAAACAAACTTGTTTGTCCTAGCAATTGGCTGAACGAGAAGTAGGGCTGAGTGGACTTGGCGGTACTTAAGTTTTGCATTGTTTTGTTTTTGAGTGCAGTTATGTAACAAAAGAAAATCTACATTTGTAAGTTGCACTTTCATGATAAAAAGATTGCACTACAGTACTTGTATGAGGTGAATTGAAAAATACTGTTTCTTTTGTTAATCATTTTTACAGTACAAATATTTGTAATCAAAAATAATAATACAAAGTGAGCACTGTACACTTTGTATTCTGTGTTGTAATTGAAATCAATATATTTGAAAATGTATTAAAACATCCAAAAATATTTAATAAATTTCAATTGGTATTCTATTGTTTAACAGTGTGATTAAAACTGCGATTAATTGCGATTAATTTTTTTGAGTTGATCGCGTGAGTTAACTGGAATTAATTGACCCCTAGTTATTTCATTTTCCTATATGCTTTTCAGGTGAAGTTCCAAGGTCTGACAAAGGCTTTGAGAGGTTTTGTTTTGTTTTTTGTAAAGGAAACAAGCTTTATTTAAAAATTAAGAGACAAGCCAAAAAGTCAACATACCAATAGCCATCATGTAATCCCAGCGGTCTAGGAGGCACATATTGAAGATCAGGTGGTCTGATGTTTGCCCCTGGCCAATGAGTGAAATATTTCTCTCCAAGTTTTGGCAGACTGCAGAAGTCCAGCCGATCAGGAACCAAAAGACTATCAGGAGAATTACAGCCAGCATCCTCATCACTCGGCCACCTGTCATGTATGGAATACGTTGAGCAGTTTGGGACAGGAATACCTTCAAAACTCTGTAAAACCAAAGAATAACATTTGAAGCATCATTACTTTCACATGTATTATATTTAAATTGAACTGATTGCTTATTAGAGACTGCCAGTCAACAAGAATTAGTGTATTTGACCAGTAATTTTTAAAGCAAACTTTGTGTCCAAATCCCCTAATCAGAGTTGAAATTTTTTCTACAAATGAAGAGCAAAAATTTACAAAGTCTTCTGTCTTGAGTCTCTTCATATGAGTAACCCTTGATGTTCAGCAATACAATTTGACTTCAAGATTAACATCTACATTTACTTTTACAGAAGAGAGAGTAAATGTAACTGGCACTTCCTAACAAAGAATAGAATAGGGTCTATTAAGGCAGAAGTGCTAGAGCTTAAATCACAGTTTGACTATAAATACAAGCTTAACACTGCACGTTAGGTGAACTTGGAGATCTCAATAAGTTCAACATTATTCAGCTGTTTTCTTCCCAACAGCTACACCATATGGAGGCATACTCCTTAATCTTTCCTTGTTTTATAGATGTAATATTCAGTTCTCCCTCTTGAGATACTAAATATTTTATGTTTGATGCAGATTCTAAAACACTTCAGACAGAAAGAGAGACAGGATCAGGACAGATAACAATTTTCACCGGGGTGAGTCACAAATTCCCTGTACCTTTATCAACCAAAAATTAATCTTGCATTCTCATTTTTAGAAGAAGGAGCTTGCTACAATTCCTGGACTCTTAAAAATTTAGCCTGACCAAGGGATTTCCTGCCCTGCAGGGTGAATGCCACTGAACAACATGGAGTTCCTCGGGGAGGAAAAATAACCACCCTTTTCTTGCATAACTGGGGGAATGTGAAGGCTATAAATTAGACCACAATTCAAGAAAAAATTTATAGCATGAAGGATATGAAGCTTTGAGAATTATGGAAGCATTACTTATAAACGATTTGAGAATTATACTAGCAAATTTTCTTTTCTATCTCTTTTGGCTCTTCAAAGTCAAATTTTTAGATAATATTGAAAGCCAATGTTAACCTGTTTTGGTTGTGATGAGTCAGGACATGTCAAATTTCTTCCAACACCAGCTCAATGACTGTTGTCCGTGAAATACTTTCCCAATGGAATTGGTGGAAGCTGTATTGTGTGATCACTTAAAACTAGATTGGACAGAGCCCTGGAGACATGCTGTATACTGTTATTCTGGAAGGTATTAATGGCTACTATCAAGTTGGTCTTTGATCTATAGACAATCACAGACCTCATTAAAGCTGATTGGTGTGCTAACCATCCTTTCTTTAGGCTAAATGGAAAGAGCAATTAGCCCTTTTATGGAGTAAAATAGCTGAAGACAGTTGAAGCTACTGCTCAAAGCAATTGGCATATGGTGAAGCCTGAGCAGAGATAAGCCATGTGTTCTGAGGGGTTTCACCTGGACTGGCTGCAAACACAGGGATAAGGGGACTCACTGGTTCTGTGTTGTGTGAGAGTATGTCTACAGTATGAGCAAGGGATTTGATTCCCCTGCTTGTGCACACATACTTGTGCTAGCTCTCATGGAGCTAGCATGAGTATAAATAGCAGTGGGTAGCATGGGTAGCAGCCCAAGAAACCCCCGGTTTCAGGCACATACATACTCGGCTAAGCTGTGTCTCTGCTGCAGTTACCTGTGCTACTACAGCTACCTGCTATTTATACTCACACTAGCTCGATGAGTACACATAGCCTGAGAGGCTGAGAGCTGGCAGAAAGGCAGCACACAGCGAGAGAAGCAGGGATGAAAGTAGCTCTGAGAGGGACTAGAGGGACAGAGCTCACTGGGGCACAGGACTGGCTGGAGAGGTAGGTCTGGAAACTGTGAGCAAGAAAATTCCCAGCTGTTTGATTCCTGCTGTGTTCAGGGAAACAGGACTTCATGTACATTTCCTGTAAACAAAATACCTGACTTGTATAATCAATTTCTCATCCTAAAGGAAACAACCTGGCAAGCCCCCAAATATTGATTAACTGCATGGGTCCAAAGAGGCAACAGCATGAACAGTCCTGCAGTGGCAGCTGAATGTATAAAATGACCTACCTGAGTGATTCTTTTTAATTTCTAATTTCTATGATTGTATGGCTTTTCTGAGTCATCCTGTCAAACAGCTCCGTTAAACAATCTGTTGATTTTTGTGATACAAAAGCTATATTTACACACATTAAAAGATGAGAAAAAGGTTAAGAAGGGGGCAGAGTGTATTGCTGACCAGACTTCCCTATGGGAGGCAAAGTTTGCTGGCTATTTTCACTGGAGAAACACAGTATCTCGGGCTAGCTACTCAGCATGTTTAAATCAGTATAATTCCAATGAAGTCAATGGAACTATGTCAATTTACATCAGCTGAAGACCAGACACACATTTTCTACTTACTGGACTTTTTTTAAAGTAAAGTTTTTAAAAGGTCGCATCTATCAGAGAAGTCCAAGAAATGTAGATTGAGGAGATTCAGGCTCAGGCTCTGCTATTTTCAGTACAGCTGAGCTTGCCATCACTTTTTGCATGTGAAGGGTATGCGTGTGTTCATTTTGGATAAAATGTGGTTTGCAGGATGCTTCTGCATAGGGAAGCATGCTGTGGCTCACCACCCTAGGACCATTCTAGAGAAGGCCAGAGGGAGGGGGATGAGCTCAGCATGTGGAATGGAGGACTATGAGCATGTGATAAATAAATCCATATATGGAAAGGTTAAATCTGATTGGTTAGAGGTGTGTGTTATGTAACTTGTTATGTAAGTGCCATGTGCTATAAAATAGCAATGGGAGGGGCTCCTTGCTGGAGGGACTCTGCCTGATTTTTGTACCGGGGCTCTCCCTTTGTGCACATTGAATAAAGCCTTGTTGAATTGAATTGAATTGCATCGCATCGAAGTCCCTTGATTCTGCTCAGCACCAATGAGCATGACTCATTGGGAACCACAAAATCCCAACACATGACATAGAACAGATGGCACAAAAATGTTGCTCTAGAGAAGAGCATAACCTTGAAAATATGGAGACACCCCACTGCTCTTCCAGTGCACTATATTAGCACTCCTGGACAACAGCTCAATCTACTACTGAAAAAACTTTTCAAAATGATCTTCTCACAATTCTACTTGTGCAAGAGCATTGCAAACGCCAAAAGAAATATAGGAGACGCCAGAATTTCTAGAACATTCTTATAGTGTTTCTTACCATGATGTCAGCAGAACTGTTGGAAAAACATGGAGAACTAGGACACCAGTGACCCAGCAACAATTTACATCTATCATCCACAATAACAATAAAAAACTCAAAAACTTAAATTATGCCCCTCATCTGGATATCCCACTTTGTCTTCTCTATGTCTGTCCTTTAGACTGACTCTTTGGGCCAAGATGTCAGCAGTTAACAAATAAAAGTAGTCGCTGTAACCTGAAGTAAAGCGTGCACTGGAGATGACTGCATGCTTCAAACAAACAGAGAACAGAAGGAAAAACCAGCTGGTACATGGAATAGATGCAGTGTCTAGAGACTATAAATGAGTAATGGGTCAGCATTTTAATTTTGTCTGTAAATTGGTTACCACTACCCCTGCATTGCTATTTAGGATCAAATGCTTGCCTTTGCGGAGTGGGTGTTGGGTTAAGGGAATGAAAGGGAAGAGAGACTCTTGGGGCTGTGGAGCTCCAGTGGGCTAATTTGCTCAACATTGCCTTGATATTCTACCTAGCTGTTGCATGGGCCCACTAGGAGTAGGGGAACAGGCCTTCCTCCCATCTGTTCCCCCAATCCAGCTGTTAGGGACCAGATCATAGGCAGTCAGACCTAGTGAGTCAGAGCTGGAGCTGGCATCAGGAGCCAAGCCAAGGTTCAGAGTGGAAGTTAGGAATTGAGCTGTGGGCCGGTAGCCAGAAAATGGTCCAGACTCAGAGCTGGGACTGGTAGCTAATGGTCAGGAGCAGAGCATAGGGGCGCAAACCAGAGAAAAGGCAAGGATCAGGCATGAGGCAGGAGCGGGGCAGGAATTGAGGGCAAGGGCAGGAGCAAGGCATGAACCAGGAACAGGATGGGAGCAGAGCAGGAAGTGGGAACAGGAGTTGGATGCAGATTGCAGGAAACAGGCAAGAGTGGGGACTGATGCAGCAGCAACAGAAAATCCATATGGTTGCTCAGACAGCCCACCCCAGTCATTTCCTGGCTCAAGTAGTGGGTGCAAACCAATCAAGTGACCACACATCTTGGGCATTCCAACAGACTTCCTGTGGGCCTGACGTTTCAGGATTTGGTGAGCTGCTGCTTCGTCTCTCTCACTTGGAGGTGATAAGGGAGCATCAGAGACCCAAGCCCCTCACTGACCCAAGTTTAGATCCACTGAAAGAGAAGACCTGTACACTCAGATCCTTAGAGCAGTATAGCCACTCCAGCCAAGGAAGGATTTGGCCCAAAATTTATAATGACCTGTCTGGGGGGTAATAAATGGCAATGTTCATATTTGAGGATATACTGGTGATACCTTAATGAATTACTGATCAAACAGACTAAAGAATTGAATGATCAGGGAATTCAATTATGTGTTTCCTAACAAATCATATTGGCTTTTAAATAGACATTGTTTCCATGATTCCTTACCCCGGATTTAAAGAGGACTTCTATTATAAGAGACCAGACCAGCCCAAACTTGTCAGCAAAGTGTGACTCAGAGGAAAGAGAGAAATGTTATTAAGGAGGGGTGGGATTTCTTTTTTTCTTAATGCATGGTAACAACTACCTTTGCAAGCACATAAATCTAGGATCTAAACATGGTCCTAATCTATATGCTATTTCTGTACAAGTCCTCCCCCATATCTCCTGAGGGTTTCCTACTCCCTGTTTTCATCCTACATTAAGTGTAGCTATTGTACTGTATCTGTAAATAAATATTAATGTTTATACAACACACAGAAGGCTATTGGATTGGATTTTGGAATACTCCACTGGAGCCAGAGGATCATTATTAAGGCAATTTTGAGAATCTTTGACAAAAGTTCTATTAAGAGTGTAGGGAATAATTTATGTGCCATAATTTCTATGTATGTGGGTTAGGGTGAGGAAAGTTTAAAGGAAGGTGGCGAGTTCACATGCAGGAATCAAGAGGAGGCTAGTGGTAGGAGATTGCAAAAAGGGGCTCAATACTTATCTCATTTAAATCAGTGGCAAATTTTCCCACTGATTTTAATGGGAGAAGGACTGAGCCCAGTATCATGCAACTTTAATAATATGGAATTATTAAAAATACTTTATTTGCTTTCATTGAAATGTATTAATTTAAACTAGATCTTGTCAATCCATCCACATGTAGATTTGGAATGAGCAAACTGATTATTATTTTCTTAAATTAAATCAGTGTCACCTAGATGACAGTATTTTCACATGCTGTAGACATGTTTTGTATTCATCTTTCATCTCTGTGTCTGAAATTTCAAGCCAAAGTTAAATGTAAAATGGGCCCTCTGAAGAAAGCTGATTTTCTTGTGGAATTCTGATCAAAATGTTTCAGTGTGTGGAGCTGACTCTGAAGAGCACAGCTAGAGAGTCTTTGACAGATCAGATGAGGTTTGTTTGTCCCTTGAGTCTCCCCATCTCCCAGCTCACTCTTGTGCTGCATGCTTTTGTTCTGGTGGCTGCTGTCCTCCATTCCAGAGGAGACTGGACTGCGCCAATGTTGTTTTTGAAGCACTGTAGTTTGCTTATTACCATATTGCCAAGATATCCCACCCTCATCACAAATGGACAAATGGCTGCTCCTCCTCTGGTTTTGTCCATTCTGGATCTGGGTCTGTGTTGTACTGACTATCTTGGGATTGAGGGGTAATAAGAATCAACACAGGACCTGCCGTGACACATAACCAGGTTTCAATAATGCAGACCATATTGGATCTCATTAGTATGGAATCTGTGTCCGCTATCCATTAATTATATCTCCTAATAGAAATAAACCACCCCATGGATCAGTTTCTGTACTAACACCCCAGACTATCCCACTGAGATCAAAAGGACTGCACAGGATATAAATCAGCACAGAATTTGACCCCTTAACTGTAAAGTTATCTTATCACTCAGAACTATCACAGCATATACAGCTATTATTTACGCTGTTAAATAAGGAACCCAGTCAAACCATTCCCAAATGATTAGTAGCAGCAAGACTACAGTCTGTCAACTTTTCACCTTTGGGGTTAAGCTGCACAGTTACTTCTGCTTCTTCAACATCTAGAGCTGTCAATAATAATGTCCTGTCTAAAATTCCTAGAATTTTGAAAAACACCTGCTGCCAAGAGAGCCTCTATCGTGTCTTTGACTCATGTCCTTGAGCCACCGATGCTACTTTTAACATAATCACTTCAATTATTTCCCTGTGGCAGACATGTTTAAAATGATTCTACATACTTCACCTGCTAAAAATGAATTCTGTGTTTCAGCTCCTCAAACATCCTTTTCCATAAGCAACCCAATCCAGTCCAACCCTTTCCCCCCATTCAAACTGAAGGTGATTTGTTGTAGAAACGTTAAGTTCACAAATCCCTAAGGCTCTTTCTTCTAGTGCTTTGGTCTAACAACTATAAATCCTTCAGGCTACACAAGCACTGGCTAAGCTAATTATTTGCTTCTAAAAATCATCAGGTGATCATTATCTTTTTGTAAATCTAAAGCCATTCACTTCTTTACCCTTACCAAAGACTTTCAGAATTGGCAGTACAAAAGATCTCAAGGTCACTATTTATCAGGAAGCTTATACTGTGAAAATAGATCTGAGTAATGCCTGCCTGTTAATCTCCTCTCACCATAGTTCAGCACATTTTCAAATCCTTCATTTCAAAACTAGGTTCACGGATTTGAACTCACCACTCCAACTAAACTGCAGGATTGCAACTTGTGTTGAACTGAACCCACCAATTTTAATTTGACTTAATTTGGTGAATGAAAGCAGTAGGTTTGCTCTCCACAGACATTCTCTTTTGCTGAAAATATATATAGACAGTTATAATAAGCTTCTTCAGAGTCAGAGATATTTTTCCACTGGTCAATCTTAGGGTACTATTAACCAGATGTGGTCAAAACGTCAGTGCTGTGGCATATGTTTTTATTTGTAGTATATATGTTCACATACTGCTGGTGGCAGGGATGGTATGGCTAATTCACAGCATCAGGACTAGGGAGATATAGTTTCTGTTCCCAGCTCTGCCACTGACTTCTAGTGTGACCCCTGCCAAGTCACATAACCTCTCTGTGCCTCAGGTTTCTCCATTTGTTAAATGGGGATAACAACAACTTCTAAAGACTCGCTGCTTCCACAGTGCCTCAAGAAAGGAGTTAATAACAACATACAGTATAGACGCTAAACACAGTTATTCCCTTCTCTGGGTTTTCCAGTGAATTCTGTCTTAAGCATTTGCTTAATTGCTTTGCTGGATCAAGGCATCAGATCTTTAGAACAGGGACTAATTTTATTTATATATGTTGTACAGTGCAACCACACTGTTGGTCATTTAATAACAAAGAATTTCCAACCCCAACTGATCAAAAATTATGAGTCAGACCCCCAAAACTCATAAGATTGGCTTACAAATCCTGAGGTGTTAAAATAATAAATATGGGTTCTTTTTATTTGCCTTCTAAGTTTTGAGCCATTATGGTTCACTTGGCTCACATTTTCTTCACAATCATGATGGCTAGAAATTTACTTTTTTTAAAAATGAAAGCAGAGATTCTTGTGCGTTCACATACTCCAGGAGTTAGGACTTCAAGAAAAATACCACATATCGTGAGATTTGTGATAACATTTCAAGAGCTGGCAACATTGATAACAGCAGCACTTGCCTACCTCACAGGATGTTGTGAGGCTTAGTTCATTAAGGATTGTAAAGCACTTTGAGATCCTTTGATGGAAAGCACTATAGAGTAATTGAACAAGGTATTATTTTGAGTCAGAAACCAAAGACTAGTTCACTAACCATAAGTTAGGCGGTGAAATATATTTCACTGTGCCACCAGATTTATTGTGGGAACTAAAATATTTATCAATTGCATATTTGCAAATTATCTTGCTGGTATTTTGCTTTATTTTTAAAAATAAATTTTATTTGACAAACATTAAATAATATTTTAGCAACAGAAGAAAAAAAAACAAGAGAGTCAAGAAAAGTATGTATTGGGATACTTAACTGTTTTTACTCTTTGTCTTGTTTTATATATGGCTGATATGACATGTTAATTGTTAATTTACCTATGGTGTAATTGTGTTTGAAACAGACAGATATCATACCTTCAAAATAAACTGCTATTTTAATTCACTAACTTTCCTATGCTCAAATTAAATAGCAAGTTTCTGCACTAAATCAACCACTAAATCATCTCAATTCTAACTGGTCCCTTCTGATTTATTATTGCTTTGAATAATAGTATTGAAAAACACTAATAGTGCTATTATCATGACTTAATGCAATTCTTTTACTGAATCTTCTAATGGAATAAATTAGTTGAGTTAATGCATCCCATTGCAAAATTCAGGCTTGTAACCATAGTAGGATCTATGAACTCAGTGATTACTATGAAAACTCAAATGCTTACTGTTATGTGAAAAATAGAGTGCAATTCATTTACTCCTAGAGCCACGTTCTGTTTTCCTTGCACATACCTACATGATTATAAGATTTTACTGAGAGGTCTAACCCTGTCAGACAAGATTAAAGAAATGTATTTAACAATATAAGCTAGTTCTTTGAAACGAGCAGTGGTTAATACCAATAGATCCGAGACTAAATCTACTTTGCTTAAATCCGGCATTAACACTTCCATTTTTAAAACACACTGCTTTGAAGCAGCCCCATTTGAGAAAGAAATGGGCTGTAGATACTGTATCAGATTATTTAGAAGGCACACATACATGATCATTAACTAATATCATTTCACTATTACAGAACTTCCTCTCCATAAATTCCAAGTTATTTATTTATTGTTCTCTCTAAGCATTCCCCAAGAACACTGCAGAAAATGGAGCAGCCATTATGTGCTTAGTAATAACTCATACAGTGCAGATAAGAAATGTTGGCCAGGATGGAGTCAAAAATGGAAGGATCAGAGGAATTCAGTTCCCCTAGTTAAAATACTAAAATAAAAAAAGAGCAAGAATCACTTCAGAAATACTGTATATATACAAACATCTGAAAAGCTGTTGCAGAGGGATGGATTGTTCTGCTCTGATTAGCCTCGGCTTGGCTTGTGAAGTGTTGGCAGTAAGGTACACAGCTGTGTGCAATACCCCTGTGTTTGTCTGTAACGTACTTCTCCATAAATTATGCACACTATCAACTAATGGTATTGTTATTTAAACAGATCAATTAAATTCAAACTCTGGAGGAGATGAATTACATTAATTACACTTTTTTCTGCAGTTTCAAATAACATGCAACCTTTAATTAAAGAAAAGATTTGAAAATTTAGATCATAACCATTGTCTTGTTTCGGTAATGTCTGGAGATAATGAATCCTTTCTTAAGATTCAATGTTTTACTGTCAGATAAATGCTCTTTCAGCTGCATTTACTATGTGTATGTGTGTAGCAATGGGAAAATCCACTCACTAATTAGGTTAATCATGAATTAATATGCCTTATGAATATCATAGAGGAAATCTCCTTGAAACCAGTTTTTTTTATTGTTTAAAATTGTCTGAATTTAAATTTGGTGAAAATGATTCAGGAGAAAAGTTGCATCTCTTAGCAAGTACAAGCTTCGGGCTTCTTTCTCATGACCTAGTGACTCACTGCTCTAAGCTATGTTTATACTGCCAGGAATCTCAGACAACCTGACAGGATTATCTACTGACAGTAACTCAGCATTAAAGGTGTGCCTATTCTGAAATAACTATTCTTGATCTTTATGTATGTTAGTGCAAGGATATGGAGGGGAGGTGCAAAGAAACTAATGAACAGTGGTTCTAGCAGTAAGCACACTGCCTCAGGCTTCTTCTCGGGATCTTAAATCCTTTAGAATATCTGTTATTTAACTGATGCTATGAGATCCTCTATGCTTTGATCAGAAGTGTAGTGAAGGCACAAATCAGTTCAGTAACACAGTGGGAAAATTCTGCTCTCAGATGCACTCCAGGTACATTATTTCTCTTTAGTAATAATATTTAGTATTGTAAAACATTACACACACTTAATGCACTGGGTAACATTCCATCCTCATTCCACATATAAAGCTATATACATACACCAAAAACAGCATATGGCTTTCTAGCGAGAAGGCATGGCCTCCCTCAGAGAGTGACAGGGAGGGATCACAACACGTCCCCGGGGGGGCCAAACCAGGAGAACCACATCTGCCCCGCTGGAAGCATAAGGGCAGGATAGGAACAGGAAGTGCAAAAGGCAGGCCCTGCAGCTCAGTTGGGCTGGAGCCACTAGAGGAGATGGATGCATCCCGCCTGCTGCTGGAGCATGCAGAGGAGGCCTCCTGAGGACTGGCCGGAGCTCCCAGGACCGCTGGCCGACCAAGGCGCTGAAGAGTTGCCAGGGCTGCCACCTGAGGACTGGCCGGATCTCCTCGGGCTGCCGGCTGACTGAGATGCTGAGGAGATGCTGGGGCTGCCACCTGCAGACTGGCCAGAGCTCCCTGAGATGACAGACACAGGTACACCCAAGGGGGAGAGTAGGAAGCAGCCCAGGGAAACCAGGCAACAGTGTGGTTGGGAGCTGGCCTGATACAAGGTCAGCGTGTTGTGGGTGGATCCCCGCTGACCCCGTGGCTGACCACTCCGCCACTGTTAGGGCCCTGGGCTGGGACGCGTACATGTTGGAACAAAGGGGAGTCAGAATGTGACTTGGGACTTAACCTAGGAATACTATTGTTACATTATAGTGGTGCTGAAAAACCTACTAGAGTATTGTGACATACTTCTGTTGTGAGCCACCTCGGTGGGTTTCAATCACCTGCAGCTGACACTGATATACTAACTGAAAGCAGACAATCGGCAGAGGGTCCTCAAGGGTAACACATTTTGGCCATGGTTTTGTGCTGAGGAGAGTTTTAACGCACTTTAAGGGCCTCACTGAGCAATGTTTTTGTTATATGTTAACTGCTCTTTTTCGGGTTGCTTTATAGGGAGAACTTAAGTAGGGCCCTATGAAATCCACATTAACGAGAGTACTGACAGAATCACAGAATCTTGCTCTCCCCAGCACTAGGACCACAGCAGGAGGCAGGCAGGGCAGGCTGCAAGGCTGATCTACCTGCAGCAGCCGCATGTAAGACAATCAAGCTGCTTTGGATCAGGAGCCTCCTGAACTGCTGTCCTGAACAGAGCCAGGGAGGGGCTAATGTTGGGGTGTCCCCCTCCCCCCACTGGTGTACCCGGTCTGTGGACCAGCCTCTGGCTCAGTAGTGGGTGCTGCCGGCTGCTCTCTGAACAAGTGTTAAGACTGGTGAGTACCCTGCTTACAGAGACAGTGTGTAGACACACTCACTCAGGTGTGCGCACTCCCCCAATGCACACACACACACACTCCCCCCAACACACAGTTTCTCTCTCTCTCTCTCACTCACACACACACACACACACCACACACACACACACACTGTTCAGCAGTGTTACCGAGCACTACTTTAAAAAAATCATTTCAAATGTGTAACTTTTACCGTATACTGTATATCTGCAGGATGTTTTGTTTAAATTGTAGGATTTCTTTGTAAAATCATTTTTTCCCATGTGCAATCCAATTCTGAACATTTTTATTATTCATAGTAAGGCTAATTGTTGTCAATGTATCAAACAATTTTGATTAAACAAACCCATAAAGATGGAATTAATTTTTTTTAAAAAGGAAAAAAAACAAAATCAGAAAATAATAAATCTGAAAATCCACAATAAAATGCATTTCATAGGGCCCTCCTTAAGCATTATTAAAGTAATTTTTTAAAAGTTCTGTAAGGCTTTGAGATGGACTTCACACATCCCTTCCTCACAATGTTTTCTGACACCATTGCCTACAGCACTTATCAGGTGCTATGCATGATTACTCCCTGGGCACAAGCACTACCATGGTTTCAAGAACCGATGACTATTTGGTAAGGGTTGAGTGGGATGAGTTGTAAAAGCATTGCTCAGTGTCAGATATCTTCAATGTTAATTTAGTTTTGTTTCCGTTGTCTGTATTATCACTTAAATTATTAATAAAGACATAAATATGATTCACTTAACTTGCCTTCTGGTTTTCATTCTGGTGCTTTGAACAGCAACAGTTATTTCATGGCTTACTTCATTGTCATGAACACTTGTTTTTAAAAAATGACAAATTCATAGGCACTGGAGGGAAGGGGCTGTCGGAGGGAGGAAATCGTTTGCATTTCCATGGCACCAGACTTTTAAGAAATCACAGTCATGTGCTGTGAATTCTGCTACTCCATCCTAAACCTTTAGGATGAACCATTTGATCACACTCAGAAAACAAAGTGCACACACAAGTGAAGTGAACAGTAACTTCTATTTACATACAAATATTGAACAATAACCAAAAAAAAAAAAAATTCCCAGAGAAGTGGGCAAACATTAATGTCTGTGGACACATCTCCTCCACCTTCCCCTCCTCCTTGCCCTGACAAGGGAGAACGAGCTGTGGAATATTGTGTGGGCAGAACAAACACAGACTTGTCTGTGTGGGGTTTGAGGTGAGGGCTGAGCATGACTGGGCTACAGGGACTGCACTAGGCTCATTGTTCTCCTGAGAGGGTCTTGGGTGACTGAGGTGGATGTGGTGCCGAGAGTCCAGGATGCTCCTCACCGGCAGGGGTAGGAGGTGGGATTCACCACCTTGGCAGCACACTGGATAGCAGCTGGAGGAAGAGGAGGTGCTGCCTGTTCCGGGAGAGGAGCAACGGCGAGGCAGGTGGGCCCCAAAAGTCACGAGTTGTACCACGGACTGCATGAGTGTATGATCCCATTCCTTCTGGGCATACTCCAGGAAGCAGTTCATGAGAGCTTCCTTCTGCCTAAAAGCCCGATCCTCCTTTGCCCAAAGGAATTCAAACTGTTCCTGATGCCTCTCTGAGTCTGTCTTCCAGCGTCTTTCTTCATCTTCCTCTGCTGTCACTGTGGTGCCACTCCTGCCATCCCAGCAAAATTGGTTCCTGTCAGCATTGGAATATCCTGGCAAGTCAAACACCTGACTAGCACTGTATTTCTTTTCTCCTTTGAAGAAACCTAAGAAATCCCACTAGATAACATAATTGTGCTGCCAAAAGCAACAATACTGATACTTTTTAACATCCCAGGAATGTTTCTGTTACAGCCTCCTTCCTTCAGACTACTTTTGCAGCTCATGGGGAAGCAGTTGAGGGTAAACATAGTAAGCTACTTGCATTACTTTTATTAAATTGTTGTGATGTTTACAGTGCATCAAGGGGACAGCTGAGGTGTGGTTTGGTTCCTTCACTGGTAAGGTTATCAGTCACCTTTTTCTTCCTTAAAGGCTGGAGAACTCTGGAGAACTGCTATGTTCTTCCATCACTTGGAGAACATAGCAGTTGAAGGTACTGGAATAGAAGAGAGAGATGGTTTTCTACCCAACCAACTATGCCACAGAGATGTTTCTGATAATGGTCACCCCTCTACATATTGCTGAGTGAAGGGGTATGGTGAGCTACCAAGGTGGACCAAGTACATTTGCCCTGCCATTAAACCTAAAGAACCAGCTTGAATTGCTACTACACTAAAAATTTGCTGAATTATTCTTACAAGGCTGGGTGTCAGTTTGAGAGAAAACCAATTACATTCTATGCTAGCAGACAGAGTGTGCCCATGGAAGAGGAACAGAAAATCATAGAAAACATCCACCCACTCCCAACCCCCATGCATCACCAAAAAGTCCAGCCTCGGTGTCCAGCGACCAGCACTGAAAGGGACAGGGAAACAGAGTGACCCCAGAAGTGTATTTTCTTCTCTGAATTTTTGGATTAACACCACAAGCCAGAGCCTCTGCACTGCTATGGGACACAGCATTGTGTATATGCAACCGTCAGAGTGGATATTTTACCCACCCTGGCTTCTCCAGATCCTGCAGAGTGGCTCTGCATGGGGAGAGGACAGACTTTCCTCAGACAACCAAATGGTTCCCTTTCCCTTTCTGCATCTAGGTGGGCCTGCGCACAAGCCACCAGTCACACCCACCCTACTTCCACATGGCTCCTGTTTGTAAGGGGAAGGACAGACTGAACATGGGAGTGGGAGAGGGGTGGTATTGGGTTTTTGCACAACCATAAATGTTATGAAACTGTTCTTTCTCCACCCAGACTCTTTTAAACCCTTCTACTCCCTCTCTCCCACATGTGTCACCCTGGGACCATGTCGGGGTGGTGCGGGGATGTGGTGTGGTGGTGCAGGGTGTGCTGAGGCATATAGCACCAGATCAAGAGGGGATGTTGGCAGGGAAGGTGGGGGTCCATCCACTGTAAAACTTACCAGTGTTTTCTGCAGTGTCTCTTGGACTTTCTCAGGGTGGACTTCCTCATTTGGGTCCCCCATGTAGGTGCAGGATCACGTGCTCCTCTTCCTCCATGTCTCCCTCCCGGGTCCCTACAATCTCCTGATTCTGCCCCTCATCGGTGTCCCACTGTATAATGAGGCCAATGGGGTTAAGGAGGGGTCCGTGAGTCTTCAGGCTCCATACTCACAGTCTTGGAGAGCACCTGGTCCAGCTCATTGAAGCAAGGGCATATGTTAGGTCCCCTCCCAGAGTGATTGTTGGAGTCCTTCACCCTCAATTACAAAAGCCTGGGGAGCTTCATGCATTCCTGGTGCTGGGACGGAGTCCGGTGAATGCCAGCCTCCTCGAAATCTCCCGGTACAGGAGAATGTTCCTGCTGACCTGGGAGAAGTTGCAGAGGATGGTGTACTCTGACCACACATTGATCAGCACCTGGGTATGCTCCAGAGACCAGGCAGCTACTCTCAGACCATGATCACCTGTATTGATCAATAGATTTTAGCAGAAAACTGTTCTGAAGGGCTCAGCACAGGTTACTACTACTGCTGGAAATGGGAGTTGGGGTAGGGGAGGAGGTAGTCAGGGATCTTTATACCTTTGAGTAAGGGTCAGGCAGCAAATGGATCAAAGCATTGTGGGAATGGCCCTGGAGAACTACTGATACCCATGACCTGATACACGACCCTGCCCCCATCCTCACTGCACTGTAGAATGGGTACAGTGCCATGCCACAGCAGAAGCGTGCATACGCTCACACTCCTCATGCGTGCTAGCTATTGCACACTACACTGTCCTTCAGGAAGACACTTCATGGCTTCAGATGTGGACAACAAGAAGCGCATAACATAACAACACACACATAACTATGTACAATCGCAAGTGTAGATGTACCTTTATAAAGAGAGCCACAAGCTATTAACCGATAAGCTAATGGCATGTACAACTACCAAAATATAAATATATTTAAATCGTGGACAAAGCATAAAAGATAGAGAAGGTTCTGGCACACTGCTGGCTGAATGATGTCTATGAGACACAATTATGCAGTCACCTAAAGGAATGCCTTGCACAGTCACAGATCCACCCATCTGATTATGGAAAATGAAATTCTTATGATAATAAAAAAGAATGAAAAGAAAAAAGTGTTTTAGAGAGCAGAAGTTAAGAGAAAGACTGCAATGAGGAAGCAAGCAAAAACTGCCACTGCTCTGTTGAGTAGGCACAGTACAAAAAATAAATTAATTGCTATCACTATATTGCCAGCCACAGTAAACATTTTTAGAAAGAGATAAATTGGCTAGCTAAGAATAGCCTCATCAGAGAAACAGCAAACCCTAAATGCTAATGATCATGCTTCAATACGAAGAAAAAAAAGGGGGGGGAGGGGGCTGAATAATGTTCAGACACTGGGACACATTCTGCCCTGGAGACTTCAGTGGAGTTAAAACTGCTTACACCATCACTGAATTTGGCTCCTTCAATTTAGTACATTGCTAAATGTTCCATATAGCATGAAATAGAGAATAAAAAGTCAGTACCATCTATTTGAACATGGAAGACAGAATACCAATGGAAAATCTACACTCCTTGCTGCTCAAAGCAGAGAATAGTTTAACAATCCAACACTGACCTCCAAAATGGATTATTCCATAGAAGACAATGAAACCCTCAAAACACCACCTCAGTGAGAAACACTTTCCCCTCACATAGCACTTTCCGTACCACTAGCTAGATGAAAGACTACCACCGATCCTCCAGTAAGTTAGCAATCAATCAAAAATTCTTGGTACATGCGTGGGGTGGGATTTGTTGTTATTGTTGTTGTTATTTTAAACAGTCTTGGGAAATAAAGGCCTTGTGATTTGTGTATTCCAGCTGACACACTCTGCAAACTATATCAATGATTCTGACTTTGTCTGTGTAGTAATCCAACTGAATGATTACAGACCAAACCTCTCTGATGGTAACAGGGCAAGGTGCCAATTCTTTGTACATTTGATTGCTCTTGAGCTGCATCCAGCCGCAGCAAGTTAGAAAGCAGTAAGGTGGAAGGGTCCCAGAACTTGGACTGCAGCCTGAGCCCAAACATCTACACTGCAATTAAACAACCATGCAGCCCGAGTCCCGCAAGCTCAAATCAGCTGGCATGGAACAGTCCCGGGTTTTTAATTGCAGTGTAGACACCCTAGGAAGCTAGTCACAGAAGTAGAGTTCCTCCAGCTATGATTTTGGGCATGTTTCAACTACTAGCCATTATAGGTTTCATTCCATTCACTATCTCCCACACTGTGGTAACTCAGGATGACTGTTCAGTCATCCTAGAAGTTAGGGAGTCCACATAAGATGAAACGTTGGGGTTTAAAACTGAAAATAATGGTTGAGGCTTCCAGGGTGAATCCCTCTATATCAAAATCTTCAGGTTCATTATTGTGTTCCTTGAATTGGAGCAGGAAAGTTTTCGTTTTTTAAAAAATAATCCTTTTTTTCCTCCTAGAAGGAGTCCAACAACTGTTTAAGAGCTTTTTTGTTTTACAAAGCCTACTCACCCTTTATAGAATACAGATTTAATGGATGGATAGACAGACAATGTATTCTTTTAAGAATATATTTGTTAGCAATCTGAAAAATGCCAATGTTCTAATTATTCAGTGATAGTAAAAAGCTTTAAATTATTTCTTTAAAAATATTTTTGTTCATATTTAATTTAAAAAAAAGAAGATTGCAGATTATTTGTAGAAAAAAACATCAGTTAGATACCTGGGTCTGATCTGATAGACACTGAAGAATCTCTTTAGTATATAATATCCCTGCAGTCCTGAATTGTTTTCTTCCAGCATCTGAGGCTGTAATGTTTTGGACTTTGTGGTACAATCCAGAGATCTAATATATTTAGAGTAGACTGGTTATGTCTCAGGAAGTAACCAATTAGCCAGGACCGGCTCCAGGGTTTTTGCCGCCCCAAGCGGCAGAAAAAAAAAGAAAAAAAAGCCACGGTCGCATTTGCAATCGGCGGCACTCCGGCAGCAGCTCCACCGCATCGCTTTCTTCTTCGGCGGGAATTCAGCGGCAGGTGCTTCCCCCCGAGAGGGACCCGCCGCCGAACAGCCCGACATGCCGCCCCTTCCCCTTGGCCGCCCCAAGCACCTGCTTGCTGGGCTGGTGCCTGGAGCCGGCCCTGCAATTAGCACATTTGATAATGCACAGATTGGTACAGTGTCGACTTAACATCACAGCATTATTTAATAATGTAGTCACAATATAGTTGTTACCACTGTTCAGATAAAACTACTGAATTGCTGTACAAGACTGGTTTTCATGGTAAGTCAGAGAAGTATTAACTAGAAACACATACAGATAACTATTTTCCATGGTTATTTTTGAGGCAGATTGCCTGATTCTTCCAGAACTACGAGTCTGCAAATAGATTTAAACCACTTACATTTTCAGAGCTACTTTGAAGATAATTATTAGCTGGGAAAAGGTGTAAGTCAGTAAATAAGACTGGTATGAATGTGAAATTTAATTCACAAAAAAAGTTTAGTTATCCATGCTGACCCAAATTAACACCGACAGCAGAGCTTGTGTTTCAGAGATTCATGGAGTTTAAAGCCAGAAGGGACCATTAGATCATCTAGTCTGACCTCCTGTATGAGACAGGCCATTAAATTTCACCCAGTTACCTTTGTATTGAACTCAATAGCTTATTTTTGTGTTTGCAACATTTTAGTGCAGAATTGTGTATGTTATATAATTAGTAGGGCACAGGAGTTTTATTACAAAGGCTATTGTCGGGGCGAGCTGGGGTATGAGATCAGTCTTGGCATGTATTACCTCATACCTCAATGTCTGTACTTTGACCCATCAACCTTTTACCCCAATCGGGGATATTGCAGATTATGTATTCCTCATGCCATCTGACCTTAACCCAGACTTTGCACCCTCGATAATCTGTATGTTATTCCCTGATAACCAGAAACTTCTATGCTCAAACTCTGTTAATCATTTTTTTTTAACATGATCTTAAAATTTTTTTTAAATCTGCATGCACCCCAGGTAAAGTGAGTGTGGTCAGATTCAGCTATAGCTGTACTGAATGGTGGACGCAGTGGTTACCACTGCTTGGTAGAGGTATGTTTGAGAGATCTGTGGATTATTTTGAGGTGTGTGACAGAGCTGTGACTGTGATAGGAGGAGGGCTATGTTTTCTACGCTCATGTGTAGGGCCCTACCAAATTCATGGTCTATTTTGGTCAATTTCATGGTCATACAATTTTAAAAATTGTAAGTGTCATCGTTTCAACTATTTAAATCTGAAATTTCACAGTGTTGTAGTTGTAGGGGTCCTGACCCAAAAAGAAGTTTTGGGGGGTCACAAGGTTATTGTGTGTGTGGGGGGGGTTGCAGTACTGCTACCCTTACTTCTGTGCTGCTACTGATGGGGCGCTGCCTTCAGACCTGGGCGCCTAGCCAACAGCTGCTGCTCTCCAGCAGCCCAGCTCTGAAGGTGGCGAAGAAGTAAGGATGGCAATACCGTGACCCCCCTAAAATAATCTTGTGACCTCTCTGCAACTCCCTTTTGGGTCAGGATCTCCAATCTGAGAAACGCTGGTCTCCCCCCGTGAAATCTGTATAGTATAGCGTAAAAGCACACAAAAGACCAGATTTAATGGGGGGAGACCAGATTTCATGGTCTGTGACGAGTTTTTCATGGCTGTGAATTTGATAGGGCCCTACTCACATGTGTGAGGAAAAGGAAGAGGGGCATGTGGACTTTCAGGATGCAGAATGCATCATTTCTATGCAGAATTTTGTAGGTGATGTTGGTAGCAGGGAATAAGGCTTTTATTACAAATCCTATTGTCAGCAGTGAGGTAGAATATGAGAGGATTATCCTTTAATGATAGTTAAGTGAAAGTTTAGGTTGAGATGGTATCCTGTGAGCAAGTGTAAGGGAGTTGTAAAAGGCAGTGAAGTGGTGTGCTATTGTTTTGGGGGAATTGGCTAAGTGTTTGAGGATTTAGAACCTCCTGGCTCTTATAGTGCCCCGGACCAATAAGAGTATGTGTTACGTGCATACTGAGGCATTGCTTGACAGCAGAGGAAAGGTGGTGGGGGCAATCTTCCCCCCCTATTTTTATCCTTTTAAATAATGCTAGATGGAATCCTGTAGTAGCAGTGAATGGGTTGCAAAAGGAAGTGAAGAGCTTGTACATTTCAGCAATTGTGGGGTGGTCAGAGTAAAGGTGTCTGGGGGGAGAAGAGGGTGATGGGGACCATTTGGCATTGCTGAAAGAAGGCAAGAGTTAAGGTTGCATGGGACAACCTTACCTGTCCATTTCCTGGTTTTCAGACGTTTGAGATTTGCTCAACTCAGCATTCTGCAAGGAGACAAGATGAGGTACCACCAAGCAACCTTAACTCTGCAGTGAGACAGTTTTTTGACACTGAATTTCCAAGTTTTTTTAATAGGAAAAGATATGTTGTTGGTAGGAGTTAGTAGTAATTTACAGTTTTACATACTATGTCCCACAATTAGCATGCTGAACCAGCCAGCCCCCCCCCCCCATCCTCATCAGTAGCTGCCCACCAACCTTGCTTCAGCACAACTCCCCAGCCATACCCTTTGCCCATTTTTTTGTGTTATCCCCTCCAACCTGGCCCTCTTCCCCCTACTGCCCAGGCGCTCCTACCACAAGCAGGAAGCATGTCCCTGAAGTCCTCACTCCCTGTTATACACATGTTTCTATTGCCATTAATTCCCCCTCCTATAACCTGACTCACATGCAGTGCCTGAAGCAAAGGACAGCCATGGCACAGTGGAATAGTGTTCCTGGCTGTGTTTCAGAGTGGTTGTAGGGTGGTGTGATGGGGGGTTCACCCCACACTTGCTCTGGAATGGTTAATGAAGACAAAGAAGGGGTAATTAACCCAACAGGCCACAGGTGAGAGGAATCAGGGGGCTAAGTAATCCCCTGACTGAGAGAGGGACCCCAGCTGAGGAGGAAGGAGCTGAGCTGAACTTACAAAGGGAGGAAATTGACATCAGAGGGGGAAGCTGGGAAAGTCTGCAGTCACTCCCTGGGAGAAGGGAGGTGCATTTGGGAGAAAGAGGGGAAGCCAAGAGGGTAGGACACAGCTCAGGGAAAGGCAATAAGGTCTAGAAGGGAACAGACCTTGACCACCAGCTAGAGGGTCTCTGAGCCGGAACCCAGAGTCGAGGACAGACCCAGGTTCCCCTGCCACCACTGAGGGAGTGGCACTACAAGGCAGTGAATGGGAAGGCTGCCTAGGACTGCTAACGGAAGACTTTGGTACCCAGGAAGGGGAAAATATGTAGAGTAACCTGGCCAGATGGCTGAGTCATAAAGAGGTGGCAGCAGCTCGTGGAGTGAGAGAGGGCCCAGAGAGGCCAGCAGAGGACACCGTGCAACTGTAAGAAGGGACGTTGACCTCACAAGCTATTCGTCAGAACGCCCAGGAGGAGGTGCCATTCTAGCGGAGAGTGGATCACGTTGTCACAGGTGGAGTTTGTAGCAGGGCCAGCAAGAGAATTTCACAGACGGTATTTTGGAACAGAAACCCTGACGGTTTTATGTTTGAGAGAAAGGGCCTCTGACCCCTGACTGATAGATGTCCAAAAAACAGTGAGGTATCAGAGCTTGTAGTGTTTCTATGCCTGACAGTACAAATTTTCTGGTCAGCCATGAACCCTCCAATTTCTCAATTAATGTTCTTCTAGCACTTATTGCTTGCTTTCATATTGTTGCTGTAACAATTATTCAGCTGCTCACCAAATCAAAGCAAACTATCACAGCTCCTGGAAACAAATCTCTGATGTGGTCCAAATCTGCTCTCATACATTGTATGAAGAACACACCAGGAATATGACCCAGATAATTTCTGCCTGAGTGAATCACCACAATGTCCAGTAGATTACAACCTTTCAAGTTAGACACTGCAGAGTGGGCAAAACATGATGTCAACACAAGCCACCTCTCTCCACCCAAATCAGCCTGTAGTAAGCAATCTCCATTGTGACGTTATTGACATAATCTGTAACTGTATAGATTACTGTTGAGACCACTGTTATAGATTTGCAGCATATATTGTATAAAGGTTGTCGTGTAAGGGGTCTATGGATAGGTTATGGTTTGCTGGTTATGATTATGCTGTGTATATGCTGTATCATTTTTGTAGTTGAAGTTATGAATATTGGCTCTATACGGTCTGTATTTCAAATTTATGTTATGCTTTGGGGTGACACCCCAGAAAAGTCGATGTCAGCTCTGCCTAGCCTGCTTGATGGCCCATTAAGGACCATCAGCTATACAATTGACCCATTGAGAGAAGGCAGACACACCTTGTGACTCAACAAGGTATGCAGGGACATGCCTATGGACAGAACTCTGAGGTTTTTCCATGCCATGTGATGGACAGCTTGTCTTTGAGACAAAGAGAGCAGAGACCACATGGCAAGAAACTATAAAAAGCTGGTGCAGCTCCTTCATCTGGTCTTCAATCCTACTTTTTACCTCTGGAGGGACTTTGCTACAAACGGAAGCTCTAAACAAAGGACTGATGACCCATCCCAGCTGTGGATGCACTCCAGAGACTTGATTTGAATCTGCAGTTTATTATACCAGTGCTACAAACCTGAACCAAGGACTTTGCCATTACTGTATGTAATTGATTCCATTTAACCAATTCTAGCTCTCATCTATATCTTTTTCCTTTTATGAATAAACCTTTAGATTCTGAAGGATTGGCAACAGGGTGATTTGTGGGTAAAATCTAACTTGTATATTGACCTGGGTCTGGGGCTTGATCCTTTGGGATCGAGAGAACCTTTTTTCTTTTACTAGGGCATTGGTTTTCATAACCATTTGTCCCCATAACGAGCGGCCCTGGTGGTGATATTGGGAAACTGGAGTGTCTAAGGGAATTGCTTGTGTGACTTGTGGCTAACCAGTGGGGTAAAACCGAAGTCTTCTCTGTTTGGCTGGTTTGGTTTGCCTTGGTGTGCATCGAAACCCCAGCCTTGGGGGGAAGGACATAACTGTGTTGAACTTGTGTCAACCAGTTTTATTTTGAAGAAATAAAGCCAAAGCCCTGAAGAAAAGGGGAATGTAATACTCTGGCTGGAGTATGTTTTTGGTGCATGGGCTACTCCTGGGGGAATTCTGCACCACTGCGCAATGCAGAATTTTGCAGAAGTTAATGTTGTACATGCAGAATTTCCTTTCTCCCACAGAAATGGGCTGCAGTGTGGCTGGCCACCACTAGGGGCTGCTGGATCCAAGAAAGCCCAGCTCACACATAGAAGACACTGCTGGGGGGAGGGAGAGGGAGCTAGAGGGTTCCTGGCAGCTGCAGTTCCCAGCATGCCCTGAAGGAAGGATATGGCAGTGCAAAGGAAACTCCATGCAAGCCTGGGACCAAGCATCAGGCTGTTTCTTCCTCTAGATCCCTAGGCTCGGGGGGGGGGGGAGGAGGAGAGGAGAGATTGGTATCTGGGCAAGGGGGGACCGTGGCTGGGCTCTGTGGGGGAGGGGTTGTGGGTGTCTGGCCCCCCTGGCTGGGCTCTGGGGAGGGGGCAGAGAAACAGGAACTGGGTTGTCATAGGAGTTTCTTTAACTCTCTACTCCTGGAGGAATTTTTGTGTGTGTCTATATTGTTACAGACCTACTTGCTCACAAGTCTTTTGAAATAAATTACCAAAATAACTGAAACTGGTGTGATTATGTAGTGTTATTTTGACAAATAAAATTTGCATAATTTTAAAATATTGTGCACAGAATTTTTAAGTTTTGGGCACAATTTTTTAAATTTTTTGGCACAGAAAGCCCCCAGAGTAATGGGCCAATGAGTTAACCCACCGGTTTATAAAATGGAACAGAAATTTTCCTCTGGAATTTCTAACTGGCCACATGCTCAATATGAACTTTTCTGATGAATGATTCCTCATGTAGACATTCAGCATCTCTGTATCGCTCTTCATGTCTAACTTCCATTCTTCTTCTTTCGTATGGGTTCGGTACGTAGCAACCCGACTACAAATTTATATCTAGATTTGATAGCCAGCACATTGCTGCAGCAGAGAGGTGGTGAATGTCCTTCAGGCCCCCGGCGAAAGAACAAAGGGGACACTCAGATATAATGTGCTTCATCGTTTGTGTCTGGTGACCACAGATGCATACAGGTGTTGCCTTCATTTTCCATTTAAAGAGGGTTTGTCCAAATCTCCCATGAGATTTCCTGACGTGACTCAATCTGCACCAGTGTTTCCGACATAAATCAAAACCTGGTGGTTCCTTGACAAGGTCAATGACAAGTGGTTTGTTTTGAGCGGTCGAAACACTCCATGGAATTCTCCATTGAGCCTCAGTGTTGAAGTTGGGTGTAAGGATCTTGATGTGGTTCCATAGAGGGTTGCAGGATTTTAATCTTGCCTTTGGTGGGTTCTGCAGGTAATCGTGCAGCGGGATCCTCATGTTTGCATTGACATGGTTAAGAAAGTGAGATGTCTGAGCAGCTCTTCTAATCTGTGGATCCTGGATGTGCAATAGGACAGGGAGCCAGTTGACTGGAGTTGATTTGAGCATCCCTGACATTATGTGCATGGCGTTATTGAGTTGAATGTCAAGGAGTTTAGTATGACTGCTGTGAGACCACATGGGCACACAATAATCAGCTGCAGAATATACCAAGGCAATTGTTGCAGTTCGTAAGGTTCGTGGACTGGAGCCCCATGATGTTCTGGCAATTTTATTCCAGAATTATACAAATTCACTAACATACCAATGTCGTCAATCAGCCACTGGATGTCGTATTACTGACCTCCCAGTGAAAGTAGCAATGATTATACTTCCTCTAACTTCCATACCCACGAAGCACAAATGAGTTTTGTACTTTAACCTACTACAAATCTGCTACCCCTTCCCCCCCCCCAAAAGTAACAGTTTCTAAAGGAGGAGACTCCAGTAGAGTAGCAGAATGGAAGAGAAGCTTCTAAATTCTCTGGGACCACATCTTCCCAAGTTGTAAAGCAAACTGTTAAGTTAGGGTATTAATTCAGTGTACAGCCAGGCCAGGCAGAATTCTGATACATACAGAAATGTACATTGAGCCTTCTTCAGGTGCCAATTAGTCCAGCTTAGTGCAAGGTGCTCTCTAGACAGGGAACATGTAGGTTTCTCCAATTTTGTATATTCCTGTTGGTAGATAGATCTGCCCATGTTAAAAAGGTACTCGTGTGTGTTCGCATACAGTGAAGCTATTGAGAAACACACCTTACTTCAAGCCCACACACAAGACACTTGGGTATTGTCTTAAGATAGTAATTCTCAAGTTTTCCATCCTAGGACACCCTCACATCTAGCTGGGACCCTCCTTCCATTTAGCATTTTGAGAAAGGCAGGGTGGTCGTGACTTCCCTGGAAGTTATCATTCCCAGGTTGAGAACCAATGGTCCAAAAAAGAACAGTACATGACCATTCTTCCCTCTAGAATTACTCCTCTCACCCAGCCTCTTCTATGATTTTTCTTTAATTTTGAAGCCAAGATGGTAGAAGTTCCAAAAATAAAATCAAAGCATAAAACCTGTTTTTAAATAAAAAGCACAGGCAAGGAGACAAAGACAATCTGCAGTCACAGAGATGTATAGAAAGAAGCAACATCAGCAGCTCATTTGACCCCAAAGGGCTACCTTTGGGGCAGCATTGCATTTGATCTGCTAGAAACGTTATGTGGACTTCATTGTTGAGGAAAGTACTAGAGTCTTCTGTTCACCTCCCTGAATTTAAATCTGTTAAGTTTAGCTCATCTTCCTGTTTTCTCAAGAAAAAGTAGAGTGATAAATTCAGCTCATTATTTTAAAAATGCACAATGAATGAAATGTGGTTGAGGGTCAGAATGGGTGACATCAAAAATGGCACTAATAGGGTGATCAAAGACAGAAGATGATGTTGTTTATTTTACCCATTCTTCCTACAATAGGCTGTTCAGCCAGGTTGGGCACTTGTATACAGCACCTATCAGGTTTTCTGAAAGTACCGCACAAGGTAGGCCTGAGTAATGTGTGACTGCTCTGGAGATCCTTTAGACTTTGTTAGCATCATTCCTAGGGCTGCTCCACTGTCCTAGGATTCCTGCTAATCTCAAAATAACCAATTCATCATCATAAAGAAGTTCGTCCCATAGGTAAGTGTGGATGTGGCCACAGAAAATGTTCAGTTGTCTATTCTGTCCATTCTTCATTTCTGCAATGATCATAGATTAAATTAGATCTTCCACGAATCTCAATGCTAGTCTTGTGGGGATTTATACAGCAGCCAGTTCTTACTTACCTCACATGACTTAATTATAATTATTACTTAAAATATGTATGGCATCATAGGTTTACTGAGTCCTTCAGGATCACTACTTATACTTGGGGGAAGACATGCCCAAAATATTTATAAATAGAGAATAAATAATAAATAGTAAATAGAGAAGGCAAGGCACACGATTACAATACAGACATGCAGATATAGAATATAGAAACAAAAAATGCACACTTTGTTGGATAAGCAGGCATAAAAGCCAATTAAAGCAGTTTACAAGAGGTGGAGTAGCCATAAAGTCACGAAGAAACATTAAATGAATCCAATGATAATGCAAATGTTATAGCTGAAAAATGCAGTTATTTATTCTGGGCCATAACATCAGCAGCACAATAATTTCAACCAAGAAATAAAAACCTGAAGTCTTAAAACTTTGTCTCCATAGTCCAACTGTCATGCCCCAGAATGGTTTTTGTTTGTATTGTTTTAATTTTATTTTAAAATTTTAATATGAATATATGCCCTTGTGATTGCCTATACTGCAGCTTGGAGAGACCTATTTCTAGGGGTTTGTTCATCATTACGTACTTGACTGTCAGCAAAAGTATTAAGTAGTGTGAAATGTGGCGATGTTGTGGGGCAGGAGGTGTGGAGGCTTGTTTGTTTTAACATAGACAGTTGGCTTGTAGGAACTAGACTGAGAACACAGGCAACTGAACAGCCATCGGGTAACAACTTTTGTGTTCCCACAACTTTGTCTTGATTTGAACGGGCAACCTAGAGGTACAAGAGCTTCTATTCTATTTTCCAACCCTTTCCTCGCCTTACTTAAACACAATTCTAGCTCCCTTATCACAATATGGCATCACCAATCCATGTTAACTTTGAGTCATGTGATCTGCCTGTTACAGAACCAGATGTGGAACAACAATCTGGATTCTAAACATTCCTAGGCTCTATTCTGAGCTCAAGATAATAGCTCCTCTAAACAAAACCCCCAATTCTCCTCTATATTTTCCATAGTCCTCCAATATACTTCCCTTCTCACAGCAGAATTCATCCTCTGCAAAGAAGGTACTTAGAGTATCAATTGTGACTTTTTTGATACATTTCAACGCAAAGAGGTGATCAGACATCATTAAACAAACAGGCAAAGCATACCTACTGATATCAATACATATAATTAGTGCAAAATCCAGATGTCATCGGCCCTATCATAGCACCGTTCAGAGCATTACACAGGATCTCACTTGTATATCATGCCAATGGATTAAAGAAGCTAGAGTAAAACATAAACATGAATACTTTACAGCTTCTCCAGTTTTCTACGCGCTAATATTTATATACTCCCTTTTTCTCTCTCTTCATAAATACATTTATGGAATGGATGTATAAGTATTCCTCTATATTTCTTTTCATTGTGGTGTAAGGGGGAAAGTGTTTAGATTTTATCTAATACATGCCCACAAAAGGCATTGATTTATAAGGAGGCTGTAGAGGTGGGATTTGAAGTTGGGTCTCAAAGTATCAGCATCCCCAGTTGAGTGCTCTGCCAGCTCAGCTGAATTTCTTCTAACATAACCCAAAATTCCCTGAACACTTTCTCTGGCAGGCAGTTACATCTGAGATAGCTCAGCCTGTCTACCATCTGTGCCTGAGGAAAGCAACCTTTGGCTTGTGAGCCTTGAAAAGGCTTATAATAAGCATGTATAGCATTCTGTCTGTTTTAGGATTTTCTATAGCATCCATTACCATGTGTTATCAAAACATTTATAACATTAAAACAAAAAAATCCTTTACCACTTTCCTCTCTTTGGACCCTTGAAGGAACATTTAGATATTTTACTTCCCTTTATCTTCAAAAAAACCTTTTCCCCCTCTGCTAAAAACTCTGTATGATTTTACAATGTGCCTGTGTAATAGGGAGATATCTCTTTAAGAGACCCATTGGGGGAGGTAGGACTGAGTTGTGTCTGGGTCATTGTTGTGAGGTGGATTTAGCACTCCCCATCCAGAAGCTTCTGGGATTGGGTGTGGTATTTTTTGGATCTGCTCCAATAGATTCCTTGTTGCTGGGGTCAGACTCTATGAGGGCAAGTTGTCAGGGCAGCTGCTTTACAGGGAGCCATGTACCCAGGACAGTCCTTAGGCATACACAGCTGCGTAGGGCACCCTGAAATTTGGGGCACCAAATTGCCCAAAATTTCAGGGTGCCCTAGACAGATGCGTGCTGCATATGCAGCAGCACCAGCCCCAGCGACCAGCCCTATCCCTTGGCTGGCCCTCCCTGCAACGGCCGTCCCTCGAGGGGGGGGGGGGGGGCGCTCCGGACAACTCCCTCCTCCCTGCCTCTTACCCTTCCCCCCTGCTCCGTCTCCATTCCACCTCTTCCCCCCAGTGACCCCGCACTCACTGGCAGCGGCGGGAAGCGGAGCAACCCGGCCCCAGCCCGCTCTACTCCACCAGCTCCCAGCCGCGGTGCTCCGCTTCCCGCCACCGGTGAGTGCCCCCTCCCCCGAGCGACACTGCTGGGGCCGGGGCGAGGGAAGTGGAGCGGGCTGCTCCCAGCCCCCTGCTAATCCACTGGGCCACTCTGGGCCTGTGGGGCTCCCAAAAGTGGTCCCCCACAGCTCCTGCCTCCCAGACCCTGGGGGGGGGGAGGCCTGGGGCCCCACACAGCCCTCCCACAGGGGGGCTGTGTAGGGCACCCAAATGGGTAGGGATGGCCCTGCATGTACCCTACATGAGTTGGGAGAAGCTGTGCCCACAAGCAGAGCAGACTGTTATCCCTAACTCTGAAGCATTTTGCAGCAGGTTAGTGATATTGTTAACTCTCTAACAGGGAAGCATGGGCAATGCTAATTATAGCAAGGGGAAATTGGGAGGGAAACTTTATTTTATATTAATTGTATGCTTTGAATGTTGTTTTGATTTTAGCCAAACTGTTCTAGTTAAATTGTCTCAACTAGTATGAATCACCAACTTTTATTTAAATGTAGTAATGGGGAAAAAGACATTTATATTTTGCTATTCTTAGTTTTGTATTTTCTTGTAACTTTTGCCCCCCCCCCCGCAATCTATACACTTAACTGAGTGATTGGTTAATCAGTTAGCTGACTGGCTAGCAGTGGTTTCAGCAGAGGAAGAGTCTGCATGGATTCCAACTGAAGATTCCTACAAGCAAGTGGAGTAAGTTAGGGTTACCATATTTCAACAATCAAAAAAGAGGACACAGTGTGCCGCCCTAGCCCCGCTCCCTCCCACTTCCCGCCCCCCTCAGAATCCCCCTACCTATCCCCTGACTGCCCTCTGCTGAGACCCCCCCCACCCTAACTGCCCCCAGGACCCCACCCCCTATCTAAGTCTCCCTGCTCCCTGTCCCCTGACTGCCCCAACCACTCTCTACACCCCCTTCTCCCGACAGCCCCCCCCAGAACCCCCGACCAATCTAACCCCCCCGTTCCCTGTCCCTTGCCTGCCCCAACTGCTCTCTACACCCCCTTCTCCTGACAGCCCCCAGAACCCCCAACCAATCTACCCCCGCCTGTTCCCTGTCCCTTGCCTGCCCCAACCGCTCTCTACACCCCCTTCTCCTGACAGCCCCCCCAGAGCCCCCGACCAATCTAACCCCCCGTTCCCTGTCCCTTGCCTGCCCCAACCGCTCTCTACACCCCCTTCTCCTGACAGTCCCCCCAGAACCCCCGACCAATCTAACCCCCCGTTCCCTGTCCCTTGCCTGCCCCAACCGCTCTCTACACCCCTTCTCCCGACAGCCCCCCCAGAACCCCCAACCAATCTAACCCCCCGTTCCCGTCCCTTGACTGCCCCCGCACCAGGCCGAGGGAGAGCTGCGAGCTCCATGTGCAGTCAAACACTGTGGCGCTGCTCTGCGGGGGAGGAGGGAGAGGGGGAGGGACTCTGGCTGCTAGAGGCCCCAGTGGCTGCGAGCGGCTTTCAATTAGGCCCAGCCGTCCAATCAGCCGCGCCGCACTCTGCATGAAGGGAAGGGGGAAATCCCGGACATTTCTACTTTATTAGAAATCCCCCCTGGACGGCCATTTAAAGCTGAAAAAGCCGGACATGTCCGGGGAAAGCCGGACGGATGGTAACCCTAAGTAAGATGTTTTAAGGGTGACCAGATAGCAAGTGTGAAAAATCGGGACAGAGGATGGGGGGTAATAGGAACCTATGTAAGAAAAAGCCCCAAATATCGGGACTGTCCCTATAAAATTGGGACATCTGGTCATCCTAGATGTTTTAGACTCAGCAGACTGTACAGATTTCATGATCAAAGACTCAGACTTAGGGGAACTCAACCTAAGCTTTTGGGAACTCTGTTTCTTCTCATTGTGTTTCTGTTTGGATTGAACTATTCAGATTTTAATTTGTTTTCTTTATTTATGTACAAGTGTGAAGATAATGTCTGTGGATTATAAAATAGCCATGTTATGCTGTAAAAATTAGATTATATGTTTCTTTGTCATAAGATTTTATAAAGTTGTTTAATTAAATTCATTTCTTTAGTTCATTTTGGGACATGAATGTGGGGAGGTTGACCCTGTGCAATCCTTGCTGAAAATCCTTAGATTGAATTCTGGATCTCCAGCTACTTTTCTATGCGATTTTTTTTTTTTAAGGCACTGGAGAAGGGCAATGGGTTTAGCCCACCCGAAGTTTACACCTGTATAAATTATTCCTCCTTAGTCAAATACTGCAGCCTTGACTCAGCCACTCTGGCATATAGACTCCTCAAAAAATAATAATATTACTACTACTACTACTACTTCAGGAACATTGAGACGAGATAGACATTGGTTTTAAAACTCAGAAAGAGCTACTGTTTATAATAAATTCCCACAGCTCTTGTTTCTAATTAACCACACAGAGTACATACTACCACAGTGATGGAAATTACTAAGACATGAAATACCTGTGGAGCTTGAGTGTCACAGTTCCGTAAACAGTAGTAAAGCCCAGAAGACGAACCCATCTTAGGAGAACACAGCGAAATATGCTTGGCTCAAAATACAAAATGATAACCTATGGAACAGAGAGACAAAGAAAGAGAGCTTCAGTGCCAGCTTTCATGGGGAAATAGTTGTTGATTCAAATAAAGAATTGGATTTGTACAATATAGGCAGTGGACATTTTCAAGCTTGTACTACTGTGTAACTCACACACCTACTGGGTGTTATGTTCTGTCCCATCTAGTGGCACCGAGACCACTTAGAGAGAGAGAAATTAATGAGTCTGCTCTACTGCCTTAGTTAACAGCCCGATGGCTTTTAGCTCATGCAGTAGAGGCTCCTGTACTAAGCTCCAGAGGCCCAGGTTCGATCCCGCTCACCAACAACCGGGGTCTGTTGGTGTTACAACTACACATTGAGATTTTACAGTAAAGTAACTAGATAATCTGATCAACTCACTGGCACAGTTCTGCGTGCTGATTGCCCTCTGCAGGGAGCTGGCAAAGGCCCAGTGACAAGCTATGAAATGATAGCACTTCTAAGGACTTAACAAAATGAAAGCATGTATACAGAGGAGACAAGAGCACAAAGGAGATTTTTAGTGGACTGTTATAATATTCTTTGGTGGGCCTCTTCCCACAGTTTGATTACATTTATTACAGCAACTATATCACACTTCACAGTAATTCCTTCTAATAAACATGGCAAAAGCTGAGCATCTCATTTTCCCTCTCAAATCCTCCCTGTATTACTCTTGATAACATCACCATCCTTAGTGTCAGGACATTGGTGTCATATATGACTCCTCTCTTCTTCTCCCTTCTCCCTTCCCTGGACTCTCAAAACCAGGCTGCCTCTTCCTCTGCAACATCCCCTCCTCACACTAATTGATAATTATCTTTGTTCACCTTCTGGCCTCTTCTTGTCCATACAGAATGCTGCTACTACAATCATCTTCTCTCATCACTCCAATGATGCACTCTTCTCTCTCAATCACTGTGCTGACTTCCTCTCAGCTTCTTCATCAAGTTCAAGCTTTTCTTCCTAACCTTCAAGGCCATGAAATCAAGCCCTATTTATATAGCTATGCTCATTTCCTGTAACAACCCCTATGGCTGCCAAAGCCTCATTCATAAACACCTGTTTTGTATCCTTCTACCAGTTTTATTCTTGTGCCCTCTTCCATCCTAAAACCTATGCTTGGAGCACTCTCCTTTTTGCAAAACAACCTCCTCCTCTTCATTCTAACCCTTTTTTACAACTACATATCTCCAAGAAAACCTTTCATCATCAACCAGAAGAGACAGGTAAAAAACAACTGCACCATTATGAGATTGAACTTGATTGGTATTATGTGTGTCTGAAGCGTATTATCTGTATCTGACCTAGACTGTTCTAGAAGCACTTAGAGCAGTGGCAGGCAACCTGCAGCCTGCGGGCTGCACGCGGCCCATCAGGGTAATCCACTGGCAGGCCGCGAGACAGTTTATTGACATTGACCGTCCACAGGCACGGCTGCCAGCAGCTCCCAGTGGCCACTGTTCGTCATTCCCAGCCAATGGAGCTTTTGGAGAGGAATTTTTTATAAGCTGGAAGGAAATAAAATTGGAAACTGATTGCGACAGAGATTGTGCCTTCCTCTACGTTTGCACAGCACAAACCCAATGACAGTGTTCAGTAACTATGAACAAAGAAAGAGTTATATAATGTACTTGGTGTTCAGAATCAGTAAAATGTGATGTTGCCCTTAGTCTAGAGGAAAAATGCACTGAAATGTTCAGGACCATCTGCCAGTCAGCCCAGTACACAGGTAGCACTTTCTGGCAGCAGTGGTATTATTGTGCCTATGGCCTGCCACATTATATTATCTTCCTAAGTAAATGCTTTATTCTGAGTGAGAATTCTAGCCCAGGACATTGGCAGGAAGCCCAGAACAAAGTCCTCTGGGTGGCATAGATAGATTGAGGAATTGTGGAAGAAAAAAATGGCAGAGATGCAGATATAGAGCGAGAGCTGGAAAAACCTCCATTTCTCTTGCTGAAGAACCAAGATGTAATTTTTTTTTAAATCATGTTTTGCCAAATCAAAAACACCATGCAAAAGGTCATCTGTTTTTGTCAGTCCACCCTCAATGAGCTGGATGTGCTTCAGAGAAGCAGGTGATTCATAGGCATTTGACAAATGCTGCAAAGAGAGAAAAGAAATGCATGCACTTGTGTCTTCCATTACATTTCTATTAGTGGCAATGCATCTTAGCAGAGATGCTGCAAGAGCACCATCAATGCTTCTTATGGCAGACAGGGAGATGGGGAGTGAGATGCAAATGGATGAAAGCCAGAGAGTGAGGAGAAGTGAATCTCAATCTTTCCATAAATTTTCAACCCAAGATTCACTCATCTCTAGTATACACATTCTTGAGCTAAATTATATCACAGTATGAAACCAATCACTGATGAGACAGTTTACCCCCTCTGTTTCCCAGAGAGCAAGAATGGTAGGAGGACAGCATGGTCACAGTGGATGCACATTATCCACCTTGCATCATGAAATGAACTTAGAATTAGAGCTGGTTGAGAATTTTTTTTATTAAACATTTTTCTTCTGAAAATGCCAGTTCATCAACATTGAAACTGTTCATGGGAAAGGGTTAGTTTTGACAAATTAACTGTTTCAAAACATTGTGAAAAGAGTTTCAACCTGCGTAGACATTTTCTAAATAAAAAAGTTCTGTTTTTCAGGGCAAAATGACTTTTCATTAGGACTTACCTACACGGCCCGATAGTTTGGACTATGGAGGTGTGACTTGCAGTGGTACCTTTTTGTTCATCGTGGCAGCATCCACGGCAATTCACACCCCTATAGTTCAAACTACAGGGCCATGTAGACAAGACCTTAGGGAATATCTACACTGCACGCTTTTTTTGATAGCATGTAGATTACATATCTCCCACCCCCCAAGCATGAGTATAAATAGCAGTGTATGGTGAGGCACAGCTTAGTCAAGTAGACTAAAGATACACTGGGAGAGTGCGGGTATGTATACAAGTATGTACCCTAAATGCTTTCTAGTCATCCAAGCTGTGCCCATTCATCTACACTGGTGTTTTTAGCAGTGTAATGTCCCATTGCCTCCCCGCTGCTGGAAAAGGCTCCTCCATCCAGGAAAGGCGCTGTCAGTTTCCTGTTGTTGGAGTCTTAACCCAGCAGCAGGGGAGGCAGAGCTTTTCCTTGCCACAATGAAGGCTCTAGCAGTGGGAAGCTACTGAAGCTTTTCCCACTGGGAAGCTACTGAAGCTTTTCCCACTGCCTCACCTCTGCTAAAGCCTATCACTGGCAGTATGTCCTCACCACAGTGTGGACACTGCCTACCTTTCCCTGCAGCATGCAGCTACATGTACATTACCTACCAGTGCAAGTGGAGTCCCGTGTAGACGAACCCAAAATTTGAGTAAAACAATGTACAAATAATTTAAGATCAAAAATGAAAAGAATTTCAACTGACCCTCTCTGAAGTTCTTTTCATATTTACAGTTTGTGAACATTTTCGATGATTTTAACTTTGCCCTGATTTAGGAAGGGATTTTTTTTTTTTTTTTTGAAATCTTGAAAATTCTCACAGGATGGGAAAACCGTTTCTTGACTCCTTAGAATATTAGCTGGAAGAACAAAACAAATGGAAATGCATCTTACATGCCTATCTCCCCCATAATGCTAATGGAAGGAGAGCATTTTAAGGGTGGTTTCTCATAAAGAAATTTTCTATTGCCAGCTATAGTTTTCAGCTCTCAATGTCATACATTAGTACCATTGCAGATTTACATAGCAAAGTCAGTAACACTATCTCTGGTGTTGAAGTTTGTAGGAGGGAGAAATTGCTGTGATTCATCTGGGGTTCCTCCATACCAGAAAAGCAATGTCAAAAAGGAATATTATATCGTAACTTTGAACATTTCAAGGTTGACTAGAGACAAAAGTTTTTTCAGAGCACTCGTCTAAAGCTATAATTTCAACCACAGAATTTCCTGAATAAAGGCAATAGCTCTCTCTGGCATGAAATCTGACACAGCAATTTTGTCTTTCAAATACTTGCCGAAGCGTTAACTGCTCGCATTTAGATAATCTTGTTTTTCCTTATTGTGTGCTTACTACCTGATGGACGCATATAGTGTAATCTGTTTTGGGGGCAGGGGGCATGTGCTGAGCCTAATGGCCTGCTAGGCAAGACTGACAGCTTCTTAATGAGGCTTTGATCCCTAAGCCCTTTAGCACCCATTAACTCCTAACCAGGGGATGGGGCTACCCAGGTAGAACGGGGATTTAAAAAGCCAGCTCCTAAGCAACCAAAGGAGCTAGTGAACAGGAGCAGCTAACAGGAGTTTTGTGTGGAAGTTCAGAGAGGGAACGTGAGAGCTAAATATACCTGCTTAACATTATCTAAACTTAGGCCAATAAACAGCCCCCCAAAACAAAACAAAACAAAAAAACTGCAGGAGTAAAAAGAATGCAGGCAGAAGTCCAACAGCAGAGTGGGGTCTATCCAGATTATTGCACTGAATATATCACGTGTGATTGCTGGCCTTGTGGATAGGGGGCATATGTATGCATTTGGTGCAAGGAGCTCATGGCCCTCAGAGACGGAGTACAGGCTCTGGAGACCAGAGTGGCTGAACTGGAGGGGCTAAGGGAGACAGAGAGGTACAGAGATGAAACTTTTCGGAACACATCAGAGTGGTCCCAGCTCCAGTCTGACAGCCTCTGTGCTGTTGAGGAGGATGAAAGCCTTGGAGAAGGAGAACATCAAAGTGGAGCAGAGTGAAATGATCCCATCATTGGGACCCTCCTTCCAGTTTATGTCATGGTATCCTCTCTCACTGAGGATGCCTCTCCAGCAGAGGGAATCCCAGTTATTAGGAGGAGACAAGTAACAGTAATGTGTGATTCGATCATTGGAATTATAGATAGCTGGGTTTGTGATGACTGGGAAAAATCACACGGTGAATTGCCTGCTGGGTACGAAGCTTGCAGATCTTTCGAGACATCTAGACATGCTTATGTGCAGTGCAAGGGAGGAGCCAGTGGTCATGGTACACATAAGTACCAATGACATAGGGAAACGTAGCAGAGGTCCTGGAGGCCAAATTTAGGCGGCTAGGTAAGAAATTGAAGTCCAGGACCTCTATGGTAGCATTCTCTGTAATGCTTCCAGTTCCATGCGCAGGGCCAGTTAGACAGGCGGAACTGCAGGGTCTCAATACATGGATGAGATGATGGTGTAGGGAGGAAGGGTTTAGGTTTATTAGGAACTGGAGAACCTTTAAACTGAACCCAGAAGAAAGCTAGTTTGGGTGCTTAATTTTTGTAATTGTTTCTTTTAAGATCTAGCAAAAAGCCTAAGTTCCAGATGTAATTTTTTTCTTTTTGTTTTTAATAAAATTTACCTTTTTTAAGAACAGGATTGGATTTTTGGTGTCCTAAGAGGTTTGTGCATGTTGTTTGATTAGCTGGTAACCACAGCTAATTTCCTTTGTTTTCTTTCTTAGCCTCTTCCCCGGGGGCGGGGTGTGTGTGTGTGTGTGTGTTTTCTTTCTCAGCCTCTTCCCCGGGGGCGGTGTGTGTGTGTGTGTGTGTGTGTGTGTGTGTGTGTGTGTGAGAGAGAGAGAGAGAGAGAGAGAGAGAGAGAGAGAGAGAGAGAGAGAAAGGGCTTGAGGATACCCCACATGGAGGAATTCCCAAGGGCTCCTTCCTGGGTTCAACAGGGTTTTTTTGCATTTGGGTGGTGGCAGCGTTTACCAAGCCAAGGTCAGAGAGAAGCTGTAACCTTGGGAGTTTAATATAAGCCTGGAGCGGCAAGTATTATTTTTTTAAATCTTTGCGGGCCCCCACCTTCTGCACTCGGAGTGACAGAGTAGGGATTCAGCCTTGACATGGTGGCAGAGCGGTGGGATAGTTTTGAACAAGAAGCATAGACCTCAGGATTTTAAAAAGACACAGTTTTCCTTTTGGCTGCTTGAAAGCCAGGTAGGTCCCCCCCCCCTTTTTTTTTTCCATTGCCTGAGGGGGAACAGGCACACCAAAGAAGCCAGGGAGTCCAACAAGCAGGTTTTTTCTAGTTTCGTGGCAACGAAATAGTTAGGCTAAGAGTAGGGCAGCCTGTGCATGAGATTGAGGTCAGGCACTAAAACCCTAGAGAAACCAGTCTTCCCAAAGTGGCACGCCACATAGAAGACAGACCCAGATCAAGCCCAGACATCCAGCTCCATGATGGAAATGAAGAGAGGGAATGGGGGACCAGGAACTTCCCCGACCAAGATCCAGGTGCCAAGCTGGAGGGAGTTACTCCCTCTCCTTCATGTATCACAGGAGCCTACACAGAGACGATTGGCTCCACCTAAACCAGAATGGAACCAGATATTGCTCGCATGTAAAATTTAAAAGGTTGTGGAGGAGTTTTTGAATTAAGGACTGGGGAAAAGCCGAGGGGTACAGAGGAGCACATGGTTCGGACACAGACATCTTGTAGGGAAGGAGCTACTAACGGGGATTCTCTATATCCTAGTAAAAAGATGAGGATGGAAGCTGATAAAGTACAGAGAGGAACTGAAGAGAAACAGTCAAATGAAAAAAGTCCCATTCAATTACATCCCATAGCAGACTGCTAAAAAGTGACAACTTTTAAAAGTGCTTGTATACAAATACTAAAAATCTAAATACTAAGATGGGTGAACTTGAGTGCCTGGATTAAATGAGGACATTGATATAAAAGTCATCACAAAAACTTGGTGAAACAATAATAATCAGTGGGACACAGTAATACCAGGGTACAAAATATATAGGAATGACAGAGTAAATCATGTTGGTCGGGGAGTGGCACTATATGTGAAAGAAAGCATAGAGTCAAATATAGTAAAAATCTTAAATGAATCAAACTGTACCATAGAATCTCTATAGATAGAAATTCCATGCTTGAATAATATGAATATAGCAATAGGAATATACTACTGACCACCTGACTAGGAGGGTCATGGTGACTGTAAAATGCTCAGGGAGACTAGAGAGGCTATAAAAAAAGAAAACTCAATAATAATGGGGGATTTCAATTATCCCCATATTGACTGGGTACATGACAGGGTGCAAAGAAAGTTTCTAGACACCATAAATGACTGCTTCTTGGAGCAGCTAGTCCTAAAACTCATAAGAGAACTAAATCAAGAATTGTTTCTCCCAAGTGGATCACAGGACCTGGTCCAAGTGGTGAATACAGTTGAACTGCTCGGTAATAGCAACAATAATGTCGTTAAATTTAACATCCTTGTGAGGGGGAAAAGAAGCACATCACAGTAGCATTTAACTTCAGAAAGGGGAACTACATAAAAAATGAGGAATTCAGTTAAATGGAAATTAAAAGGTGATATGCCTGCAAGCTGCATGGAAACTTTTTAAAAACATCATAATTGAGGCTCAAATTAAATGTATCCCCCAAATTAAAAGACATAGTAAAAGGATCAGAAAAGTGCTACCATGGCTAAACAACAAAGTAAAAGAAGTGATTAGAGGCAAAAAGGGATCCTTTAAAAGGGCAGATGAAATTCAGTGCTGAAAAATGCAAAGTAATGCACATTGGAAAACATAATCCCAACTATACATAAAAATTGATGGGATCTAAATTAGCTGTAACCACTCAAGAAATAGATCTTGGAGTCATTGTGGATGATTCTCTGAAAACATCCACTCAGTATGCAGCGGCCATTAAGAAAGCTAACAGAATCTTAGGAATCATTAGGAATAAGGATAAGAAGACCATTAGGACAATGAAACAGTAAATAATCATAATGTCACTATATAAATCCATAGTCCACCCACACCTTGAATACTGCATGCAGTGCTGGTCACCCCATATAAAATAGATACATTAGAAATGGAAAAGGTTCAGAAAATAGCAACAAAAATCATTAAGAGTATGGAACTTCTTCCATAGGAGGAAAGATTTAAAAAGACAGGGACTTTTCAGCTTAGAAAAGAGTCAACTAAGTAGGGATATGATAGAGGTGTGGACAGGGCCGGTGGAAGGATGTTTCGCACCCTAGGCAAAACTTCCACCTTGCGCCCCCCCCACCCCGTCCCCGAAGCCCCTACCCTGAGCCCCCCCCCACCCCCCCGCGGCAGCTCCCCCCCTTCGTCCTGAGGTGCCCCCCCTGCGGCAGCTCCCCACCCCCCATCCTGAGGCACCCTCCCCGCCCCAGCTCACCCCTGCCCCGCCTCCTCCCCGAGCACGCCGTGGCTTCTTCACTTCTCCCGCCTCCCAGGCTTGCGGCGCCTAAGCTGATTGGAGCCGCAAGACTGGGAGGCGGGAGAAGCGAAGCAGCCACGGCGTGCTCGGGGAGGAGGCGGGGCAGGGGTGAGCTGGGGCGGGGAGTTCCCCTGCGTGCCGCCCCCCCCACCCTTGCTGCAGGCGGCCCTCCCCGCGCTCCACTGCCCCAGCTCCCTCCGCCTAAATGCCGGTGGCGACCAGGGCGGCCGACGATCCAGCCGCCGCGGTCGCTGCCGAAGAAAATGGTGCCCCCCAAATCCTAGTGCCCTAGGAGACCGCCTAGGTCGCCTAAATGGTTGCACCGGCCCTGGGTGTGGAGAACATGAATAAGGAAGTGTTATTTACTCCTTCGCATAACATAGGAACCAGGGGTCATCCAATGAAATTAATAGGTGGCAGGTTTAAAACAAACAAAAGGAAATACTACTTCACACAGCGCAGTCATCCCATGGAACTCATTGCTAGGGGATGTTGTGAAGATCAAAACTATAATGGGGTTCAAAAAAGAGTTAGATAAATTCATGGAGGACAGATCCATCAATGGCTATTAGCCAAGATGGTCAGGGATGCAACTGCATGTTCTGAGTGTCCCTAGCCTCTGACTGCCAGAAGCTGTGAGTGGATGACAGGATGGCTCAGTCAATGATTGCCTCTTCTGTTCATTCCCTCTGAAGCAGCTGGCATTGGCCACTGTCGGAAGACAGGATACCGGGCTAGATGGACCTTTGGTCTGACCCAGTATGGCCGTTCTTATGTTTGAACTGAACCATTTCTATGAGTAGCTGAGGCATTACACTTTCAGTTGCCTATCAGAAGGCACTGTGTGAGAACAACACTTTAAAAGGAGGTGTGGAGGGCGTGGGAGTTGAAGTGTGATGGCAAATGGTGAGGACCTTCAGAGGTAATGGCACAGATGTTGAGCAGGTATAAACTGTCACATTTCCATTTATAAATCTATAGCAACTTACCCCAGCTCAGGATCTTCCCCAATGTTTGATAATATGGGGCAGATTTTCAAAGACACTTAGGGGATTGAGTATCAGGGGGTAAAAGTCAGTAAAAGTGCTGCCGGGTGAGTAAAAGCGCCGCAGCGGGTGGCGCCTTTTTTTGTGATCACTCCCCCTGTCCGCCGGGTGAGTAAAAATTAAGAAGGCGCCAAGAAATTGAAAAGGCGCCACTTGTGCTCAGTGGGAGAGCGGCCGCTGCCCCGCTCCCCCTCTAGCTACGCTACTGGGTGGAGTAGGGGCAGCGTCTGGGACGGAGCCGGGGTCGAGCACCCCCCGGCACTTTGGAAAGTCAGCGCCTGGGGGAATCAAGGTCTTTCCTGCAGGAGACTTTCTTGCTACCTGCAGTTTCCTGAGTTTCTCTCCCCCCCCCACCCCTTACTGCAGCCACCTGCTGCCCTTTATAGGGAATTTCCTTACTCAGGTGGGGCATATCCTGTAATCAGGCTGGCTTAGCCCCAGGCTCTCAAGACCAGGGACAAGCCGCCCTGTTACACGGCATTCTAGTTTAACTAAAACACCACAAACTTGGCAAAAGTCTCTGGCTGCTGCATTCTATCCATCTTTCTGGCTAGCAAATACCAAACACAACTAGGGGAAGCTCTTAGATTTCCCCAAATCCCTAGATCACCATGTATGTAGCCTTTTGGTCAGAAAAACCTCTCCACAATGGGGATAACTCGCTCTCTCTTTAAGGTGTTGAATGTACCAAGCCGCAACTACATCTTAATTAGCTGGGAGCGCATTCCTAAAATTACACTGAACCACTGTAGTTAATCCCCCCCAAAACCAGGCTGCTGTCTGGGTCTGCAGGGCATCCTTCTACTCTGGGCAAGGGGTCAGCAGGACTAAGAAATCCCCTCAGGGACATTGAAAGACCCCCTAGGCCCATCACAAATCTGATAATCCTTAGTGTTACTTAAATGTTCTTACCATGCTCTATTCCATGAGGGCTACATAAATCTTATGAAAAGTGTCCAGATACCACAGTGATGAATGCCATAGGAACTCCTTAGAGAGACAAGGTGGGTGAGGTAATATCTTTTATTGGAACCAACTTCTGTTGGTGAGAGAGACAAGCTTTCAAGCCACACGGAGTTCTTCAGGTCTGAGAAAGGTACTCCGAGCATTACAGCTAAATGCAAGCTGGAACAGATTGTTCAGCATCAATAGTTAGCACATATTCTTGTCTCTCTACTATCCCGTGACTGACAGGGCTACAACTACATTGCATATAGGAACTCCTTATCAGAGATTAGATCCGGGGATGCCATCAGCTTCCCTCAAATCCTACAATACACTTAAATACTAGATATTGTCTCCTATTCTGCTGCACCACCTTCATTTGGAAAAGATATTTGAAAAGCTTGAGAGGTGTTGTCAAGGCTGTATCCCCACTTTGAACTTTAGGGTACAAGTGTGGGGGCCTGCATGAGGACTTCTAAGCTTAACTACCAGCTTAGTTCTGGTCCGCTGCCACCATTCCCTTCCCTGGGAAGCTTTGAGAAACTTTTCACCCATTCCTTGGTGAATACAGATCCAAACCCCTTGGATCTTAAAACAAGGAGAAATTGACCCTTCCCCCCTCCTTCCTTTCACCAACTCCTGGTGAATACAGATCCAAACTCCCTTGAATCTAAAAACAAGGAAAAATCAATCAGGTTCTTAAAAAGAAGGCTTTTAATTAAAGAAAAAGGTAAAAATCATCTCTGTAAAATCAGTATGGAAAATAACTTTACAGGGTAATCAAACTTAAAGAGCTCAGAGGACCCCCCTCTAGCCCAGGTTCAAAGTATAGCAAACAGAGATAAACACTCTAGTAAAAGGTACATTTACAAGTTGAGAAAACAAAGTAAAACTAAGACGCTTTGCCTGGCTTTTTACTTACAAGTTTGAAATATGAGAGACTTGTTTAGAAAGATGGGGAGAACCTGGATTGATGTCTGGTCCCTCTCAGTCCCCAGAGCGAACAACCCCTTAAGCAAAGAGCACACACAAAAGCCTTTCCCCCCCCCAAGATTTGAAAGTATCTTGTCCCCTTATTGGTCCTTTGGGTCAGGTGTCAGCCAGGTTACCCGAGCTTCTTAACCCTTTACAGGTAAAAGGATTTTGGAGTCTCTGGCCAGGAGGGATTTTATAGTACTGTACACAGGAGAGCTGTTACCCTTCCCTTTATAGTTATGACAGGTGTATTCATAGAGTCCAGGTCATATAGCACGTAACCATAGGCAGCTGGTGAAAATATATTCCCACAGTGGCAGCTTTGGTCCCATGGGGCTGCGCCTGGCTTTTCACTCTGGCCTACTGGCTCTTGCTGCATGCAGATTTGAAGGAGTCCACCACAGTGTCACTTGACACATGAGTCTGCCCACAGGTGGGGTCCTCTCCCCACAAAGCTGTGCCCCACACCCTTCCTGGCCGTAGCACCGCCAGACACGGGGCCTCAGGATTCCCCCCATCACCTCAGGATCTCCCCTTTACCCAAGACTCTCTTCCCCACTTATCCATGGGCAGCAGGTACCATAGGCTGAAAGAGGCTGTGCCTCCCCAAACAGCCAGGTGTGGCTCATGTTCCCCCACAGGCTCCCTGCTTCCACTTTGTGGTCACGCCATCCGCCCGCCCTCCCTCCCTCATAGCGCTGGGGAGGCTGCCTGCCCTCCCAGAGCTCTGGGGTTGGGGGCACTAACCTGGGGTGGGGGCTGGTGGCCGTGGGGAGGGGGGATTTCTCGGCTCCAGTGGGACCTTGGGTGGAAGGGGCAGAGCTGGGGGCTAGCCTCCTCCAGCTGGCGGTTCACGCACTGCCCATGCACTTATCCATCTATCATTCCCCCTTTCACCCTCCTCCCTCCCTCTCCTCTTCATCTTTCCCTTCTTCTCCTTCATCCCTTCCCTCTTCCCCTCAGCCCTGCCTCGTTTCTCTTTTCTTCCCCCACACGTCAATCTATCTGTCCTACAATTCCCTCCCCCCCATACATGTGTCCCAGCCAGCTCCCCTGGGCATTGCACCAACCTTGCCTAACAGAGGTGGAGGGAGAGCAAGCTGGAGCGTTGTCTTTTATGTGTCCATAATGCATCCCCTGCCAAGATCAGGTGCGGTCTCTCTGGCACATGTATATCGTGGTGTGTTTGCCTCCAGCCTAACACATATATAGTGATGACCAAGCACAGGGAAAGGAGAGTACTTACTTCCCGGCATATGCATGATTGTAATCGAGGAGAGGTGGGAGTGGGATGGGGGAGAGGGTAGGCTAGTTTTGACACATTCAGAGCGTAGGGTAGGTTGAGAGAGTCTGTTGATGCCTCCCAGGGCAGAGCACACGTGTGGTGACCTGGCTAGGCTATGCTAACTGTGAGGAGTGGCAGGGGCAAACCAAGACAAAAGGGTAAGTTCAAATTTTTAGAAGTTGTATAAGAGAAAACCCCAAAATTGTACCAGGAGCATAAATAATATAGAACATTACAAAAGACTTACTACTTATAATAATAAACTATAGGTTCCCAACTCATTAACTTTTGTGAGCTTGTACAGGCTGGGCAGTTAGTACCAAATGCATTGTTATTAACAAGAACAAGAGAGATTATTCTACAATATACTGTGTCACTTCAAGGAAGAATCAACATTTCCTCTCCTTGACTGTAAGTCCAGCTATACTCTTGCTGTGCTGTTCTTTGCTTCTCTACAGCTTGAAGTGCTCCTTAGATTTGATGTTCCTGTGGCTGTATCTCATTTCACGAGTTTATCCACAAATGGAGTTTCTTCACCTAATGGGCCCTCACTTGTCCATTAGGCACCTTTGAATTGTATTCTTTCAATAGATGTTCAGTCATTCTCTCTGTTCATACACATTAGCTCCTTTGTGGGTGGGCTTCTCGTTTATCTCTTCCAGGATCTGTTTGCACCTATCACAGCTCTTTGATCAATTCCCTTTTTTACCAATTATATTTCCTTTCGGTTTTTTCACTTGATACTCACTCTCTGGTAAGTCTGTAGATTTGATTTCTCTCTATGTCTCTCCACTAACAGTGTCTGCTCACGTACCCAGGTCTATTTTTTCTGCTTCTCCTAACCTGAAATCTTTCCTATTTTCTTTCTTTCCTCCTTCTCACTTCCCAACCCCCTACTTTTATTCTCCTGGTCTTCTTTTATTTAATCACCTCCACTAACAGCTTTTTCCAACTGCCCCCTCCCCAGCTTGAGCTGCCCTCTCACTGGCCAGCTCTCTCCCCAGGACAGCATTCTGTGTGGCTGCATTGCAGCTGCAGCAGGTGCTAGTGCCAGGGTGAGGGTTATTACACATGTGCATTAGGCAGCCCCAGGCCCAGGTGGCAGAGGGAAGAGGGTGGCAGTGGTACAGAATGTGGCGAAGCAGTGAATGGTTTTTCCCTTCCCTCTCCTTCTCCCACCCTGCCCCCTCCATGGGGCAGTGGTGCAGTTCAGGCCATGGCTCAGCCCAGAAAGGCAGAGAGATCTGGGGAGGGCTGAGCCCCCTCTCACCCTAACCACCTGCCACCTATGCTTTTCGCCAGCTATTGCAGCTGTGCCTTAGCCTTCACAGAGTCATAGAGTTTAAGGCCTGAAGGGACCATCCAGTTTGACCTCCTGTATATCGCAGGCCACTAAACACCAAACCACCCCCAAGCAAAGCCCAACATCCAGAACTAGCCCAAAGTATTACAGTCCTTCAGAGACTAAACTATTGTGTGCTACAGGCAGAAAGCAGGAGGCATAAATGTTTTATGTTTGTCATCTGGACAACTGCATTTAGATATTTGTTCTTACCTCAAGCAGAGCGTTCTTGCGAGTAGTTGCATTGTGACTTGTGGAGTCAGAAGTTAAAAATCCCTATGGGTATGTCTACACAGTGATAAAGAACCCGTGGCTGGCCTGGGTCAGCTGACTTGTGCTCATGGCGCTTGGACTCTGGGCTGAAAAGTTGCTGTGCAAACATTCAGGCCCAGGTGGGAGCCTGAAATCCGGAAACCTGTGAGGGGGAGGATCCCAGAACTTGGTCTCCAGCCCAAGCCTGAACATCTACACAGCAATTCTTCAGTCCATACCCTGAACTCCACAAGCTTGAGTCAGCAGACCTAGGCCAGCCACGGGTTTTTTATCCCTGTGTAGACGTATCCTACAAGGCTAAGAGCTAACAAATGGAGTAACTCAATGCAGGAAAACAACAGAGATAGAACAGACAGAAACTTAAATTGCTGACATAATATTCAGCCAGCTGTTAGTATTCTGACGACATGCTGAACAATAGATCCATGTAGTATTTGAGAACATTGGGTAAGGCAGAAATTAAGTGTTCAAAGCTTCGAGTAATAGTTAAACAGACGATGGCACGGACAGGAGAATACCAGGTACAGTGTGGACTGAGAGAGAACAATGATACTATTAATAAAACAAAACAGGAGTAGTATTTTCAAAAAGAACTGGAAATAAATGGGTTGGGTGGCTTTTGTGTAATTATTTCTTAGAAGAACAAAATCACCCTCTATAATCAGTAAAATGTTAGCCTATAGGATATACTTACTGTACTGGGAAATGCACTACCTTTCACTTGTTGTTTCAGACAGATTTTACTACAGGTAAGTGTCATAGGACGATGAGTTTTGGGAAGGGCACCACTTCTGCACCCAGACTTCAGAGACACAGATAAATTGGTATGTTTACTTCAAGCTATATAAATTGCCAAAGTAAAGTGTTGCCTACTCTCACAATTTTATTGCATGTCTTGAGATACTTTGTGTTTTATTTAAATCCTCAGCCCCTTGAGTCATGTGGATGTGAAAATCTCATCTCATTTCTGAAAGTTTCTAGCCTTCAAGGCTAAGAGCAAGAAGAGACAGATGAAGGGAAGTGTAAGTCTTAGAGGGCAAGGAGAGCTAATAGCTGATGACATCAACAAGGATGAGGTGTTTAATGCCTATATTGCTTCAGCCTACACTAAAAAAGTTAATTGTGACCCAGTGCTTTACAAAAGTAATATCAACAACAAAGGGGAAGGAACACAAGCCAAAATAGAGAAAGAACAGGTTAAAGAAGATTTAGATGTATTCAAGTTGGCAGGGCCTGATGAAAGTCACCCTAGGGTACTTAAGGAACTAGCCGAAACAATCTCGGAACCATTAGCAATTATCTTCGAGAACTGCTGGAGGACGGGTGAGGTCCCAGAGGACTGGAGAAGGGCATCATAGTACCTATCTTTGAAAAGGGGAACAACGAGGACCCAGGGAATTATAGATCACTTGAGCCTAACTTTGATACCTGGAAACATATTGGAACAAATTATTAATCAATTTGTAAGCACCTAGAGAATAATAGGGTTATAAGGAATAGCTAGCATGGATTTGTCAATGACAAAACAACATAATTTCCTTCTTTAACATGGTTACTGGCCCAGTGTGGGAAGAAGCAGATGTGACATATCTTGATTATAGAAAGCTTCTGACACTGTCCCATATGACATTCTCATAAGGAAATGATGGAAATATGATTGAGATTAAATTATTATAAGGTGGGTGCAAAACTAGTTGAAAGATTGTACTCAAAGTGTAGTTATCAATGGTTCACTGTCATTCATCGGTCCAATACTAATTAATATTTTAATTAATGACTTGAATAACAGAATGGAGGGTATGCTTATAAAATTTGAGGATGACACCAAAATGAGAGGGGTTGCAAGGATTTTGGAGGACAAGATTAGGATTCAAAACAATCTTAACAAATTGGAGAATTGGTCTAAAGTCAACAACATGAAAATGCCAATAAAGACAAGTGCAAAGTACTACATTAGGAAGGAAAAATCAAATGCACAGCTAGCTATACAATGGGTAGATGGTAATACTGCTGAAGCAGATCTGAAGGACAGAGTGGATCACAAATTGAATATGTGTCAACAATACGATGCAGTTATGAAAAAGGCTAATATCTTTCTGGGGTGTCTTTAAAGGAGTGTCATCTGTAAGACATGGGAGGTAATTTCCCACTTTACTCAGCACTTGTGAGGCCTCAGCTGAAGCATTGTGTCCAATTCTGGGTGCCAAATTTTAAGAAAGATGTGGACAAATTGGAGAGAGTCCAGAGGACGGCAACAAAAATGATAAAAGATTTAGAAAAGTTGGCCTTTGAGGAAAGGTTAAAAAACTGGGCATCTTTAGTTTTGAGAAAAGACAACTGAGGAGGGACCTAATAAAAGTGTTCATATATGTTAAGGGCTGTTATAAAGATCACTATGATCAACTGTTTTCCATGTCCACTGGAGGGAGGAGAAGTAGAACTGGGCTTAATCTACAGTCAAGGAGATTTAGGTTAAATATTAGGAAAAACTTACTAACTATTAGAGTAGTTAAGCTCCACAATAGACTTCCAAAGGAGGTTGTGGAATCCCCATCATTGGAGGTGTTTATAAACAGCTTAGACAAACACCTGTCAGGGATGGTTCTAGGTTTACTCAGTCCTGCCTCAGCACAGGAGACTGGATTTGGTGACTCCTCAAAGTCCCTTCCAGCTCAACATTTCTATAATTCTGTGATTTTGCACGGCTCTAAATAGGACATCACACAGCCTGTTTAGTGTCCAGTTAATGAAATTAACCCAAAGGGCATTAATTTAACCGACTTACATAAGAAACTATCAAATGAGCTGTCAGGTCTATTCCTTTGTCACACTATCTGCCATTGTCTGACATGGAATAGCTGGCACATGCACTGCCTATAGGTAATTCTGTCACAGAAGATAGTATTGGACTTGAAAAGTGGTCTTTATATGTTTCACACTTGCCTCTGCATTGGTACTTGTCTTGTTGATTGCTTAGTGTGCCTTTGAAGCCTGTGCTTTCCTTTTCTTTACAGAATTTATACACTCTTTAAGCACATAAATGTCATCCAGCATGATCTAATACACAGAAATACTTGTCAGTGCTTCAGTGCCTGGCTCTGAGAAAGGGCTTCCTGTAACAGAGATGACGTTTGTGGTGTTATTAGGCTTCCCATCTAAACTCATCATAGTCTGGCCCTATGCCTTCTAGAAAACAGTCTGATCAACTTCTGCGTGAGCATAATGCCATCAATTCACAATGGCATGAACAGAGATATTCAAGAGCCTATGTACAGTATGGGTATTGCATACAAGTGTTAAGGACATGATTCCCTGCCCAGATTATCTGCTGAAATATTAGTGAATGTACAATTTTTTATCCAACCTTATATTACCAATAAATATTTCTCATGCAACCAAATAGAACATCTTAAAAGGTGCAGTAACTCCTGTATCTATTTTCAGACTGACTAACCAAGATGAACATTTCCTTCCACTTCCGTTCATTTTTTTAAAAAATGCCATTTGTGGTTTTTAACTCAAAACACTTTACACTAAAATGCCTGTGGCTACACAGTATCAACTTGTTGTGTGATCCTGTCAGGTCCCACAAGATAAGCATGATAGGACTGGGATACACAGTCCTCAATGGAACACACAGTTGCTACAGGAAACCATAACAGTGGTTCAGTAGGTTTTCTTTCCTCTGACTCAAAACTGAACTGAACCAGTTAACCAAATAAGAAAACAGTTATTCTAATTTTATAAATAATTAAATGCAATATTCCGTACAGTATTTTACTAAAAATGATCTGACTACACTGATTTCATTTGCAAGACTATGTTTGCTATTTTAAAGGGAAAAAAACCCTTTGAAAATATAACTGTAAAGTGGTCTATGCTGAAGGGAGTTTTGTAAGAACTGCAACCAAACCATAACATGTTAAACTAAATTATTCAATGCAATTTGCTATGTATTCAGGACTTGGGTCAGATAAACAGAGTTGGAAATACCCAGGAAGTTCATTGGAATATGGCTGGAAACTCAATAGATATACAGTGCAGAGAAGGAAGTTTCATGTGAGTGTTTTCAAATCAATGGTTTTTCTTGAAAAACAATAAAGAACAGTAAACTTTTTCTAATAAAATATAACACCTATTGTGAAGGTCTCATCCTAATTACAAGAGGGTTCACAGTCGGTTTTCTTGCATAATAAACCTGGTGCAGTTTTAGTGTTGAGTCTATGAGGAAAATCACCTGGGGACACAGGCTCTTCACAGGACACTGCCTCAGTGAGGTCATGGTCACTGCTGAGCTACAGCCTAGGGGCAGTGTCCCTTCATAGGTTTATAACATCACTAAGGGCTTGTACACACTTGCACTTACTTCGGTATAACTTAAGTCGCTCAGGGTATGGAAAAGCCACCCTCACCCCCTCGAGCGACGTAAGTTACACCCACCTAAGCACTGACATAGCTACCACCACTCGGGGAGGTGGAGTAATTATGCTGATGGGAGAGCATTGAGCATTCTATCCCATTGGCATAGAACATTCTGCACTAGCATCACTACAGCGGCACAGCTACGTTGGTACAGCTACGCCGCTGTAGCGATTCTAGTGTAGACAAACCCTAAGCTTACACAGAAATTCTGTTGATTCCAAATTTCAAGATAGGAGCATTGAGAACGGTCTAAAGACAGAGGCTGTCTTCCTTTGAAAGATCCAGCTGAATCTCTGCTAGAGACAGGATGCTGGATTTGATGAGCAATGATCCTGTATGTCAAATCCTGATTTGTCCGGTCTTTCGATTACCATTAATGACCACAAACATCTTCAGTTACACCAATCTGAAAAGTCTCTTTCCACAAAACAATGGTTCTAAGACTGACATCATATACAGCGAATATCCAGTAGCCTAATCTGGACATCACTCCTGAAATTGCTGACTTCTAAAGAGTCATTTGGCAGACTGCACATCCTCAGGAACAGCAGCACTAGTGATAGGCCAAAGATGTCAAAGATTAGGATGTAACAAACTACCAGGGGAAGTGTTGGTTTCCTCTATTTCCCGATGTCTTCAAATCAAGACTGGATGCCTTTCTGGAAGATATGCTTTAGTCCAGGGGGGCCAATCTGAGCCTGAGAAGGAGCCAGAATTTACCAGTGTACATTGCCAAAGAGCTACAGTAATACGTCAGCAGTCCCTCATAAGCTCCTCCCCCACCCCCGCCGATCAGCACCTCCCCCTCCCTCCCCGCACCTCCCGATCAGCTGTTCCGTGGCATGTAGAAGGTTCGGGGGGGGGGTAGGGGGAGGAGCGAGGGCACGGCAGGCTCAGGTGAGGGGGTGGGAAGGGGTGGAATGGGGGCAGGGCCTGTGGCAGAGCCAGGGGTTGAGCAGTGAGCACCCCACGGCACATTGGAAAGTTGGCGCCTGTAGCTCCAGCCCCAGAGTCGGTGCCTATACAAGGAGCTGCATATTAACTTCTGAAGAGCCGCATGTGGCTCCGGAGCCACAGGTTGGCCACCCCTGCTTTCGTCAAACATAAGTTAGTTGGCTCAATACAAGAGTAACTGGGTGAAATTCCATGACCTGCAATATACAGGAGGTCAGACTACATGATCTTATGGTCCCTTTTGGCCTTAAAATATATGAATTGCTGAGAATAAATTGGGTCTTGCAACATTTGTGACATGAATCAAGTCCATGAGACATCATCCTGGGTTACAAAACCAAAACTCAGTCCACATTTGGACTGAAAATGTTGTTGCCTTTAAAGCAAATCTGGGCCAGTTTGTGATTTTGAATGGAAATCACATGAAACTAAATTTATGACCACAAAACACACAAACTTGATGGCTTCAGCTGAGCTTTGCATTGAAATCTGGAGTGTATATGAGCCTGAAATTCAAAGTGAAACTTAGGAAGAGCAAATCCAAACAAACCAAAAAAGGCAGCTGTATTCTACAAACTAAAACTGCTACTAACTTTCTCACAGCTCTACAAAATAAACATAGAAGAAGAGTTCTCAGAATGTGCACATCGAGTCCACTGTTAGAAAACAAGATTTATGAATGTTACATAACATTTAATAAAGCTGAGCACACATCCACTTTTTTTTCTCATCAGCACTGTATACATAAAAGGACGTCTTGTATTCAAACCATGCATTATTCTCAAGCACAAGGGAGAATGAGTAGAGTGTAAGTGATCAGAAGATTTTAGAGGTCACTGCAAAATGAACAAATACATCAGAACCAGTGGAATATGTGAACGAACCTGATCAGAATGTCACTCAGCAATGCATAAGAAAGTTAAGAACTCCACGAGACACAGCTTTGTCTTTAGACAGTATGTTTTAAGGATCTCTCGCTCAACTTTGCACAAAGACAGCTCCTCACCCCCAGCCCTGTCCTTGTGTTTATGTATCCCACTGCTCAGAGTTACATGTCCCCTTCTGAACCTGGTCCATGGAGGATGTTAGTCTGTTGCAGCCCCCCAGTTACAGAACTTTTCCAATCAAGCTGCACACATGCATTTATTTAGCTCTAGCAGTTAAATCCACATTGTTGGCCAAGTTGGCAGCCATCACATAAATTAAATTTAAATTGCTGTTGATCTGAGATGAGCTTCTTCTGACCATAAAAAATATGTACCCCAGTAGTCAGTGAGTTACATGCCATCCTCTGCATGCAATACAGTGAGTATGTGAGTCTGTTACATTCTCTCACTATAAGTCTTGACTCTTTAGCTCAAGCTATACAGACTCATGTTTTTATCTTCAAATGTCCCTGGTTCAAAGCCAGATGGCAGCCTTCACACCTGTGTTTGGCTCAAAAAGACAGCATGAAGCTCCTGTCTGCCTTAAGGGAAACGGAGCATACGGGAGCATAGGAGGCCAGAAAGTGAAAGGTTCCAATTAATTAGTGCAGGTGCTGTTCATGTGCCTTCTCCTGAGTGCACATTGTCACACTTCAGGACAACTGCACCTGTATTTCCCCTCCATGGTCCAGCAAGGGTATCTACTCTAGACTGCCAGCTCCTCAGACGTCACCTCTCTTAGGTGGAGACACATGTTTCTTTCCCTCCTGACCAGGGTTCTTGAAGACTGCACAGTTCCCTGCCTACAAAGCCCGCTCCTAAGCGACCAAAGGCACTAGCAAACAGGAGCGGCTAACAGGGGAGATTTGTGAGGGAGTTCTCCAGGGAGGAGGGTGAGAGGGGCTAGAAAAACGTAACATTCTTTAAACTTAAAGCCAAAACCACCCCTGATGAAAACAAAACAACAAAGGAACAAGCTTCAGGAGTTAAAAGATAATGCAGGCAGAAGTCCAGCAAAGGAATGGGAGCTATCCAGTTTATTGCACCCAGGGCAGCATGTATGATTACCTGCCCTATGGGCAAGTGGCGTATGTGTGCATTCAGTGCAAGGAGCTCCTGACCTAGGGTTGCCAGGTGTTCGGTTTTGTTCCAGAACGCCCAGTCAAAAAGGGACCCTGGCCGCTCTGGTCAGCACCGCTGACCGGGCCATTAAAAGTCCAGTCGGCATTGCTGTAGGGCTAAGGCAGGCTCCCTACCTGTCCTGGCTCCATGCAGCTCCCGGAAGCAGCGGCATTTCCCCCTTCCGGCTCCTACGCGTAGGGCCAGCCAGGGGGCTCCCCGCGATGCCTCCACCCCAAACGCCAGCTCCGCAGATCCCATTGACAGCACCTGTGGATGGGGCAATGCGCAGAGCCACCTGGCCACAACTCTGTGTAGGAGCCAGAGAGAGGACATGCTGCTGCTTCCAGGGGCTGCCTGAGGTAAGCACCATCCAGAACGTGAACCCCGACCCCCTCCCACGCTCCAACCCCCTTCCCCAGCCCTGATCCCCTCCCGCCCTCTAAACCCTTCGTTCCAAGCCCGGAGCACCCTCCTGAACCCCAAACCCCTCATCCACATCCCCACCCAAGAGTCTGCACCCCCAGATGGAGCCCTCACAGCTTCCCACACCCCAACCCTCAGCCCCAGCCCAAAACCCCCTCCTGCACCCCAAATTCCTCATCCCCAGCCTCCCTCACATCAGAGCCCTCACCCCCCACACACACTTCAACCCCAGCCCAGATCCCCTTCCCGCACCCTGAACCCCTCATTTATGGCCCCACCCCAGACCCACCCCCCCAGCCCAGAGCCCGTACCCACTCCTGCACCCCAACCATCTGCCTCAGCCCAGAGCCCCCTCCCATACTCCAAACCCCTCAGCTCCACCCCATAGCCCAGAGCCCCCTTCTGCACCCCAAACCCCTCATCCCCGGCCCCACCCCAGAGTCCACACCTCCAGCTGGAGCCCTCACCCCCTTCCACACCACAACCCCCTGCCCCAGCCCAGAGCCCCTTCCCGCACCCTGAACTCCTCATTTCTGGCCCCACCCATTAAACAGATATCAGATCACCAAACTGCAGTTTTTACTCACAACTTCTAAAACAGATCAGCATGATTTTCCATCAGAAATCTTTGTCCCATGGCTCACAGGCAGTAACTAACACAGCAAAACATGCAGCCCCACCAGACCCTTTATATTTGAAGTACTCTCTATTCAAACTAGCAATGATCTGTTCCAAAATTATATCGGTCACTTCAGAGACTTCTTTTTGCTTATACTTGCTTTTTTATACGCATTGGGATTGCCCTCTATCCCCTTAGGCACCTGCCAACAAAACATGTAATTTTACAGAGAAGAGAAATCTGAAAAATATTAACTGACTCTCATCCCAATGGGAACTCATATTCCTCTTCTATAAAGAAACACGATCTACTTTGTTTAAACAGAGGCTATATGCAACAATGGATATGGGGAGAAGGGAGGAGAGTGGGAAGGGAACAGAATTAAAATGAAGTCTGAGCAACCAAGGATTATGCTGTACTGACATTCCCACACTAACTCAAATTGCCCACTTTTCCATTCAGATCAGAATGCAGGAGCAAGCAGGTTTTATCAGAGTTGCAAGTGGTGCAAGCTGAACAATTAGCTTATTCCTGTACTGGCTTTGCCCAATTTAACAACCACCTACTGCTCCTTTTGCTATCTTTGCACCTGGCAGCCCAATACAAACTGCTTGAACATGAATGCTGACGTAGGCTTTTTAAATTGGAGCACAGGGTTCACTCCAAGGAACTATCTTGAACATACAATAAATAAATCTTTTTACAGAGGAGGGGTTCAGATACAATGTAAGGCTCAAAACCCTAATATGATCATTTTTACTAGCTGACAATGTATCGCGAGCTGTATGAGAAACGAATTAACTCAGTTCCTCCATATCATGTACAAGACAAACATAGAAAGACAAGACAAACCGGAAGAACCAGAAGGAGGAGTTTCTTTAACAATTTTGCTTTCCTTAATCTAATATTTTTCACTGTTTTATGTTGTGGCCCTCATAGGAAAAGTGGGTATTTAGAAGCTTTTGAATGAGAAGATGGGGGCCTGGAACACACGTATTGGGAGGATGTTCCATGCATAGGGGCACCATAGAGGAAGACAGAAAAACAAAAATACGAAGACAGTGAAAGGTCATAGAAGCTGGCATAGTGATGGTCCTGGGGGGACACGGAAGATGAGTTCTGGATGTAGGCTAATGTGGGAATGAACAGGGCTTTGAAACTGAGGTCTAGAACTTGATATGATTGGCAAGAGGAAGTGTCAGGGTTCCCTCCCCACTCTGAACTCTGGGGTGCCAACTAGGTTAATTGAACTGATTAACCCCTTACAGGTAAGGCAATTCGGTGCAGCTGCCCTGTGCATATGTATGACAGGAAGCCAGTGGAGTGATTCAAAGAGGGGAGCAATATGGTCTGATTAAGAAGCAAAAAAAAAGAACACTTTGGCTGTAGATTTCGAATTGATTGGATGGATACAAAGTTGGTAACTGGGAAGCATTAGAGGAAAAGGTTACGGCAGTCCAGGCAGGAGACAAGGGCACTCAGGAGTGCTTTTGACAACAGGACAGAAAAGAAGGGTCAGATTTTCTAAATATTTTTGAGAAACACACTGGATTTTTAGTGTGTTAGTTTAGTGCACACTGGCTATTTGGGGAGACGTGGAGGGGAGAATTAAAGATGACATTGAGACTGCAAGCATAAGAGACAAGGAGGTTGGTACTGTCAGTAGCAGTGGAGAAAGAAGGAAAAGTGAAAGGCTTAGAAGGAAAAATATGAACTCAGTGTGGCCAAGTTGAATATCAGAGGGCAATAGGCTATCCGGGGTGATATGCTGGGGAGACAGTTGGATACCCTGGGAAAGCCCTAAGGAGAATCACTGTGTTGGGGCAATCCCCACTCTTTCACAAATCTTGCAGTAAAAGTCCTCTCCCTACGGGACTGCTGTCAGGCTGGAAGGACAAGAATCTTGCCTGAACACAAAGAAGTCCTCCGAAAATCTCAGAATGAATATTTCTAACGATGTGTGAAAGCAGAAGACAACTAAAAATTTGAATGCTGCCAAGTAACTGAACAAATCCAAAAACAACAGAAAGAAATCTCTACCTGTGAAAAGTGGGATAAGGATGGAAAAATCTATCATTGCTAGATAGAGAAATTAGTGGGGACCCACTCTGGTGGAACTGGAGCCAGAGCTGGGGCATAGTGTAACAGACAGCACAGTAGGAAACAGTGGCAAAGTCATGGGAAGCAAGAAGGGTGGAGTTGAGTGTCTTGACTACAGAATCCATGGAGCTGCGGGAGCCATTGGTGGGAAGTAGTGGGTGCAGAGCTGCAGAGTAGAGAAGAATGTAGATAAAATGGAGGTTGCAGACTGGGTACAAGGACTGGGGAGGGGGGAGAGACTGAGCACGGGAGAGTCCCCTTCTATAGAAAACAGACATTCACTCTATGTGTCTTTGTGTTTTGCACTGCTGCCTATCACCATAAAATCGACAACAGCAGCTACGTGCTTAAAGGATGATGGGTATTTCATCTTCCAGATATAAGAATTGCTAAAAAGAAATGGCATGTATTCTGGCCTTCCAGACAGTTATGCTGCCAATAACATGAGCAAAAATTACTTTCACATTTTCAATTAACTAGTGGGGCAAATTTGAAAAATAATAAGAGAGGCAGATGAACAAATAAAAATATCTGAGCAGCAAGATTAGAATCTGTCCAAGGCCACATCTCGGGTCTTAACATTTTGCACTAAGTTTACTGATCCTTTACCTTAGGTAATTCAAAATGTTTTTTCCCTACTTTATATATTTGAACTGAAGTAACCTGAAAAATAGTGACTAGTATTTATAGCTTGATTTACTAAAATATGCTGGTTATGTAACTTCAACAACACATGTGAATAAATAATTAGGGGAGTAAACTGTGGGAGAGGGAAAAATCTAGAGTCAAACCCTAATTATTTTAGTGACTAAATGTGGAGCTTGTATTTAACAAGAACAAAAAAGTTCTCAAAATTCATTTCTCCTCTAACAAGTATCATAATTACCAATTTTCAGATGACAGTTGTTAAAGTTTACTTTTAAACAACAAAAACTCCAAATATAAGCAATGACTTTCTGGGATAATACTCATAACTGAGTAGTAATCGACATACACGAGTCTGTGCGGAAAATTTTATTCTTCTTTTTATTAAAAATAAAATGGAGACTGTCAGAAGGTGAATGGCCGCTTAGTCCTTCAGTGTATGTATCATGAATTCGCTCTGAACCTGCACTCTGATGTTTGGTCATATTTGCCTGTGCATTTGTCTATCTGTCTAAAGTGTTTATATGGCCCCCATCACTGTAGTGAGCACCTCACAGTCTTTACAGGATTTATCCTCTCAACACCCCTGTGAGGTAGGGAAGTGCTATTACACCCATTTTACAGGTGGGGAAGAGAGACACAGCAAGACTATGGGTACATTTACATAGCGAGCAACAGCGAGGCTCAAAGCCTGGGTTGATAGACTCGGGCTTATGGGGCTCATGCAACTGTGCTAAAAACAGCGGTGTAGGCATTTGGGTTCAAGCTGGCGCCTGGGCTCCGAAGGCTAGGGAGGGGAGCGAGCTTCAGAACCTGCACTCCAGCTCTAGCCTGAACATTTACACTGCTGGTTTTAGCATCGTAGCATGAGCCTGAGTCTGCTGATCCCAGCTGTGAGACTCCCTCTCGCAGCTGTGTAGACATTCACTAAGTGACTTGCTCAAGGTCATATAGGGAACCTGTGGCAGAAAGGGGAATTCAACCTCCCAAGTGCCAGGCGAGCGCCCTACCCAGTGGATCATTCTTCCTCTCCTCTTTTCTGATACTGAGCTGTGTAGATGTAACCAGTTTCTGTGGTGTGCATTTTGTTGTTGCTTTCGTGTGAATAAAGCATTGGAGACAAGATCCTCCTAGTCCAAGATCTCTCATTTTGCAGTACTGACGCATTACATACACACCAAGTCCACAAGGTGGGATCATTAATGAACTGACAAAATAGCCTAGAAGTTCTCTTCAAACACTCCATTCATTTTGGGATGAAGGGCGAGTGAAGAAGCGTCCAAATATTTAACAGTTTTATGAAAAGAAGGGTTCTCCCTCCCCCAGGAGATCAGTGCACTTCAAAGGGAATGTATTTGATATGTATTATGTTGGGTTGGGTTGCTAGGCACTCAACTGTGTTGAATAATTATTATTATTATTTATTTATGTAACTCACTCCTCCCCACCAAGAGGATTGGGGTATTGAATAAACAATGAAAATACAGTACAATTAAAGCAGCATTAAAGCAGGAAAATGAAATATTGAAGAGTTAATTGAACAGAGTCATCATCTCTAAGAGCACGGGGTGTCTTAAATGGGGCATACAGTTATCAAGAGAAAAATACAACCTCTGAAAAAAATGAGCATTATGAGCATTTTTATATAAAAGGGGGGAGGAGATATGGGTAGCATATGTGTGGATGATGCGAGTCCTACACCCTAGAAATAGCCAAAGCAAAAGCTCGATCACCCACTCTTACATGCAGTGGATGAATTCCTAAAAGGGCCGTGACCTTCTTTTCCTCCATACTTCTTGAACACTCAATCACACATATTTATGATTTAAAACAAACTCACATTCAGGCAAATTTTGACAGGATTGTTTGTGACATATTCAAGGAAAATGCATTACTCTCGAAATACAAGTGGCAAAAGAAATGAACCAGGAAGACTTCTGCTTATCACACTGGAGGATTTCACTTAAGGTATGAAATTCAGTAGATAGAGAAACCTTGCATACATATAGATAAAAAAATGTGATTTGAATGTGATTAGGTAACCTCAGGATAGCAGAGATTCTGCAGTGCTCTAGAGAAATATATAGTAGTCAGCTAGTGTTTAGTAAGTTTCATAAAGTTGGAAATTTTGCAAACCAATCAGCTGTTTTTTGTGTAGCAAAATTAGCTTCAGTTTAAGGACTTATTTAACTTTTGAAATTTACAATCTTTCTCTTGATCCCCGAAAGTTCAAATATTTCAAAACATGTTTTTCTTTTCTAGAGCATGTATTAGAAACAGGGCTATGTAGGATATTATTCTCCCAATGTTTGAGATTTCAAAAATTTTTCCCACCCTGACAGAATGAAAAGTCAAAATCCTGAAAATGTTCACGAACTGACAAGCCAAAAAATAATTGGTTTTGGTCAATTGAAAAGTTTTATTTTTACAATTTCAAAACTTTTTGTTTCAATTTTGACTTTTTTCTTCTTCTTCAACCTTTAGATTCATAGATTCTAGGACTGGAAGGGACCTCGAGAGGTCATCGAGTCCAGTCCCCTGCCCGCATGGCAGGACCAAATACTTTCTAGACCATCCCTGATAGACATTTATCTAACCTACTCTTAAATATCTCCAGAGATGGAGATTCCACAACCTCCCTAGGCAATTTATTCCAGTGTTTAACCACCCTGACAGTTAGGAACTTTTTCCTAATGTCCAACCTAGACCTCCCTTGCTGCAGTTTAAGCCCATTGCTTCTTGTTCTATCCTTAGAGGCTAAGGTGAACAAGTTTTCTCCCTCCTCCTTATGACACCCTTTTAGATACCTGAAAACTGCTATCATGTCCACTCTCAGTCTTCTCTTTTCCAAACTAAACAAACCCAATTCTTTCAGCCTTCCTTCATAGGTCATGGTCTCAAGACCTTTAATCATTCTTGTTGCTCTTCTCTGGACCCTTTCCAATTTCTCCACATCTTTCTTGAAATGCGGTGCCCAGAACTGGACACAATACTCCAGCTGAGGCCTAACCAGAGCAGAGTAGAGCGGAAGAATGACTTCTCATGTCTTGCTCACAACACACCTGTTAATACATCCCAGAATCATGTTTGCTTTTTTTGCAACGGCATCACACTGTTGACTCATAGTTAAATTTTGAAACAAAAAAAGTCATTTTGAACCAAAAAAACCCACAAAGTTTTTGCTTTGAAAATGTCAAAATGGAATGTTTCAACAATTTCAAAATATTTTTTCCTCCTATATTTTTTCAAGTCTGGAAATTCATCAAAACCAATTATTTCCTATGAATAGTTTTGATGTGAAGAATCAGCATTTTGGGCAAAAAACTGTTGAAAATTTTTTGACTGTCTCTAATAAGGAATACAATGAAAGATTAATTGAAAAGTTAGGCACACCAAAATGCATGCTCTGTATGGGCTGATCCAAATTCCATTGAAATAAATTGAAAGCATTGACTTCGATAAGAGATGGATCAGGCTCTTTCTGGATCCAGGATATATACAATATATTGTACTGTATTGTTTTACATTAGAATTTGTCTTTATCCCTCCTCTACTTTTCTTCACCCATCTGTGTGTTCTCATTCTTCACTTTCTCTGCTCTCTACTCCACTCTTCAGAGTCTCTTCTAAGTAGAGTGGAAACCCAATTACATTTGAATTCAAATAAAAGTTTTGAAGTTCTCAATGTTTTGAGTGGGTTTAAAATTAGGTAGAATGAGTTTACCCAGCCTTAGCCCTTAAATCTTAATTATCCCTTAATTTTATTGCTGGTCACCTTGACTGTTTGTTTAATTCGATAAATTTCTCTGAACCTTTACCATTTGTATCAAAAACTGTACAATTCCGTTAAGATAGGAAAATATGTTGTGGAGATGGTCTACGAAGAGACATTCAGCAAGCTAGATTTATTTCTTAGATGCAAGCCCTTGATAATCTCCACAAAGTATTGTGGAATCAAAGGAGAAAGTGGAACCTGAGCAACTATGTCATTTGATGTGAAAAGGCTTTTGATAGAGTTGAGTTAGCCTATTTATTAACACTGTAGGGAAGTCTGGAACACTGTAGTTCTTATTGTCCAAAAAGTAGTAATTATAACTGATAACCATCCAAAGCATACAGTACAAACAAGGGCTTAATATCCTACCCAAGACAAAGTTCTCTATTATCTTCCTTATTATTTGCATTACCACTGAAACCTCTAGCAGTAGCTGTAAGGGGCAGAAAGCAGTGTTAGAGTACGAGACAAAACAGATCCTGGCTACCTTAAAATGCCACCTCTCCCCTCTATCTATCAGGATTGCATCCATTGTAGTGGTACCTAAGTGCCAACAAGATTACATGAAGTCAACAAGCAGGCTGAACATCTAATCTGTACTTTCCCCTAAAGCTTTGTGACATCTGAGCTCAGCAAAGGCCTTTCTATTACCAGCAGCAAGATTTAAACTCTATGAGAAAAGGCATTTTTGGTGGAGGGTCCTCAGCTCAAAACCTGTACCTCTTTGTTGGTCTCCCAGAGTCCGTGTTCGTTGATCTTCAGGGCATGCTGAAAGGTCCATCTGTTTATTGGACCTTTGCCTGCATAAGGAGTTAGTTAGAAGATATTTTGTATTTTTAAAAGCCTTGTTAAGAGCTTAGTTAAGGAGGCATTTTGAATTTTCTACCTGTGGTAATGGTGGATAGTAACTATTTGTGCCTAGAGAGCTTGCTGCCAATTGTTGACTGTATGTTGTAAATTATTTTCATTATAATTTTAAAGATGTCAATATGCCCAGAGGCTCAGGAAGCAGATTCCTGTTTTATACACATGAATATAACTAAGTAAATAATTTATTTCTGTATGCAGATTTTTTCATACTAATTTTTTTATGGTCCCAAAGCAATAACATGGGTGGAGAGGGAGAGAAGTTTAACTGGCTCAGCAGACCATGCAGCTTATTTACTCTTCTCTGTAACAGAACTTCAAAGTAATACTCAAGTCATTCAGTATACTCAGCAATCCTGCAATAGAGAGTTTAGAACAGTGAGTTCCTTTCTTAGACTGAGTGTTTGAAATAATTCCTCATGTACCCGAACACAGGTTATTATATTCAGGGAGGGCTGGAGTCAGAAGAATATTGCCACCACAGCAGATTTAGTTAATATATGTGTAGCATTTATAAACTAATTAAAATAAAACAAAAAACACACTACAATTTTCAGAATTTGTTTTGAGCATTTTGGCCCTCATCCCAGGCACGGGCTCCATGTTGGTGAAAAAACCTGCTCATGCAGTTCGGATTGCAGAATCAGGGTCTAAAAGTGATTTTTACAACATTTCAAATAATTGGCTTTATAGAAAGTTGCCATAATTAAAAGGAAGATCCAAACTCAAAACACCGGGAGTATTTTTGAGCTAAAATTAGACACATTATGCCTTTCCTGGTTTGTACTTCTCAACCTAATCTCAATTTCCCCAGCTCCTTATTCTTACAGAATGCCTATCATCTCTTGAAATGAAAAAATAATTGCATGTTACCAGATATCTGAGATAACAAAAAGGCCACCTTTATTTTAAAAGATAAGAAAAATAATTAAAGAGCTATGGTACTCAATCAATTGTTATTTATTTGTATTGCAGTAATGCCTGGGGTGCCAATCACAGATTAAAAATGTTGTGCATAGGCCTGTACTCTAAGCTATCCAAGGTAACAAAAGTTCAGCTCAGATTGTTGCATAAAAATTTTGTAGAACAAGATATAAAAAGGAGACAGACAGACTGAATTAGTCCAAACAAAAAGATCTTCTGATACAAACCAAAGACTGCGTTGAGTTCATGACTGGTAAACAAGAGGAATGCAATCAGAAATTAATGGACCAATAGAGGCTTATCAAAAAACAGTCCTAATAGAATCACAGAATTATAAAAATATAGGGCTGGAAGGGAATTTGAGAGGTCATCTAGTCCAGCAGGAGGCAGGAGCAAGTAAACCTAGACCATCTCTGACAGGTGTTTGTCTAACCTGTTCTTAAAAACCTCCAATGATGGGGATTCCACAACCTTGCTTGGTGACCTGTTCCAGTGTTTAAGTATCCTTCTAGTTAGAAAGTTTTTCTTAATATCTAACCTATATATTTCTGGCTGCAAATTAAGCCCAATACTTCTTGTCTTCTCTCCTGTGGACAAGGAGAACAATTGATCACAGTCCTCTTACACGAGCCCTTAACATATTTGAAGACTGTTCCTAGGTCCCCTCTCAGTCTTCTCAAGATTAAACATACAGTTTTGTTAATCTTTCCTCATAGGTCAGGTTTTCCAAACCTTTTATTATTTTGTTACTGTCCTCTAGACTCTCTCTAATTTGTCCACATCCTTCTTCAAGTGTGGCACCCAGCACAGGACACAGTAGCACAGCTGAGATCTCACCAGTGCTGAGTAAAGCAGGACAATTACCGCACGTGTCTTACATTCAACACCCATGTTAATACACCCCACAGTGATATTAGCATTTTTTGTAACTGCATCACATTGATGACCCATATTCAATTTGCGATCCACAATAACCTTCAGAACCTATTCAGCCTAGTCAGTTATTCCCCATTTTGTAGCTATGCATTTGATTTTTCCTTCCTAAGTGTTGCACTTTGCACTTATTTGTATCGAATTTCATCTTGCTGATTTCAGAGCAATTCCCCAATTTCTCAAGGTCATTTTGAATTCTAATCCAGTTCTCCAAAATGGTACAAACTCATCCCAGCATTGTCTCATCTGCAAATTTTGTAAGCATAATCTCCAATCTATTATCCAAGTCATTGATTAAAATGTTGAACAGTACTGAACCCAGGACAGACCCCTGCAGGACCATGCTAGATATATATCTTCAGTTTGACAGCAAACCACTGATAACTATCTTTCTGAGTATGCTTTTTCCACCGGTTTTGCACCCATCTTATAATAATTTCATCTCAACCATATTTCCCTAGTTTGCTTATGTGAATGTCATGTGGGACAGTGTCAACAAGTCTTACCAAAAACAAAATATATCATGTCTCCTGCTTCCCCTCAATCCAGTGGTGGATTAGCACTGGGTCAATGGGGCCCATGCCCGGGGCCCTGGCCAATTGGGGGTCCCCAGAAAAATGGGCACCCCCGCTCCCTAACCTGCTCTGCCCACCTGGCGCTCCTGCCAGGGAGTGTGGTTAGGGTTCGGGGGCTTGCCCCACTCCACTAGCCCGGCACTCCTGCTGGGGAGCATGGGAAGCCCCCCGTCCCAACCCTGCTCCAAGGGAGTGGAGCAAGCCCCCACACCCTGACCCCCCTCCCCCCCCACCCCCGGTAGGAGCACCAGGCTCCTCGGCAGGAGCGCCAGGAGGCGGGGTGGGGGGGGAACTGCAGGCGGAAGGGGTGGGGAGGGGCCCCACTTCCTTTGGCCCAGGGCCCCACAAAATGCTAATCTGCCTCTGCCTCAATCCATTAGGCCAATAATCATCAAAGAAGGAAATTAGGTTATTTTGACATGATTTCTTGACAAATCCATGTTGTCTATTACTTATTACCCTATTATCCTATAAGTGATTACAGACCGATCATTTCATAATTTGTTCCAGCTGACTGGTTTAGAATTCTCTGGGTCCTCTTTCTTCCCCTTTTTAAAGATAGGTACTCTATTTGCCCTTCTCCAGTCCTCTGGAACCTCACCCATCCTCCAGGAGCTCTCAAAGACAATGGCTAATGGTTCCAAGATTACTTAAGAAACTAGCTGAAGCACCCTAGTGTGAATTGCATTAGGCCCTGCCACCATGAACAAATCTAATTTACTTAAATATTCCTTAACCTGTCATTTTCCTATTTTGGCTTGCATTCCTTCCCCTTGTTAATATTGTTTTAAGTATCTGGTCATCATTAACCTTTTCAGTGATGACTCAAACAAACTAGCCATTAAACACTTCAGACTTCATCGTTGTATATAAGACATGGGAGGTAATTGTCCTGCTCTATTCAGCACTAGTGAGGCCTCAACTGTGCTACTGTGTCCTGCTCTGAGTGCCACACTTGAAGAAGAATGTGGACAAATTAGAGAGTCTAATTCTGGATGTCATCTATTATTAGCTCTCCCTCCCTGCTATGTAGAGGACCTAGTTTCCTTCTTTCCTTTCCTTCCGTCTTTCTCTAAAGTATGTATAGAGCCTTATCTTATTGCCTTTTATGTTGCTTACTAGGTGTAATTCTTTTTTGTCTTAGCCTTTCTGATTTTTTCCCTACATGCTTGTGTTAATGTTTTGTACTCATGCTTAGCAATTTGTCTATGTTTCCATTTTTTTGTAGGATTCCTTTTTGATTTTCTGGTAATTAAAGAATTCCTGATGGAGCCATATGGGCATCTTACTACTGTATTCTTCCCATCTTTCCTTCCCAATGGGATAGTTTGCTATAGCATCTTTAAAATTGTCTCTGGGGACTGCCAGCTCTCTTGAAATCCTTTTTCCCTTAGATTTTCTTCTAATGGGAGCACAATATAATGAGTGGAATGGCTATTCTGCCCATTACCCCCTTTTGGGGGTCCTTAAATAAAGAGACTTGGGGGAGTATCAAAATGCCAGATGGAGACGGTTGGACTGGAAGAAAAGAGCTTTACAAATAGGGCTGCCACCCCACCATCTCCTAGGACCACCACTGGGCTTTCATCATCCTAGTCTTGAGAGGTGTTCTGACCAGACCAGGCCAGAGAGAGGGAACCAATGACATTGTCATTGCTATCTCCTCTGCTGTTGGCTAAATCCTGAATATCACCTGGAATGTGAGCTGTGGGTTCTTGTTCTTACCCCCTCCTCATGTATAGTCTTCCCTCCACACCCTATTTCTTCTCTTTTCTCTCTGTCTCTCTCTCTTTTGCCTCCAGTTTAATAGGCCTCTTGCTTAGCCAGTCAAGACAACTGCATCTTTTGCAACACTGCTGTGTCCCCGTGACCAGAGAGCGAGCTAAAAACAATACCCTAAACAGTCCGATGCTGGTAAATGTTTGAGAGGTGTCTGAGTGGCTAAGAAGAGTATGTGCTGTGCTAATATCTCTACAGCAGCCAGATGGCAAATCAGAGTCAGCACCAGACACAAAAGCTTTATTTTCTATCTTTATTATTCTTTTCTCTCCCCTTTTTTGTGTGTTTGTCCTGTTTAGTTTTAAAGGAAACAAGATCAGAATTTAACAGCAGCAACAGCTACAGCTACAGCCCATCTCAATGAACTTTTTCTCTCTTCCCCCAAATAGAACAGTTATTACCATCTGTAATACCAGGGGATTTTCCCTGTAAAAGCTCTCCATATCTACAGGGAAAGGGGGTAAGGGATATTGTTAAAGTAAAAGTCTTATTTAATAATTCACATTTTAAATGATTTAACTGTTTTTCCTTCTTTTTCTGTATCTTTAATACAAGGTTATAAAAAATGTAATGGTCATTGTTGCCATGGGATTTAGTAGGCTGAGGTCTCTGTATTCAAAACCCTGAACATTGTTTAACTGCTTAGTGACGTACCGTGATAGGGTCACATTAATACCTTTGACTCTCTGGGCCTATTTATTCCATCAAAATTAACACAACAGGACCCCATTGTGCCAGGCACTGCCCAAATATGACAAAAAGACCATTACTGCCCCCAAAGAGCTTACAATCTAAGTATAAAACAAGAGACAACAGGTGAACACAGACAGACACAAGGAATACAGGGAGCACAAGGTAACAATAGGAGTTTTGTTACCTTATGTAAGAGGGAAAAAGGAGACTAGTCAGGATTAGTGAAAAGCATCTAACTTTTTTTTTTTTTTTTTGGCAGCTAGAGAACTGGTGATTTCACTTAGAATTAATGATTTTGCAGATGTCTTTGGATTGCATGTATAGAAGATAACATGGCAGGAGAAAGAGGAAACAGAAACCAACACATTATCACTGTGCAACATACCACGTCTGACTTATTTCTATTTTTACACTATTTAGTTCCTTCATTTTTTATCCATGACAGATTTTAAATTATTTTTCATGAGATTGTGTTAGCCTTTTTTACTGGACCTTCATTTTATAAAGCCAAAATTTGCTACTTTTTTCTTCCCACTATCTTTCCCTTTTTCCAATATCATGCTATATTTACCAAAGTATATTCAACAAAATACAATAGAGATTACACAGCATCAACATCCCTCGCTCATCTAACAGATTAACACTGCACTGATGGCAATAATCTTTGAAAACTCGTGGCGATTAGGGGGAGGTCCCGGATGATTGGAAAAAGGGCCCATCTTTAAAAAAGGGAAGAAGGAGAAGCCAGGGAACTATAGACTGGTCAGCCTCACCTCAGTCCCTGGAAAAATCATGGAGCAGGTCCTCAAGGAAACCATTTTGAAGCACTTGGAGGAGAGGAAGGTGATCAGGAACAGTCAACATGGATTCACCAAGGGCAAGCCATGCCTGACCAACCTGATTGCCTTCTATGATGAGATAACTGGCTCTGTGGATATGGGGAAAGCAGTGGATGTGATATACCTTGACATTAGCAAAACTTTTGATACGGTCTCCCACAGTATTCTTGCCAGCAAGTTAAAAAAGTATGGATTGGATGAATGGACTATAAGGTGGATAGAAAGTTAGCTAGATTGTCGGGCTCAACGGGTAGCAATCAATGGCTCAATGTCTAGTTGGCAGCTGGTATCAAGCGGAGTGCCCCAGGGGTCGGTCCTGGAGCCGATTTTGTTCAACATCTTTATTAATGATCTGGATGATGGGATAGATTGCACCCTCAGCAAGTTCGCAGATGACACTAAGCTGGAGGGAGAGGTAGATACACTGGAGGGTAGGGATAGGGTCCAGAGTGACCTAGACAAATTGGAGGATTGGGCCAAAAGAAATCTGATGCGGTTCAACAAGGACAAGTGCAGAGTCCTCCACTTAGGATGGAAGAATCCCATGCATCACTACAGGCTGGGGACCGACAGACTAAGCAGCAGTTCTGCAGAAAAGGACCTGGGGATTACAGTGGATGAGAAGCTGGATATGAGTCAGCAGTGTTCCCTTGTTGCCAAGAAGGCTAATGGCATATTGGGCTGCATTAGTAGGAGCACTGCCAGCAGATCGAGGGAAGTGATTATTCCCCTCTATTCGGCACTGGTGAGGCCACATCTAGAGTACTGCGTCCAGTTTTGGGCCCTCCACTACAGAAAGGATGTGGAAAAATTGGAGAGAGTTCAGCGGAAGGCAACGAAAATGATCAGGGGGCTGGGGCACATGACTTATGAGGAGAGGCTGAGGGAACTGGACTTGTTTAGTCTGCAGAAGAGAAGAGTGAGGGGGCATTTGATAGCAGCCTTCAACTACCTGAAGGGGGGTTCAAAAGAGGATGGAGCTTGGCTGTTCTCAGTGGTGGCAGATGACAGAACAAGGTGCAATGGTCACAAGTTGCAGTGGAGGAGGTGTAGGTTGGATATTAGGAAAAACTATTTCACTAGGAGGGTGGTGAAGAACTGGAATGGGTTACCTAGGGAGGTGGTGGAATCTCCATCCTTAGAGGTTTTTAAGGCCCGGCTTGACAAAGCCCTGGCTGGGATGATTTAGTTGGTGTTGGTCCTGCTTTGAGCAGGGTGTTGGACTAGATGACCTCCTGAGGTCTCTTCCAACCCTAATCTTCTATGATTCTATGCACCCCCACAGAAATTATGGAAAAAACCACAGTGAGATCTATAATTTCTTCTGAGTTTGAACAGTCTTTGTTCAACATTGTTTTAATCATGGACCTGAAACACTGTAAAACTACTAGCTAAATAAGGATGGTATATTTCATTCAGATATAACTTCATGTCTAACTGTAGTTAGTCAGCTTAGTTAGTCTAATGGGGAAATTATTCACCTATTGGCCCCTCTGGCTTTACTGTATTTTAAACCCTGGCCAACTGTCATTTTAAACATTTTTCCCAGCTGACTAAAAGGGAAAAATCTCGTAAATGTGCATCCACCTCTTCTGGAGTCAAAAACAGAATATGACTTCAAACAACAGCTTAGTTTTTTCTGGTGCCAATGGCAGTTGTCCAGTTGCCATACAGCCTATGATATTCCTACTGTGAGAACCCACTGGGTCCATAACAAGAGGAGGAGGAGAAGCCCAGAACTGATAGGTGTTTCAACGTACTCTTATTGCCTTTCAGTAGCCAGCAAAAGTAGACATTTAAATTATCGACTAGTTCTCCAACTCCTGTCATTGATTGACAAATTAGACCAGTATTTCAAACTAACACACATTTGAGGTGGGGTAATTTTGCTATCCATATTCATATCCACAAAATAGAACACTCTGGCTTACAGTTGGTTTCAGAAATTTGATACTGCATCCTCTATTTTAAAAATTAAACTTGTTTACACTTTCAGAAGATTCTGGATAGTTCATTTTCTTGCCAGTTCTTCTCCATAAGTAACAAGCTACTTTGTGAGTCCATAGAATGGACTGTTCTCTGGAGTCCCAGAACTTATTCCCTACCCAACTACTCACAAGTACTGTATGTGAAGATACTTATAGTACTGCACCTGATCTTATTTCGAGTGGGTTGCTATTGACCTTGGGATTTAATGAGAAGCATTAGTTTAAATCTGGAGCATCCCACACCTCAGAAAGGTATCACGGGGAAAATTTAAAAATATAATACAACTTTCCATTTTTAAAAACAGTGTTCTCATAACTCTTTATGAAGTTCTAGACAGAAGACTTTACGCTACTTATCAAAGTCATTTTGCTTGCACAGTGATGTCAAATTTCAGCTCTAGACACTGGTATTAGCAACGGCTAACCCACCATCCTTTGTAGCATCTGGATTTTAAGGACATAGACCAATACTGACAATGGCCAGCCTGATCTTTGCTGTAAGAAAGTTCCCCAGTGGAGAAGACATTAGTATTGATTTTTCTCATCATATATTGTAATATGTTGCATCTCTAATTTCTACTGGAGTCAACCACAACAATTGCTCTGTACAGTACACTGTTCTTACAACAAATAGATTGTTACAACATACTTCTAATACATTCATATGTGGGGGGTGCTGAGGAAGGAGGACTGAGAAAGGAAAAGATTGTGTCTCAGCTATTCATTATACACAACAGCAGGGCCGGCTAACTTTTTTGCTGCCCCAAGCAGCAAAAAAAAGCGCCGCCCCGCCGAGCCCCCCCCGCCGAGCGCCGCCGGAACCCCCCCGAGCGCCGAGCGCCGCCGGAACCCCCCCGAGCGCCGCGCCGCCGGAGCCCGCCACCCCCCCCCCCCCCGCCAAGCGCCACGCCGCGCTGCCCCCACCACCCCAAGATTGGCCGCCCCTTACCAGGTGCCGCCCCAAGCATGTGCTTGGTTGCCTGGTGCCTGGAGCCGGCCCTGCACAACAGTGTACAGGCTTTTCAAAGCAGGCTCCATCTTTCAGTTTAGTTCAAATCTGTATTTAGTTATATGAATAAAAAGCTTGGTGATAGCATCCTAGTGCCTGATTCTAACTGTTCCCTCAGGCATAGGATGCCTCCACTTTTATTGTTTTCCTTCAGACACTTATTGATGCAGATCACTAACAACCCTAAGCTAAATAACCAGACAACAGCTGAAATTACTATCGATCTGATCAGGATAGCTTAATACATTAAGACTTTTAAAACTGTCCCAGACCTTTCTTTTGTCTACAGATTCCAGGACTCTCCTTGGGTCTCATGCATGGAAGTTAAAGTTATAAACAATAAGTAGGGACATTTGGTGGGGAAAAATATAAATACACCTTTAGCTACATTGAAATGCAGGTGGATAGATAGATTTTTTTTAAGTGGAACAGAATGAATGGAACTTCTCTCTCAAAAACTGATAACCTCTCACTATAAGTCTTGGGGATCAATAATTGTGCTTTATTGATAAGACTTTCAAATTTGCTTACAGTTTTTATTATTTTCATATCAGGTAAAACTGTAGAAGCTGCATTTTATTCAACATATTCACCTCTAAGAGCATTCAGATATACATCAAAATGTTTCAGGTGTAGTTCAATTCTACACCTTTTCTATAATTAGAGCTGAGTGAAAGTTTTCTGGAAAATAATAAATTCAGCCTCTGAACTAAACAAACAATTTATTCACTCCAGCTCTATCTATAATACAGACTCCCTGAATAAACAGTATATTGTCTTTTTTTTTTTTTGAGTGCCCTATCACATTAGTATTTTTACCAATATAGACTCAGACTTTAGGGCCAAAAAGGACCATCATGATCATCTAGTCTGACTTCCTGCACGTTGCCTTTTCTTTTTATTGATTTTTGTGTAAGTTAAAGCTTCTGTAATAAAAACTGAAAACTCCATGAACTAAATACTGCTTATACAATCACAGTTCATCTGAAGAATGCTAAATTTGATCTATTCATACTAGGTGAGTCCAAGAAGGCAATTGCTGTTGCTTCTAGCTGTCTTTTATCTCTGCCATAAAGAGAATAGGAGAACAGCTCATATTTCCATGTCTTAATGAGATCCACAAAGTTAATTAAAAAAAAACTGTGTAGAAGAACCTTTCAGCAATAAAATGTGTAACAATCTATTCCCAGCCCTAAATGTGTTTTCTTGTAAAAGGTGCACTGTGAATTCACCCACATCCCAGCCCTTTGATCACTTGCATGTCAACACCTTCTGTGATCAGAAGTCAAATCTCCAAGATATTTATTCTTCAAAAAACATCACATCTGTAACTTGTGCATGTATTACTGCTTACACTGTGCATATCTGCTCTTTACTTCCAGTGCTGTCTTCTTTTAATAACTCACCTTAAACAGTGAACTTTAAAATAAATAAATAAATAAAACCCTCTAATTAAATATTTGACTCTCACTTTTAGGAGGAGATACTATAACTTTTCAGGTTGTACTTTTTATACTAAAGCATTTAAGGAAAAACACTAATTTAGGGCCGGAAAACACTTACACATGCGAGTAATTTTATTCATGTGCGTGACTTCAGCAGAATTGCTCACATGAGTAAAGAACCAGGCCCTTAAGGACCATTGTTGCAGCCCTTCATCACATGATTAGTTTCACTGGATTAGGGACTGCAAGTAGGGGTGAAAATAACTTAAAGGATTTACCAGTACGCAGGGTGGCCGAGGTCCTGGGCAAGGTGGGGGGGGGGGCAGCTCTGGGCCCCCAGAAGGGGCGTGGCCTCGGGTGGAAGGGGCAGGGCCTCGGGCGGAATGGGCAGGGATGCAGCCAGACTCTCCCAGCCAGCTCTTCAGCGCTGTCCAGCCCGCACCGCCCAGGGCTCCGGCAGCGATTGAAAGGGCCCGAGACTCTGGCCGCTGGCGCTGTAGCAGTAACAGCGGCTGGAAGCCCCGGGCCCTTTCAATCACCGCCGGAGCCCCGGGGGAGCGGCGGCTGGGAGCCCCGGGCTCCAGCAGTGATTGAAAGGACCCGGGGCTCCAGCCGCTGCTGGGAGCCCCGGGCCCTTTTAAATCACCAGGCCCCGGGGCAGCTGCCCCTTCCCCCTCCCTCCCCCCAGCGATCAGCAGCCCTGCCGGTATGGTTGGCTGTGTACCGGTGGCCACTTTCTTACCAGTACACAGTACTGGACCGCACCGGCTTACTTTCACTTCTGAGTGCAAGACTGAACCCCATGTATCCCTCCAGACCAACAGTCTAAGAGTGTGGCTTAAAATCAAAAGTCCACTGAAAACCTAACATGGTGGTTGGTTCAATTCATTGGTCATTAATTCCACACAATTTAACATTGCTGTCTTCCTCCCCTTCCCCCTGTACACACATACACACAATTGGCTACTGGGTGAGCATAGAGATTTCTTACACCTACAGGCATGTGACCTTCCAAATTGTTTGTTTTTTTTTTAAATGGGAAGTTAGTACAGGGAATCACGGTGACAGTTATAGCAATTTCCTGCAATATCCTGGACAAACCTTACTGAATTAAGTTAACGTATTTTAGGAGCTCATTGTATTAAAAATGCAAATGTTTATGTCTTATTGTGGGATTGTATTTAACTTGTCTAGGACACCTGACTAATGAAAACCTTGGGAAGTGTTGTGAGCTTCAAAGGAATCTATTAACAATGGATTAAGACAAGAATGAATTTTTAAAAATTAACTGCATTTCCTAAGAAATTTCTAGGGTTCTAGGAGATGTATGCAAATGAACCTCATCTGGTTATGCAAGAACTCAGCCTTTTGAAGCTTCATCCTGAGAGGGGGACCTTTGTCTGACTGATTACCTATTCATGGTGGTTTCAAAGACCCAAACAGGATAAAAGAGTGATTTATAGAGCCATAAGGGGGCTGGTTCTGAGCTGAAGCTGTTATGAACTGGTGAGCACAGGAAAAAACCTGTGAGGGTTATGAACGTGTGTGGTTCACCAGCCAGAGCCCTTGTTGGAATGAGGGGATGATATCTGGTAAGCTTATTAGTATGCGTGTACGTTCTTTTACTGTTTTAATATGTTTTCTCTGTAATGCTTTCACCTTAATAAATGTCCTTGCTCATAAAGAGCTGTGTGATAACTGTGGCAATTACACTGTTTGCCATCTCTGAGGAGAGAAATGAAGCAGGCCTGATTAGGCAGACTGTCTTGTGCTGGGGAGGTCACAGTATAGACAGAGAACTGTTCAGCCTGAAAATACCCTAGTCAGAAGGGAGAGAGAGATGTCTCTCCACCCAAGAGAGGCAACCGCTGGGAAGCCGGAAGCCTAGAGTGGGTGCTGTTGCTGGCCTATAGAGAGGAAATACAGATGCAGTTTCCCTGAACTGTGACAATCAAATGCCAGAATTCCACACTTTACCTCTAGACCTGCAAATGATTGGAAGGTTTTTTGGTCTTGGTACCACAGTGACCTTCACAATCACAAATGTCCATTCACTTAAGAAAAACTTGTGGGACTAATTAACACGAAATAATGGAAATACATAACACGAGCTTCTCCAGTCTCACTGACAAATCTAGCAAGTACCATCTTAGAATCACACAACATGTCCTGACAGCATTACATATTTCACAATTCAAATAACTATAAGCAGTTTGACTTTTTTTTTTAATATGTACTTTGCATGCTCCTGTCCTGACAAAACATCCTTCACATTGAATTTTACCCAACTTTTTTTCCCCTTGGAATTGTTTATGCCAGAAGTCCTGACCTTCAGGGATTCCAAATCCCAACCTTGTCACATACACAGACAAAACTGATGACTAATTGAAGATTTTCTAATTTGTTCTAATCAAGATTTGCACAGCCATACTGTGGGACCATGGGAACTCCTTTTAACTTCCTCTCTAATTAATATATTCTATTTTTGTATTGGTGCCAGTGAAACCATGAAGAACTGTTACATCATACAATTTACTTTTCTGGTATTCCAAATAGCATTAATCAAAAATCAGTGGATTTTTAAAAGTAGTACTCTACCCTATACTCCAGGAAAGGCAGAACAAAGGACATACTTTTTTCTAACCACATGAACTGGCATATATGACTGCCTTTGCTGAGGATACTTCCTGGATTGAGTTTAGATGTGGTTTCTTGACTTACCTCAGAAGTGACACCATCACGTTATTCAGCTTTTATTATTTTGCTGATTATCTGTATTGCCCCCAAAACTGGCTAGGTACATACAAGGGCTGATATACACTTTGGGGATCAGGAACGTGGGCAAGGCCAGAGGAGCTCTTAACACAGACAGTGCCAGAGCGGACACCAGCCTCCCTGTCGGTGGACTCCCAGTGCAATTTCTGACCCAGAATTAGTAAAGTTTGACTACATTTATTTCAGAAGCATGTTGGCTGTAGAGCAGTGAAATTGGCCTTAGGATCAAATCTCACCAAACTAAAGGGTCATCTTTTAAGAACATAAGAACGACCGTACCGGGTCAGACCAAAGGTCCATCTAGCCCAGTATCCTGTCTACCGACAGTGGCCAATGCCAGGTGCCCCAGAGGGAGTGAACCTAACAGGTAATGATCAAGTGATCTCTCTCCTGCCATCCATCTCCACCCTCTGACAAACAGAGGATAGGGACACCATTCCTTACCCATCCTGGCTAATAGCCATTAATGGACTTAACCTCCATGAATTTATCCAGTTCTCTTTTAAACGCTGTTATAGTCCTAGCCTTCACAACCTCCTCAGGTAAGGAGTTCCACAAGTTGACTGTGTGCTGTATGAAGAAGAACTTCCTTTTATTTGTTTTAAACCTGCTGCCTATTAATTTCATTTGGTGACCCCTAGTTCTTGTATTATGGGAATAAGTAAGTAACTTTTCCTTATCTACTTTCTCCACATCACTCATGATTTTATATACCTCTATCATATCCCGCCTTAGTCTCCTCTTTTCCAAGCTGAAAAGTCCTAGCCTCTCTAATCTCGCCTCATATGGGACCCATTCCAAACCCCTAATCATTTTAGTTGCCCTTCTCTGAAACTTTTCTAGTGCCAGTATATCTTTTTTGAGATGAGGAGACCACATCTATACGCAGTATTCAAGATGTGGGCGTACCATCGATTTATATAAGGGCAATAATATATTCTCCGTCTTATTCTCTATCCCCTTTTTAATGATTCCTAACATCCTGTTTGCTTTTTTGACTGCCTCTGCACACTATCTTCAGAGAACTATCCACGATGACTCCAAGAGCTTTTTCCTGATTTGTTGTAGCTAAATTAGCCCCCATCATATTGTATGTATAGTTGGGGTTATTTTTTCCAATGTGCATTACTTTACATTTATCCACATTAAATTTAATTTGCCATTTTGTTGCCCAATCACTTAGTTTTGTGAGATCTTTTTGAAGTTCTTCACAGTCTGCTTTGGTCTTAACTATCTTGAGCAGTTTAGTATCATCTGCAAACTTTGCCACCTCATTGTTTACCCCTTTCTCCAGATCATTTATGAATAAGTTGAATAGGATTGGTCCTAGGACTGACCCTGGGGGAACACCACTGGTTACCCCTCTCCATTCTGAGAATTTACCATTAATTTCTACCCTTTGTTCCCTGTCTTTTAACCAGTTCTCAATCCATGAAAGGACCTTCCCTTTTATCCCATGACAACTTAATTTACGTAAAAGCCTTTGGTGAGGAACCTTGTCAAAGGCTTTCTGGAAATCTAAGTACACTATGTCCACTGGATCCCCCTTGTCCACATGTTTGTTGACCCCTTCAAAGAACTCCAATAGATTAGTAAGACACGATTTCCCTTTACAGAAACCATGTTGACTTTTGCCCAACAATTTATGTTCTTCTATGTGTCTGACAATTTTATTCTTTATGATTGTTTCGACTAATTTGCCCGGTACCAACGTTAGACTTACCGGTCTGTAATTGCCGGGATCAGCTCTAGAGCCCTTTTTAAATATTGGCGTTACATTAGCTATCTTCCAGTCGTTGGATACAGAAGCCGATTTAAAGGACAGGTTACAAACCCTAGTTAATAGTTCCGCAATTTCACGTTTGAGTTCTTTCAGAACTCTTGGGTGAATGCCATCTGGTCCCGGTGACTTGTTAATGTTAAGTTTATCAATTAATTCCAAAACCTCCTCTAGTGACACTTCAATCTGTGACAGTTCCTCAGATTTGTCACCTACAAAAGCCGGCTCAGGTTTGGGAATCTCCCTAACATCCTCAGCCGTGAAGACTGAAGCAAAGAATTTGTTTAGTTTCTGCGCAATGACTTTATTATCTTTAAGTGCTCCTTTTGTATCTCGATCATCCAGGGGCCCCACTGGTTGTTTAGCAGGCTTCCTGCTTCTGATGTACTTAAAAACATTTTGTTATTACCTTTTGAGTTTTTGGCTAGCCGCTCTTCAAACTTTGGCTTTTCTTATTACATTTTTACACTTAATTTGGCAGTGTTTATGCTCCTTTCTATTTACCTCACTAGGATTTGACTTCCACTTTTTAAAGGAAGTCTTTTTATCTCTCACTGCTTCTTTTACATGGTTGTTAAGCCATGGTGGCTCTTTTTTAATTCTTTTACTGTGTTTCTTAATTTGGGGTATACATTGAAGTTGGGCCTCTATTATGGTGTCTTTAAAAAGCGTCCATGCAGCTTGCAGAGATTTCACTTTAGTCACTGTACTTTTTAATTTCTGTTTAACTAACCCCCTCACTTTTGCATAGTTCCCCTTTTTGAAATTAAATGCCACAGTGTTGGGCTGTTGAGATGTTCTTCCCACCACAGGGATGTTAAATGTTATTATATTATGGTCACTATTTCCAAGCGGTCCTGTTATAGTTACCTCTTGGACCAGCTCCTGCGCTCCACTCAGGACTAAATCGAGAGTTGCCTCTCCCCTTGTGGGTTCCCGTACCAGCT